>NW_020884884.1:13400611-13863771 GCF_003945725.1 Corapipo altera | reverse complement strand
CGCCCGGCGGCGGGCGGGATAATGCGGCTGCCCAGCCCGCAGGCACCGCCAGCGGGGCGCCCCCGCCGCCATGTCCCCCCCGGCCTCGGCGGCCGCCGCCAGCGAGGGAGGCAGCAGCACGCCGGTGCCTCCGGAGGAGGAGGCGGAGGGGGCCCGAGAGGAGGTGAGGAGAGCGGCCGCCCCCCGCCCGGGGCTGACCCCAACCACCCTCTCTCCCCGCCCGCTTTGCATGGCGCGTTCATTGACCGCTCCGCCGCGGGCCGGGCCGGGCTTTGCCCGCACAGGTACGGACCCCCTCTCCGGGAGCCCCTCGCCCCGCTCCGGCCCCGGGGCTGCGGTGCGGGCCGGCGGGGGGGGGGCGGTGGGTAGGCCAGGAAACCCACCCGTCGGTCCCCGCCGCCCGTGGACTGCCCTGGCGCTTCGCTTCTCCATCGCTCGCCTGTCACCTGGGGATCGCCGCGGAGCCGCCGGGGCTGGAAGGGACGCAGCAGCCAACGCCGCCCGCAGCGGGGGCCGGAGCCGGAGTGGCCAGGGTGGAGGAGGAAGGGAGAAAATCACAGAAGAGAGGTCTTACTGCCACGGGCAGTGGTTGTTATGCCTGGTAGGAATGGAAGCGGAGACCCCCACCTTGCTGCGCTCTGGCTTCTGGGGGCATCCAGGAGATGGCACAGCTGCCTAGGTCACTGCGAGGGAAGACGCGGTGGATAGCACGGGAGAGGGCTTGGGGATCCAGCGCCAGGGACTGTTGCTGGTCGCTGCTCCCAGCTGGAGGTTGGCTGAGGAGAGTGGAAGGTGCAGACTGGGGCAGGCCAGGTACCACCACAGCTTTGCCTCCACGTGTACTGCAGTCTTCCCTTTTTGGAGAGGCTTTTCTGGAGTCCAGGCAGCAGATGCCAGAAGTGCTCAAGAGCAGGGTGCCCTGTGCCTAGGGAGCAGTACCGGTAGGCAGGTGTGCCAGCCCCTTTGTCTGCCTCCACAGATCCTGCTTGCAGCTTGGGATTCCCAAGAGGAGAGAAAGCAACTGCACCGACTAGTGAGAAGCACCTTATGCCATGGGACTGGTGACCCATGGAAGTCAGCTGGGCAGTGTAGGAAGGACAGCATTCTCCTGGTGTGGTGGGTTGTCCTCTCTGGTGAGACCACAGCTCAAAGGGCAGCTTGTGGGGTGCTCAGGAGCTGGTGCATCACTTGTCCTCTGCTGCTGAGGAGCTGCAGTTAGTGAGTACTGCATAATCCTGGTATTCTCTGTCTCCTTGGCTTAGGCAGAACATGCATGTTCATGCACTGTTATTCTATATATACAGCTTATATTTAGATATAAATAATTGCAGGAGAGGAATGCTGAAGTTCAAGGACTGGGAAGCTGTACAAATACTGTGTACTCTGCTCTGTGTCTGTTCCTCTCTTCCTGCTTCCATTAAACAACTCCTGATGCCCTCAGCCCAGCTCTCCAAACAGATCCTGACCAAGGTAGCTAAACTATGAGGTCCCATTTTAGCATGAGGACATGGTTGTGCCATGCTGTGACATGGTCTCTTACTGCCAGTGCTCTGCCAGTGCTGGTGCTACTTTCAAGACAGCACAGTGGCTTTTCAGATGCTAGTTCAAGAGCCACTTTGGATGAAATAAGTGTAACAGGGGCGGCATCCAGGTAAGTTTCCCTCACCTGTGGTGTCCCCTTGTTCGCAGGGATTACAAGAAGATTGTCTTGGCTTCGATTGCTCTACTGTGGCTGCCAACTAGGGTGTCAGTGTAATCTTACACCATGAGAGTAGGCAGAAGGGGTACAGTCCATGACCTGCACTTTTTAGGCTAAGGGCATCCTTCCTGTGGCCAGAAGCTGTCACAGACTTGCATGAAGCAGCTGGTGCAGGACAAGAAAGCTGCAGTCTCTCCTGATGGTGCCGTGCTTACTGGTGTCTTGTGATGCAATGAATCACTTTAGTGGGAAGGGGAACCTGGATTCGTGGACTGACCTAGGGCAATCCTCTTGTCTTCAGAAATATTGGGAGGGGAGAAGGACAGGCTGTAGTGATGTCCTCATTTCCATCAGAACCAACTGTTGGTGCCAATATCGCTGAGCATCCCAGTAGTGTGGCTGAATCCCACATGTCAGGGTCTGTTGGCCAGGGCAGGTGGGGAGCCAGAGGAGATGTCTGGGGATTGGAAAATGGGAAATGTGCTCTGTCCTCTTTGAAGGTACCTCGTGTTAACCTATCTCAGGTTGCTGTGTCTAGAAGCTAGGCAGGGCTTCAGGTGCTTCTTGGTCCCAGAAAGGCAAGTAGCAAGAACTAGTGACCAGAGCTGACTGAGCCCATGTTTCCTCTTGGCATTACATGCCTACACATACACATAATGGTGGTTAGCTGAATTTCAATCAGCAACGCATACTTGGAGGGTAGGGAATACCAAGGGAAAAGCTCTTCAGCCTGAGAACAAGCAAAAAAATGTCCTTGTCCTGCTGCTCAGGTGGGATCTGATGGAAGGGACCAGTCCTCCTCCTCTCCTGTGTAAAATGGAGAACTTGGTATCGCTGCAGGATCTGACTGCTGGCAGAGTTCCCTGGCTCCTAGATGCTCAGCCTTCCTCTTTCCTCTGCAGCTGGCAATGCTGCCAGCCTCATCTTGAGCCACCTCAGGTAGCTCCTGAATCTGGGCTGTAGGCACAGGGTGTGTGATGTGGGTGTTTGCTTGGACCATCCTGGCCAGGAGTTGCCAATGTCTGTCCAGGGCCTTGGAAGACAGTGGCAATTCCTAGAAATGACTGGATTTTCCCTGCCTCCCTTATTCTGGGGATTTGAAGTCAAAGGGATCTTATTAATTTCTTGCACGACATAAGTGAATGGTAGGGAAGAGCCATGGAAACTGATGCTCAAGAGTCCCACTGGAGTCACCTGCAAGCTGCTGCCACTGGCACTCAGGAGCTACCTGGGCCTTCAGGCTGCTGCTCTGGGGCTTTTTTGATTGTTTTTTTCAGTCCTGTAGAGGGCCGTCTCTAGAACGCCTAACCCTCTGAACCCCAGGGGGTCTTGTAAAGTGACAGTTTAGCTCTGGAGGTGAATCAGAGATTTAAGGCAGGTCTTTGCAGGGAGAGACAGGTAAGAGGATGAGAGGTGATGACATGAAAACACTTTTTAAAGAGGGGGACAGTGGATGGGGCCAGGGCTGAACTGTTACAGAGAGGAGCTTGAAGAACTTGAAGGATTTCTGAAGTTGTTTAGTGTTCAAAGTTGCAGGGTCAAGGTTGCAGGGGTGATTAAGGTTTTTTGGCCCATGTGCTTAGCCACTGGGGTGCTGGGCATGTTTGTCTCCTCAAGGCTTTTTTTAGAAGAGGATCCCTCCCCCCCCACTTTCTATTGCCTCTGCCCTGTACATTGTGGGAATCTCCTTTTGTTTCACGGCTAGTTGTAAGTCATTCCCTCCATCCCTCCCCATGCATCCCAGAGCAGCAACGTCAGCTATGGGACTCCATCTCTGTGTATCTCAGGGACAATGTCAGGGAGACACCTCAGAGACAAATGCCATGTACGAGGCAGGGGAGGCTGTAGCAGCAGCCCACCTCTTGCCTTTTCAAACGTGTGTTACAGTCAGCACCCAGGTGCCTGGTAAGAGTTGCCTTGTCTGTTCTGTGTGGTGAACTGAGACACTGGGATCCTCCAAAGGGGTCAGCCAAGCCTTGGCCGGACCAGTTCTGCCCTATAGCACTGCAGAGATGTTTCTGTGCACCTGCAATAGCAGATTTGCTTATCGTTCTCCAGTGCTTGAGCCTGAGCCATGAGGGAGGCTCCTGGTGATGGAGGGAAACCCTGTTTGCAGTGAAGTAGGGCAAGTATTTTGCCTCATTCCATCAGACTGCGGTGGGCAGATGATGATGGCATTTATATCAGATACTGCTCTCCTCCCAGTGACACTGTTCTGGGACAGATTTCCCTTTCCCTAGCTTTTTCATCTGCTTGTTTGCTATGCTGGACTTATCCAAGGCTGGTTAATAGCTCAAGGAGACAACCTTTTTCAGCTACTTCTGCGGGGGGAAGCCGTGGAGCTGGTTGTTTGCTCCTGTGAGCCCTTTGCAGCCTGGGAGAGGAGCAGGGATGCTGCAGTTCCTACTGGGATTAGACTCTGCAGCTGGCTCCTCCTCCGTCTCTGCTGTGGTTGTATCCCGTCATAGGCACTTGATCAGCTTTCGGAAACCCCACCAGTGCTGCTGAGGTGTATGTGTTTTACCTCAAAAGCCTAAGACAAAACTGGGTTGTAAACAGTTTACAGCAGGGGTTACTGTGACCCTGTAAAAGCTCTGCAGTATCTAAATGCTGCGTAGTCCTAGGAGGAGACTAATGCATGGACTAGAGCCCTGCTAACACAGTTCCTGGAACCAAGCCTGGGCTGCATCGTGCTCCCTGCCCTGGATAGGTAACCGCAGTGGGGCTTGCCTGCATCTCCTCAGGGTGACAGCCAGCATCTCCCTTCTCCTGCGACACAGGCAGTGCAGAATATGAAGGTCTGGGGAGTGACTGGGAGGTGAAATTTGCTTTTCTGAGGCAGACATCTCCAAAGACTTTTTTGTTTACGCCCATTCCCCAGCTTGGCAAATGAGTGAGCTGGATGCTTTGCTTTTTTCCCTGTGCTCTGTTTGCAGATCTGCCTCCTGAACAAGGTGCTGTTTCTCAGCCTTCTTACCCCACAGACACCCTGGGTTTAGTATGTACCTTGCATCTCCCCAAGGCTCCTGTTCAGACCCTCGCCATGCTCCTCCTTTGGCTGAGCAGCTCCCTTAGATCCTCACAATCAGTGCTGCTGCTGCCAGGGAAGATCTGCAACGTGGAAGGCAGCAGTGGGAGAGGAAACCTTCGTCTGCCTGGGTAGTGGTACAGCATTCCAGCATGGGAGAGTCATGCTGCAGCTGAGCAAAGACAGAGGGATCTGAGCAGGTTCTTGTAACTGCAGTGTGGACCTCAGGAGGGAGGGCACAGCTCAGGAGGCTCTGCCTCCTGAATGGCTCCCCCTTCCTCTCCTCACTCCCTTTTCTCTTACCTGGGGTTCCCTTCTTGTCCCATGACCATGAGGCTGCTGCAGTGTTGGGTTGCAATGTGAAGACTTGGCTGCACATGTGTCCATGCTGGCGCTGCCGAGCAGAGCCACCCTGCACCTCTCCGTGTTGCCTGAAGGCTGGCACTGCCCCACCTGCCAGCCCTGGGCTCGGTGTCTGTCTCCAGCTCTTGCTGTCAGCCGGTGACTCCAGAGAGGGGAGCTCAGTCCTGCTGATGCTTGGGACTGCCAGTGGGATGTACCACCATGCCCCTTGCCACCAGTGGTCCCTCTGGATGTGCAGGCTGGCTGCTGGGGTGGGCAGGCAGGGAAGCTCCCTGCTTCTGGGAGAGAAACCTCTGTTGGAGATTTGGGCTGGATCCAGCCCTGCTGAGTGCAGTGGCAGAAGACCCACTGGCATGGGGTGGACCAGGGTTTGACAAGGTGTAGGGAGGAAAGATAAGCCTCTGGGACTCTAGGGGGCCGAGCCAGCACTGAAGGACTCTTCAGGAGAGCACAACACATTTCTTAAAGGAAAGAAGAGGTATAAATCTGTCCCTAGACCTGCCAGTGGTCTTGTGATCTCTGGTTTTTGCTTTAATTTTCCTTTTCATGCCAGAGTGGAAGTGCCCCTCCTGCTTTCTAGCAGTGTGAGCCCATTCAGCTCTTTGAGATCCCTGGGTGAGAAACCTGTCCAGCCCAGTGTGCTCAGAAATGGAGAAGAATGGAGCCAGGCTTGGACTTCAGTGCCATGAGTGGTGTCATTACAGCTGGCATTAGCCCCTGCCATGGCAGAGGTGAGCTCAAGAGCCGTGCTCCGTGCAGGTGGGGAGGGAGAACAAAGCTGGAAGCCTCTTAGTGAGTTTCATGGCATCTGCACAGTGCTAGGGTTCTTGCCTCCCTCTCTCAGGTTGCCCATTTGGAGACTAATGGATGAAGTGTAAGAAAGCAAAGAATCTTTCTTTGGGTGGGATAATGTTAGGTCTCACAGACCAAGGTGGATCAATACTTGAGACTGCAGAGTGTTGCAGAGTGACAGAAGTTTCCTTAACCAGGGTTTTTTTCATGGATCTGTGTGAAACCCTGCACTGTTCCTCTGGTAAAAGCACCAATGCAGTCCCTTTAAAAAGTCCTGTTTCTGAAGTTCTGCCCTTTCCTCACCATGAAAGACCTGAGAGCAGTTTTCTTCTGGAAGTGTGGGCTGTCACAGCTGAATCCCAGTGCAAGCAGGGACATTTGCTAGCAGCCATGAGTGGCCTCTTGCCCTCCCTGCTGCTGCAGATTGGTGGGATGCTCTTCCAGCCTGAACGCTTTTTAGGATGTTATTCCATATTTGCTTTCTCTCCTGCCAGAGGCGGCTGCATTTCAGTTGTGGAAAAGTACTTTCCCGTTGTTGTGATTTATACTTGAAAAGCACTTCAGAGCCCCTTAGGCTGCCAAGTGTTGTGGTGGGAATTGCCATTGCCATTACCAAACAGAGACATTCCCAGCTGCAGAAGGTCTGTTTCTCCACCTTACAGGCACCCTAAGCAGCTTGTGCTGCCCTGGTGGGAGACATTGGAATATTGCTGGTGCTCGTTACTTGGAAGAGGGGAGCAACTGATGTGTGAGCAGTGAGAGGTGCACTGGGATGAGCTGTGGGGAGGGGTTCAGGTGGGACAACCCATCAGTTAGAGCTGCCTGCACTGGTGGGATGGGTGCAGAAGCTGAGGTATGTGGGGGAGATCCACAGTCTCTGTCTTATTCTGCTTCATTGGACCTCCCCAGGATGTGGCAGTGGTAGGGATTACTCTCCCCTGAAAAATGGGAATGCTCAGGGTGCGACTGGCAGAGTTGTCCTCTGTCACTCTTCTTCACATCCAGCTGGGATGTCTCCTAAGGAGGGGCAGAGCACCGTGAAGGGAAGTGGGGGTGACAGTTGCCCGCACTGTGTGATTGTCATCCTGGGAGAGATCCCGGCCTCCGGCCTGCCCGCTGAGGCTGGGAGCCTCAGGCATCTGCTGTTTTGTCTCCACAGAGCTATAGGTGCTACCATAGCACCCTTCTGCCTTCTCCCTTCCCTCTGCTCCTGCAGTCTACTGACTCCTCTCTTGTTTTCTCTCCCCTTCTTCCCGGTCCGCCGGAGCAGCAGCGGCCAGTGAAGCAGTCTCTCAGCAAGTCTCTGTGCCGAGAGTCCCACTGGAAATGCCTGCTGCTGTCCCTCCTCATGTACGGCTGCATGGGAGCCATGACATGGTGTCATGTCACCAAGGTGACCCGGCTGACCTTTGACAGCGCTTACAAAGGCAAGTCCATGATGTACCATGACAGCCCCTGTTCCAACGGCTACGTCTACATCCCCTTGGCTTTCCTGGTGATGCTCTACGTGGTGTACCTGGTGGAGTGCTGGCACTGCTACACCCGCAACGAGCTGCAATACAAAGTAGACGTGGAGAGTGTGCACGAGCGTGTGCAGCGGATGCAGCAGGCGACTCCCTGCATCTGGTGGAAGGCCATCAGCTACCACTATGTCCGCAGGACCCGGCAGGTTACCCGCTACCGCAACGGGGATGCCTACACCACCACCCAAGTGTATCATGAGCGGGTCAACACCCACGTGGCAGAGGCTGAATTTGATTATTCCAATTGTGGAGTTAAGGATATCTCCAAGGACCTCATTGACCTGGAGAGCTACCCTGCCACGCGGCTCCGCTTCACCAAGTGTTTCAGCTTTGCCAATGTGGAGTCAGAGAACTCCTATCTGACCCAGCGGGCCCGCTTCTTCACGGAGAATGAGGGCCTAGATGACTACATGGAGGCCAGGGAGGGGATGCACCTCAAAAATGTGGACTTCAAGGAATACATGGTGGCCTTTTCCGACCCAGACAACCTGCCTTGGTATGTATCTCACTATGTCTTCTGGGTGGCAGCTCTGCTGACCCTGTCCTGGCCCCTGAGGGTGCTAAATGAGTACCGCACCTCCTATGTCCATTACCACGTGGAGAAACTCTTTGGGTTCGACTACGTGGCAGTGACACCGGCCGAGGAGCGCACCTTCTGCCGGAGGATGCCCCGCGTCAACACAGTGGATAGCACTGAGCTGGAGTGGCACATACGATCCAACCAGCAGCTGGTGCCCAGCTATTCAGAAGCGGTCCTGATGGACTTGGTGGGGCTCTCCGGCTGCACCAGCTACTCTGCTTGCCGGTATGGGGGCTACCGGCAGAACTGCGAGCGATGCCACAGGACTATAAGCAGCTCCTCCATCTTCTCCCGCAGTGCTCTGAGCATCTGCAATGGCAGTCCCAGGATTCCCTTCAGCAGCAGCCGCTTTTCTCTGGGCCGCCTGTATGGCTCACGACGCAGCTGCCTCTGGCAGAGCCGGAGTGGGAGCCTGAACGAGCAGAGCTGCCCCACTGAGCAGACACGCCTCTCCAGCCAGGTGACTGTGGAGGAGGAAGACCCCCCTCCTTACCAGGATGCCCTCTACTTCCCCGTTCTCATTGTACACCGCAACGAAGGCTGCCTGAACCACGACCACCGTCACCTCCATCGCAACGGGTCCTGTGTGGAGACCTCACTGTGAAAGCAGAGGGCGGTGAGATCTCATTGTCTGTTGCCTGGCCCAAGCCAGCACAGGATTTGGGGAGAGGAGCACAGGGGGGACAGCCTAAGAGGACATCAGGATGGAGTGGACATGGCATCTTGCTCCATCAGCCAGCGAAAGCTCCCCACAGTGTGGCTCTGACCTCCCAGAGGGGTGGGTGCTGATGCTCCCCTGACATGGCACAGAACTCTAGGACCAACCACCACATGCAAAAAAAGAATAAATAATTCAACCAAACCAACCCCAAAACCGTAATTCATGGCATCAAGATCCAAAGGGGAGAATAAAAAGATAGGCCTGATGCAGGGAGGGGGTGGTTTTTGGCTCCCGGCCCTGGCTCCAGGCTGGCTCATGCTCCAAGGAACCAGCAGCCATCAGAAAGCACCTTGCTGCACCTCTGCCCACTCTGCTTCCCATGCTGGAGCAAGACCCCTTGCAGTGTGGAGGGGAATGGGCCCCTTGGGAGCAGGGTGTAACTGCTTGTAACGGAAGGTCTGGGGCGTCCAGGCACGTGAATGGAGCGGCAGGTTAAAGCAAAGGCTGAAAGCCATGAATCCAGCTCTTCCCCTTCCCCCCAACTGTTCCCCACCCTCCCCACTTTTTTTTTTTTAGACCACGCTCCGACTGTTACTCTGTTCTCACTGCTGGGAATGGCATCACCTCCAGAGGATCCCAGGCTCCTCAGGAAGGTTCGGCATATCAGCTCTGAGTCAGCATCCCTTAGGTAAAGGGTTTTCTGTTTGGGCACGCAGCACCGGGGGAGGGATGAATGTGCAAACCCAGATGGAGCAGAGATCTGCAGCGCTACTGATGTGTTTGCTGGAGGAGGGCTCAGCTGGAAAGAGAAAACGGTAGGCCCCTGGTGAGCTGAGGAAGGGGAAGAGGATGGCACTGGGACAGGCATCATGGTATCAGGTGGCACGTCAAGTAGCTGGGGACCCTTCCTGGCTTTGAATTGAGTCCTAATTGGTTCAGACAAGCATCAAGGAAGGCTCTGGTAGGTTCAGCTGCAGTTCACCTATTGATAATGGAGCAGCAGGTTGGTGCATCGCTGCGTGAGTGAATTTTGCATGAGATCCAGCTGGGCTCTGGCTGTGGACTCTGAGCTGCAGGATCCTGACAGCCTGGTTTTGGGAGAGAGCTCTGAGGGGCTAGGAGAGAGAAATGCAAAAGCATGCAGGAGCATTGAGAACCTGGGCTGGGGAAATGAGGAGCAAAAGGATTCCCTTTCTGTGGGACCTCACTATGGGTGCAGGACCCATGCAGGAGGCATCTTCCATGAGAGATGCTTTCTGGAACAGAGGCAAGGGATGTGTTAGAGGGGAACCTGCTTAAAACTGAGCAGTTTGCACTACAGAGGTTTTTGCAGGGAGGTGTCAGGCTGTGAGAAGTGAGGTGACTTCTGTGTAGCCCATTAGCCCCTGGGTTCTTCTGCCTTGCTCTTGTCAGCGCAGGTTGCTCTGAGCTTTGTGCTGCCCCTTCTATCCTGTCGGAAGGGATCTTGGTGACGTTGGGCAAGGAGCCTTCCTATTACTGAAGCTTCATCAGTGGCTGCAGCATGCAGACGCCCAACTTTTCCTCAGAAAAGCTGTCTCCTTTTCAGTCAGCTCTTTGGGGGAATGCATGCCAAATCAGCCAGCGATTTCTCCAAACAGCACTGCTTTTCAGCCTCACCACACTTCCCTCATCAGCTGGGGCAAACAGCTAAAAGCAGCAGGTCTTGGGTGACAAGGGTAAGTCCTTCAGCACCTGGGCATTTGAGCTTGATGTCTGCCTCCACATCCATTGCAGAAAGGCGAGATGTAACAGCAAACAGTGAGGCATCGTATTTAGTCCAGCCTATCTTCCTCCTGCCAGCTATTAATGAGGGCTCTGTTTCTCTCATCATGCTGCTGTATTACTTCGCCTCCTAGGTCTTGAGGAGGCTGCAAATGCACCCATGCATCACATCAGTCCTCTTGAAAATCATCTCTTGCTGGCAAGCCTGGAACGGTCAGTGCCTGCGGGTGTTGTAGGGCTCTGCTTGTCTTTTTCCCCAGAGCAGTCTGTTCTGCTCTTTGTGTGCCCTGTGTATCCTGGTCAGTGTCTCTTTCCCTTCAAGTCAGCTTGTACTCCTTGATCCCAAGTGCTGGACTCCAGACAGGGGTTTGGAGAACAGTGGTTTGAACAGAAAGTCCCTTAAAATCTCACTCTGTTATGATTCTGTCTTGTCATCTGCCCTTTCTTGCCCTAGACTTAGATGTTGGCTAAAAGAGGGTCCCTGGGAGGCCAGAGAAGCATAAGATCTCTGGTGTGGGCACATCCCTCTCTGCGTTTTGTTCTCATCATTTTTGGCACAGTTTCAGACCGGGTGAAAGCAACCCTGGGATTTCCTTGCTCAGTAATGACATTTGGCTTGCTGTGCATTTGTGCTTCTCTCTCCAAGGGCTTAATGTAAGCCAAGGCCAATGTTGAGTGTCCACGTGACTCTAGGGAGATAATTGTGTGTTCTTGTATGTCCCAGTGAATTGAGACAGTGGAGCTGCAATGGGTCATTAGTGAGGAATGTGGTCACCTTGTCCTTGCTGACATATTCTCTTTGAAATCTCCTACACATTGCTTTAATTAGGCTGTGATGGCTCCTCTTTCTGTCTCCAGCATCCAAGGTGCCTTGGACAGATGGATTTATCTAAGATTTGGCAGGCCTTTTAGCTCCCTGGGGCAAAGACAGTCTTCAGAATAGGGACAGATTAGCAGGGTCTCTGGGCTCCCCATCCTTTAGCACCTGCAGCAGAGTTGCAGGCACCGTATCCTTGGCTCTTTCTGGGGCTTTCCATGAGAATGCCTCACCTTGTTCTTCTGCCCCATTTTCTCCTGTGAAATCTTATTCTGGAGGTGATCTGTCCTGGTGAACGTGGATCTTCGAGGCATGGCTGCTGCTAGGACCAGCAGGATCCATACAGTCTTCCTGTTGCTGAACACCTTCCCCATTGTACCTGGTGCCAGCTGCAGCCAGGTCCCAGGCATAGTCCCAGTGCCACTGTCTGTGGCTGTCCCAGACCCTCAGTACCCTGAGAAGTGGGACCTCTCTAGGTGGTGCTTCCTGCTGGACACCAGGATTTCTTGGAGATCCCCTTCCTCATATTCTTGGCCCTGCTACCCCACTACTCCTGGTGGAACTGCCCCTCTGGTCCAACTACTCCATTCTTGCAAGGGTAGAGATATTTGTGCCCTGCCTCAGGCTCAGGAAGGGGGGATGACACACATGGACATGGTAAGGAGCAGGACTGGGCAGGAGGAACAGGAGCCGCCTGCTGGCTTGGCAGAGAGGTGGTAGAGCCGAAGAGGACAGACTGAAACTGGGGTTCTTCCTGGCATGTCTAGCTAGGCAGGGAAGTTCAGAGCAGAAAACTGGGCTCTCCCTTCCCTCTCCTGGCATTGGACACCACCAGCAAAGTTTGTGTATAAGTTTCCTCCTGAGTGTTGGTAAGGAACTGCAGTGCCCTCAGCAAAAGCAATTCTTATGACACAGGTTACTAGCACAGATACCTAGAGATGGTCTGTCCCTGCTCTGGCAGCACAGCCTCTCCACAGTGGAGTCGTCCTATCTCCCCGGCACACAGACACCCACCTACCACAGCTCCGGGCTGAGTAGCAGTCAGGCATCTGCTCCTCCTGCAGACTTGTGTCTGCTCTCTGCCGTGTCTGTGTTGGTGATGACGATTCCTTTGGCAGCTCATTCGATGGCCCAGTCTGCTCCTCTCGTGATAGCCTTCTCCCTTATATCTAACCTGAATTCTCCCTGCTGTATCTTAATCCCATTACTTCTCCTTCATTGACTGGTGAGTCTAATTGGCTCTGCTCCTTTTCCCCATGGCCCTCCTGACACAAGCAGGCGTTATCTAGTCTCTATAGCCTTCCCTTCACCAATCCTAGGGTCTTGATCTCACTTGCCAAACTCTGGTTTGAGTGGTGGTGCAGAAGCTTTCTCTGTGTAGTGAGTATGTCACTCCTGCTCTGAGCCCAGCCTGGGCAAGAGGAGAGGGCCAAAGGTGCAAGCAATGCCTTGGTCTGTCAGGGAGGCTTTGTCCTCACTTCCAGAGCAGATCTCATCAAAGTGAGTGGAGTACACAGAGCTGCTGGCCCCTTACGCAAGGAAAGCCAGATAGTGCACATCACCCTCTGGGAAGGTGAAAGCTGTGTGCTTGTCAGTATGATGAGGGCAATAACTAAAGGATCTCCACAGTCAGATGGCTTAGGTTTTCTCCATACATTGTTCACCCATTGCAGCTTTCCATGGGCTGAGAGTCAGGCTCAACATTGCACTTATCAGCAAGCTTTCCTCACATACTAGAAGGAGTGAGACAGGAATGCTACCAGCTCCTCTTCCTGGCCCTTCATGGTGCTAATGCATCCCAGAAGAGGGCTAGTCCTTACTGCTGCGAAGCTGGACAATAAGTTTGGGCTATTTGATGTTTGCTGTTGCTGTCAGTATACTTGTCAGATACTTAAGAAGCTCTGAATTAGCTGATCTTCCAGACACATGACCACCCATTTATCTATCTTTCAGCACACTGGAAGCTTCCCAGATAGCGCCTGGCACTTTGCTTGGGCAGAAGTGGTCGGCAACACCAGCCAGCCTGGTGGTACTTCCTGAGCCCACTGCATGTCGTGTCTCTCTCTACACCAAGGAAGGAGGTTTCAGAGAGGGCTGTCAGAGTGAGCAGCTGTAGGGGCATTTGTTAGGATGGGGAGAGGGAATATCAGCTTATGGTGAAGCCCAGGCCTTCCAGAATTACACACCAGGCAAATGTGCAGTATTAGGGCTGGGGGAGTTGCTATACATTCCCCTCCCTTTCTGCTCCCCATAAAATGCACCTTAGAGATCCAGCCAGTCCCTGCCCTCTTTGTTGTCTTTTCACTCAAAAGGCTGGAGAGATGTTTAATAACTGATGGATGCCCGTGGGGAGAGGACTGCAGGAAAAGGTTTATTTAGTGGAAGTTGGAGAGAGTTAGGTAGCATCCAATGTCAGTGGAACAGTGCCTGCTGATTAGCCAGTGGGACAAATAACACCTTTTAAGCTCTTCTTCCAGCCTTTCCAACCACAGCTTAAGTACAACTGTCTAATATCACCAGGATGCTGCCTTACATGAGCAGGGTACAACCTTGCTGCAATGTGCTCCTACTCTGCCACCGTAGCTGTAGGGTCTGAGTCTGAAATTACTATACCACCACCAAGATGTTGTGTTACCAAAGAGCTGTAAGTCTCAAGTTGGGATATGTGCTTCTGATCATGTTTCATTCATGTTCATATTAGAATAAGGTCTGTGTGAATATGATCTGTATCCAGGTGATCTCAGAAATGAGACATGGTTTAAGTGTAGTTCTGTTTGGTGCTGCTGCCTCCAGTGATGCACTTGGGCCTTGAGTCTCCACCGAGCCAGGTATGCATGGGGGCCAAAGGCTAGTTCATAGGACCTGGGAACCCAGTGAGGAATTGGGGCTGAGCCTACCTAGGGCTGTTTCCCCTGTGGGCATTCTGGAAAAAGTGGAAATTAGCATAGTCACTTTTCAGGTAGAAATTAATGGGCTATGCTCATTCCTAGTGTAATTTTATTGAAGCCAGTGGTACTGTACTAATGTGAGCTTGGCTTAGCAACTCCTCAGAGGGGGTCTGTCTTTGAGTCCAGACAAATTGATCTGTCACAGTGTTGCTTTGATGTATAGAATTTGTGTTGGGACTTGACCAACATAAATGAATGTTGAATATCTACTGTTTCTGCAAGCAGTGGGTTGAATTGTTTTGCTCTACTGCCTCCATCACAGCTGCTCCATCAAGGGGAACGTTATGCCCATGGTGAACTGACCTCCACAGCACTGGGAGAGGAGCCTTCTCCCACAGGACCATAGACTTTCTGCACCTGAGGGAAAAGAGGTCCCAAGGACAGAACTGAACTGGCAAGACCCATGGCCTCGTGGCCTGCCCTCCCTCCTTCCCTCCTTACCTCATATGTCTGTCTTGGGGGAGGGACAGTTTCCCTGTGGAGTTCAGCAAGCTCCTCTTCCTCGTACAGAGGCTCATACACAGGCTCTACCACAAGTATATCATCCACCTATGCAACTCTTCCAGAAGCTGCCAAGTTTTCAGGAGCTCATTACGATGTGCAGCATGGCCATCCGGGACTGAGAATAAGCACAGAGGCTGCTGGAAACCTAAGTGGGTTTTATTCCTCCCCCCATTCCCAAGGACGACTGTTTTTGTTGGGCCATTTTGTTTGTTCCGTTTTTGTAAACTTCATTTGGGGGAAATGAAGCTTGTGAGAAATTGGTGCCCATCCTGAACCCTCCCCAGTCTTTTGAACTTCGTGAATGGATGGATCACCTACTGTGATTATAATTTAACGGATTTTGTAGAACAAAATAACTTCACACACAGACACATGAGGTTCTTTCACTCTCCATCAGCACAAGCTGCTTCTGCGATCTTAGCTACTCACGTTAGTGGAAGAAAAAGCCTAGCTAGAATGTGGTGAGATGACGTAGTACTTTGTATCAGTCCCATGGTCCCAAAGTCCATTAGCAGCGCTGTCGGCTGCTGTGCCATGAATTCGGACTTTGGATGGCAGCCCATGAACCAGTCAGGGTAAAAGTTTGGAAAAACACAAGCCTGAGTCTAGCGCATCTCCAGAAGCAGATGCAGTGGGAGGAGCAGCTGAAAGCAGGCATCACCTGCGGCTTGGCTGTGCCAGGAGCTGGTGGGCTCTGTGCTGCACCTGTCCCCCAGGAAGAGCCTGCCCCCAGGGGCCAAGCAGAGGAGAATGAGAGTAGTGACATGTCTGATGGAGCAAAATGCACAGCACAGCTCAGCCACTGGGAAACAGCAGTGACAACTAGACCCCAAAATAACAGGATTTCACTTTGGAAATGCCAACATCTTTTTTGAACTGAAATGAGACTAGGAGGCCTTAACAGTTGTGAGAAGTGTTTAATGTTGCTGTTCCTTCCTTAAAAAAAAATAATTTTTGGTGATGAATTGGGTTTAAACTCTCCACTCGTTCCAGCCCTTGTTGTGGTGGTGGAGAAGAAACGCTCAAGGCAGATTGGGATGGTGGCCCTGTGGCTTCGCAGTGGGGTAGGCTGGAACAGAGGCTGGAGTTTAAAGTCTTCCTCTGAGGTGTGACCTGGCCATCCACCTACACATGCACGCATGGTAGGGTGGGCTTCCGCATGCTTGTGTGCACAGCTGGGACCCGTGGCCCTGCAGAGGGTTGGTGTGTTTGTGGCTCTGGGCTGGTGACACCCATCTACCTTTGCGGCAAGGGCTTTTCAGGGTGACAGCCTTGCTTGTTCCTTGTGAGAGGAAAATCCTGACCTGGTTTCTGTAAGATGGTGTGAAGTGTCACATTTGCTGCAGTGAGTGCCAAGGAGCAGGGATAAAAGCATGGAGCAAGCTGTGTTTAAGAACAAGCCAATCCATTGCTGGCTGCCTGAAACAGGAGAGCTGCTGGATCTGCTCCTTGGACAATATTTTCCGTCTCTTCCCACCCTCTCCAAACCTGATAGGAAAACTGTCATTCCTATGAGGTAGCCAAAGGGCCCCTCTCCCCTGAACTCCTCTGAGGCTGTGTGTTCACATCATTTGGGTCCTGTCTCTGCTGGGTGTTGTGGGCCAGCCATGAAATGCCAGCAGACACATGATGACCGCAGGCGTGCTTGTGGGCAGAACTCACAATACCCTGCTGGTGCACAGTATTCCAACAGTGCTCCCTGCCCTGGCATGCCTCCTCCTTGCTTGGTGGAGAGAAACCGTGCACATCCTGGCATCACCTTGTGCTTTTCCAGAGAATTTCACAGCACTTGTCTGAGCCTCGGTAATCAGGGTAAGTTCAACAGACCAAAGTTAGAAAATAGAAGGCCTTGACATTTTGGTGGTCCTGGTCCCCAAATCTTTGGTGCTGCCCCTGGAGAGGAGAGGCAAGTTGGCTGTTGTGGGAGTGTGGGGGCAGGGAACAGCATCGTAGTGAAAGCAGCATGTCTGCTGGAGTCTCCAAACGTGTGCTCTGTGCTTCTCTGCTGGGGCTGAGAGCAGCTTTGCTGTGGGCTGCACAAAGTGCACTGATGGAGGGCAGAATAGCATGTGAATGCTCAGCAAGATGTGGAGAGGAGGGTTGGTAGGAGAACAGCTGTAAAAAGGTTTGCAGGTGCGGTGGTTTTTATAGGAGACAGAAGACAAGACAAGGCAGGAGGCTGTGGTGCTGGAGCAGCGGTGATGCAAGGCGAGGGGGGGAACAGAGGGAGCAGGGCATTTGATGGAGAAGCTTGGGAACAGAGTGGGCTTTCAAAGCAGTCCGTGCATGCTCTAGCTGAGAAGACAGGCAGGAGGTATTCCCAAGCCGAAGTGCCCAGGCCATGTCTCGCTGCACTTGTGGAACAGTGGTGTTGCCTCTAAACCCAGCGCTGACAGCTTGAGCACGTGTCACCAACCGTGATGGCTAATGCAGCCACAAGGTGTAAGTGTCACTAATGAATAAATTGCCCTGTGCCTTGGAGAGGCTAATCCATCACGGCCAGAGACAGGGATCTGACAGGCTTGGCTATTTCAGGCATACCCTGTGGGGAGGAGGAATGCTTCTTTTCTGAGCCATCCCCTCCACCTAGGGAAACCAGTGCAGGGTTTGGCTCTGTGCCACCCCTCAGCTTCCCAGTCGCATAAGCTCAGTCTTCATCCCTTTTCACTGCAACTGAAGGAAGAAGCAGTAAAGGATCTAGGTTAGCCAAAAGTTCCCTGTCAGCAGGGTGGTGCATGGGGCTAGCTGGTAAAGGAGTTTGGCGGGAGACTGCTGCACAGAGGACAGGGGTGATGTAGGGGCTGGTGGCATAAATTGGTGGGTCCCCAGCAATCAGAAGAGCTTGTGTGAGTTGTCTGGGTTGTAGAGTTGCATGGGCTGGACTGTGCATTTCAAGCCAGCAGTGCTTGGTGCCATGTTTTACAAGCATGCTGTTTCCTCCCCAGTTCCGTTTCGTAGTTTGCCTCTATAAGAGGCAACCTGGAAATTCTCTGAGCCTGCCCCAGCCCAAGTTCTCCCCCCATCCAGAGATGGCTTCACTGTGCTGTCCCAGAGGCAATGCACAGGACACTCATTTTCCCCCCTGCTGTTGAACCCCAGCCACCAGCACTTCGTCTTAACTGTGCAGAGGGCCAGCAGGTACCCAAGCAGGCAGGGACAGAAGCTCAGTGTGGACAAATCCAGCTCCATGGGAGCAAAGAGAGGCTGAACAGCAACCATTTCAGTGCACAGCCTCTGCCCATCGCCCTGGCAATCTGCTTCTCCTCCCCCAGTCAGTGCTCAAAATCAGCCTGCCATCCTGTTTGCAACATATGCCAGTGTGACACCTTGCAAATCAATGCCTGGGTCGCTGTGAGCAAAAGCCGCCAGGCTTGGGAAGCTGGCCACCGTCTCCTGCTGCCGCATGCACTCTGCTCAGAGCAGTGGAAGCCGGGCTCACCATCTGCTCCATGAGGGAGTGAGCTGGGCACCCCTGCTCCGCCCTGATGGGGCACCTGCTAGCATAGCCCAAGTGCAAGCCCTTGTGTCATTCCCCCTCTTTTACTTTCCGGCCACCCTCATCTCTCCAGCACAGATCCATGGGCGGGGGGATGTTCCCAGCTTTGCTGGGGTTCCTCTGCTGCTGAGTGCCACTCATGCAGCATTGGTGGGTGGTGGTGGTGCTGGAGGTCATTCCCTCCTTCAGACAGAGGCCCACAGATGACCCCCCTCCTCAAAGCCTGACAGTACTCCTTGGGGATAGATCTCAAAGGAGAGCTAAGGGGTCTGTCCTGGCCCTGTGCTGGCACATTCCTTTCCCAGCACAGAGTGATCAGATAGTTACCACTCTGGAAGGCAGTCCCACCGTACTGTAAGTGGACCTGGAGCTGACAAGTGACCCAGCTACAGTGGAAATGTTTACATTCATACAGTCTGCTGTTGCTGGCAGACCTTTAATTTTTAGCCAACATGTGTGTTGTTTGACATAGTTACAGCCCTTGCAGACTGGCAGATAGTTGATTGTTAGTCTTGCGTGTGGGCAAGTGGTGCAGGCAGCTTGGTGTGGACTTTGCTCTTTGGCCAAGAGATTGATGGGAGGGAGGGCAAAGGGTTCTCCAGGCAACAGCTAACTGTCCAGGCATTCCTGCCTGTGGCAGCCCAGGAGTGGGTTTGAGGGGTACTTAGGTGGTGTTAACAGTCTCAGGACTGTTTGCAGGAAAAGGAGCAGTGAATATCCTGGAAACCAAGTCAGCAGTTTTTCTGGTGATGACATGTTTTCCCAAGCCTTTTCTTTCCTTCCTTTGTCCTCACTGGCTCTGGCAGTCAATTCCTCCTCGTGTGCCTGCTAGCATGTCTGCAGGATCTCATCGCTGCCCTCCCAGCATGAGCTTTCATTGCACAACTGGCTGACCAGCTGCAGCCCTGTCCTTAGAGCTAGAGGCAAGCTTGCCCAGGACCAGGCCAGTCCCATTAAGCCAACACCCTCACTGCTGGAGCTGTTGCTTCATCAGCCTGATGCTGATCTGGGTCTTTTCTGCTGTTTCTGAACATGAGTTCTCATCTCATTGAGGTTTGGTTATCCAGTGGAAATATTTTGTAAATGCAAATAAAAATAAATAAGTATATTCAATACCTCGGTCTCGAGGATGGGAAACAAGTAGTGGGAGATGCCCAGATAGGGAGGTTTCACAGCTGCTGGTTCTGGTTAGGAATTCTTGTGGATATAGCCCCTGAAGCTTCCATCAATAGTTGGGAAGGGAGCTACGCAAACTTGTGAGGGCTTGGGGCTGAGCCTTGTCAGCGCCCCTTGTGTGGCCAGTGCCACCGGGGACAGCCTCACACTCCATCCTTCTGATCTGTACGGGTGTGACACGGTGCAGGTAAAGGTCCCGTCGGCCGGGGGCTGGCGGCACCACAGGTGTCTGTATCCATCAGGCAGGGCAAGGCAGAAGCGGGTACGTGGTGGATAAATTCTTTTGTGAACACTGGGAAACAGTTTTTACTATTCAACTCTGTCAATATGATCTAGCTCTGTCTGTCTCTCTATATATGTACAAACAGTATATCACAATGTTGCCTTTTTTGTTGGAAATATCAAAGTACAAAGATTGTAAACCAAATCGGTGTAATAAAAGTTTCAGATGATTCACTGAGGTGGTTGCCAGCGGTGGGTCTGTGAGTACTGGCGCTGGGCAGGTTTAGAGGAATGTGAAGCCCCCTTACCATTGCTCAGAGGGCAAGAGGGGATGGAAGTCAGCCCACTTGCTGAATTCCCTGATGACATCTCCTGAGCAGGGTGGTCAAAGGACCAAGGCAGTCAAGTATGTGCCCTGTCCTTTCCTCAGGTGGCCACAGCTTGTTGAGCAAAAGGAAGCTGCTCCATTTTGCTTCAACCCCAAAGAAACTCCTCCATTTTCAACACTGTGGACTATGTGGGCTAGCAGTCCTGCAGGGACCCCTCTAGCTTAAAGTTTTGCAAAATACAGAATTTTTTTTGTACAGATTTGCACAGAAGATCACTACTAGGCAAGGTAAGCATCTGGTTATAAAGAATTCACCTGTTTGCAAAGCAGGCTAGCACTGATCAAAGGCATAGCAACCTAAAGCAGGAAACCACAGTGGCGAGACCTATGATTTATTGAATTTATTTCTTAGTGCTTTTCACCATCCATATCAGACTCCAGACAGATTTTGCTATAAATACAAATAAATTCTTGAGTAGAGCAGTATCCAGAAAAAGCTGCCAAGGAACTAGAAACAACATTCCCTCAATCCCCTATGCATCTCACATCCTCCTCAGCAAAATCCTTAAAAAAGCTGCCTGCCCTGAAAGTTAGCTCTGGACTAAACTATTTAGATGGCAGAGGCTTCACCTTAGCTGCTTTACAGGTGGAACAGTTACCTGAACTCAGCTTACTGCTGGGGCACTTTAGAAGCACCACAAGAGGTGGAATATAGTCTGGTGTGCAATGAGAGAGGGGCTCAAGAGGCAGATTGCTCTGTGGTGCCACTGTGGTGCCACTACAGTCCCTTCAGGTCTAACGTCTGTCTCCTATTAAGCCACAGGTTGGATGATGGGGGTCTGGGAAAGGCTATGATGACAGCCACAAGATAAGTGTTTCTCAGAAATACAAATAAAACCAAGACTCTGAAGAAAAGTATCTCCAACACTGTACTTCCCAAGCTTGTTGTGCTGGAGCATTTTATTCAGGGGGGCTTGGCAATGGGGTGCTGCAGCCTCACTGCTTCCCTATTGGCCCACACAATTTGGTGAATGAAGTACTCAGCCTCCTGGTCCACCTCTGCCCGGCGGAGGTCAAGCTCAGTCAAAGTCTTGTTGTCTGCCAGCCCTGCAAGCAGCTGCTTCCCACCATCCTGCAAAAGGATGAGAAGGAGTGGTTAAGGGAGGAGATCCAAAAGGGAGGTGTATTGCTCCTTTTCTCTCCTCCCCAGGGCAACTTCTGCTGTTGGCAGTGGAAAGTCCGTGAGATAGTGCCACAAGGGATGAAGGCCTTCACCCAAGCCTGAAATGTTGCTCACAGGAGAAGTGCAGGGAAGGAGTGTAACCTTATGCAGCTCTCAGTGATATGACACATGCTAATGACTCCCTCTGGGTACCATGTCAGGAGTTCTCAAGCTCAGACTGGTTAATAACACGTCTGTCTGGCAGTGATAACCTGAGAGGAGTCTGCTCCCCCCTGTCCCCCAGTCCCCAGCTCACTGCTGGCTGGGGACAAATGGTAGTGTCTGCTGACAAATTAGTGTACTGCTCCTCATTCTGCTCCTCCTCTCATCAGTGGTGTGAGCCCCAGTACTGGCAGTTTCCTGCCTGGATGCCATTTCCCAGACTGGGTTGGCTTTTCCAAGGGGAACATCTCACACAACTGAAGTCCAGCCTGCTTTCGACAGAAAATGTGATGTAGATAGCCTTAGGGAGGCAACTCATTCTGGGGCATTTCCCTTTGTTACCCAAAGCACTGTATTTAGGCATGTGACAAACTGAACTTTTTACCATCTTAGCTATTCTCTTTCAGGTACCAAATACACCTCCTGCCCCATCTCCTCCATCCAGATGGTCCTCTCATCCCACCACCCTCTCTCTTAGCCCTTTTGCCAAAAAGGGCAGAGCAAAAAGGACTGGGAAGAAGTCTCTTTTTTAATGAGGTACAGAGGTCAGAATTTAGTGCATCTGTAGCAAACCCCCCAATTTCCCCAAAGGTAATATCACCAGCTGAGTTTTGGGCTGCTCTGAGGCTTCACAAATGGGTAACAGGAGAGCTCAACAGAAGGAAGATGCTAAGCATAGAGATTATTATTTACTAAACAAAAATCCTTCTATCCTTTCCAATCTTTGCCCACTTGTATCATTAAACTCAAATGGTTTTCCACATCCGGGACCATAAAACTCAGAACTCACAAAAGGTTTTCTGCCATCAAATCCTTTTAAAACCGTTGTCAAACACATTGATGCCAATATTCCTGCCAGCAGGGACAGCTGGTATTGCTGTCTTTTTATTTGACGGAGAGAATAATTGAGGCAGTGCAGAAAGTTTAAAAGCCAGCATGATTGCTTTTGGCTGCCTAGTTTCGGATTTCTAAAGCTCTTTTAAATCAGCAGTGGAGAAGCGGTCTGGTTTGTGGGCATGTTGCATACTGCAGCTCTTTGGGATGTCGTAAGATCTGTGGATGCTCTTCTGTCTAGAAAATGTAAGCCTGTGTTTTAGGAGCCACTTATAAGCACCCAGATGTGACACTTCTGACCCAGAGCACTGCTCCAGGGCTGCAGAGTGAGTTAAAGAAGCTCAGCAACTGAGCCAATTTTCTAACAGTCTCCTCTGAGCATGTGATGGATGGGAGAAATTCTGGGAAGGGTGAGACTATCTGTGTGCTGTTGAGTGACAGATGGCACAGCAGATCCAAAACACAGAAGATATGCAAGAGGCCCTCATCTCACGTCACCTATCATTATTAACTATTCTCACATGTGCAAAGTGGCTGTGATTTTTCCCAGACATACTCCCTGGTGTTCAGTTTCCTGGGAGTGGGAATCCCTCCCTGCCCAAAAGCCCAAAGCCTCAAAGCCAGATTCAGCCCTGTGAATGGAGCTAGATGTAACAAGTGAGATAAATATGTGTGCATGCACAGAAGGTGTCCTTCTTCTTCCTGCCCTCTGCTAGAGTCTCTTTCCTGCTCGCAACTGATTGTTATCACAGAGAGATTCCAAAATGAGGGATTCATTTGCCTCTGTGGCTTTGAGGGAGGGCGGGCTCAGCATCTGCTTTTCAAATCAACCACACAGGCTCACAGACTGCAGGGAGAAGTGGGTTTTCTTACCAGCCCCAGGTGGTTGCATGAAAAGTTGATGCTCCTCAGGGTGGTGTTCTGAGCCAGGACCTGGGAGAACAGTGTAGCAGTTGGCTCTGACAGGTTATTACTTCCCAGATGGATGGACTTCAGGGTGGTGTTGGTCAACAGGGCATGGCCAATCGCCTCCCCGCCCTTGTCCTCCACGCAGTTGAGGCGCAGATTCAGTGAGGTCAGAGTGGACTTCTCAGCCAGGGCTTGAGCAAGAGCCTGAGCCCCCAGGTGATGGATCTGGTTGTTACACAGATCAAGGATTTCTAATCTGCTGCGACTGATCAGCTTGCCAAGAGCTTGTGCCCCCTTGTCCCTGATGAGATTATGGGACAAATTCAGCTCCACCAAGCAGGGGTGATCCAGCAAGTTACGGGCCAGCAGCTTGGTTTTTTCATCATCCACATTGCTTCGTGTCAGCTTGAAAACCTGTGGGGATAAAAAACAAGGTCACTAAAACAGCCACTGCTTTGGACTGAGCTTTGTACAAGATCTCAAGGGAGTTAAGCCTATGGTCCTTCAGACAGGTTTCATCTCCCTTCACTTTCAATACCTTTAGCCAGTAGGTTTGAGTAGTTCTTTCATAGTGGGCAGATACTTCCAGCAGGCAGGGCATGCCACTGGTATCCCATGCCTATTCTAGGGAAACATGGTTTGTCTTCTGGAAATTCCTGTTCCTCTCCTCTGACTGCACAAGGTTTTTAACTGGGGGCTAAATTAAAGCAAGATAAAGCTGTCCAAACGTCTGCAGCAAGTGACAGCAGAGCCCACCTCAGATCACAGTCCAACATTGTCTGAATGAACATGCACACCAGTGGTAACCACAGTGCAATGTCCTGTGCTGCCAAGGCACCTTAACAGCCACAAGAGAGGTCATTTCTCTTTTGGAAGCCAAGTAGACAAATATTTCCCAAAGCATGCTGATCTATGGAGAGAGTGTTCAGCCAGCTTGCCCTGTCTCTGCTATAGATAGCAATGCCTACTGATGTTTTGGAGGGGCTATCTCCACTGCAGTTACCAAAACTGAAGATGCTCCTAATGCCCAGGAGGAAAACCCTTCATCATTCTAAGAGAAGTGCGAGTATTTCCCCATGCTCTTCTTGGGTGTCTTTGCTCCTCTGGGGCAGGTTGACATGTATTTACTCAGCATAACTACTAAAACTCCTTACGAAAAACTCTCTCTGGACTTCTCCTTCCCTCCCAGAACTGTGTGAGGAGTTGAAACAGGAGTTCTGCTGTCCCTTATGCTACAGGCAACATGTTTTGTGGGAGCAAGTATTTTTCTCACTGATCCTCTGACAACCCGTTCTAACAAGGACATTGCAGAAAGAGATACTAAGCACTAGGCCAGCAAGTTACATCACTGCACTCTGCCAGACTCTGTAACTTGCAAAAGGAAGGGTGCTGCCAGCAAGCGAAAACTGGTCCCTGCACTTCTATCCCCAGGTGATTTGAAGATCTATCTGAGGAAGGGGAAGGTTCAGTTTGGGGTACATTACTTTCAGGTTGTGGCACATCTTCACGGCAGCAGCCAAATTGCAGCAGTCCTGGTTGGTGAAGTTAAAGAGGTTCCACTCAAAGTTCATGCCACAGTCCTTCACACCATAAGTGAGATGAAGCTCTTCAAGGTGAGGGAGAGCAGTAATGAGATCTTTCAGGTCGTAATGTTGCACGGAGACCTCACCAGATTCAACGTCACTCCCTGTATCAGAGAGGTCATCCCTCTCCTCTTTTTGATCCACCTTCACTGGTGGCAGGAACTGATCGATCTCCAGTTTCCGCACATAGCCTTTGCAGAGCGGGATGAGCTCTAGGACCTGGTTGGGGTCTGTGGTGTTAGGGATGAAACATTTCAGGATGTTCTCCAGGTGACGTTCAAAGAACATCCGTTTCCAGCTGTCTCCATAGTTGGAGACATCACACAGTTGCCACCGCTCAGTACAGCACCTCTTCCAGTACTCCTCATCGCTTACTAGGTTGGCAGTCACAGCGAGTGGAAGGCCAGTGGAGAGCCTGTCCAGTACCTTCCTTTGGTGTTCAGGCAGAAGATAGTTCAAAATAGGGTTCTCTGGAAGGAATAAAAAGAAAGAGAGGTTGGTCTGGGCTGTAAGAACCAGGGGTAGCTCTACAGTTCTGCCCAGCCCCGCAGCTGTGTGCCCAGGCCCTCCCTTCTACTGATACTGCCTCTCTTCTCAGTTGCCAGAGGCTGGTGCACATAGCTAAGCTAGTAGAAAATATGAAGGATTCACCTCCTACATTTCTGTGTAGGATTTCTAACTTTTACAATAAATATCAGTGTAGTTGGGTTTACTCTCATAATATTTGAGTACTGCATCAGAAACTTAGCTCCCCATTTAAATTTAGTTTGAATGGAGTTTATATTCAGAGCAGGAATTCTGCTCCCAAGAGAGCTAATTCAGCCTTACAGCGATGGGAGAGCTTGGCTTGCCATTTGCTGAACTTTCTCCCTTTTGGTTTCTAAGCATATTGAAGGACAGTATTTGAGAACGACTGTCTTGTGTGTGCTCTACATGCAGGTCCTTGTGCCTATTTATCTTAAGTCAAGTCTCTGTCTTACCCCAAACTGATTCCTCTTCCTTTGCACTGAGACACACTCCTAGCTTTTAGGTCCACATTGTTTAAATAAAAGTTTGTTTTTTTCCAGGAACTCTCTCCCCTCAGTCTCTTTCCCAGTTCTCACCCTAGGCCTGAGCTGGCTTTTGTCTGGTGAAAGTTCTTTGTGGTAGGAAATGCCAGAGAAAACTCATGTGTACCCACATTGTGACTGTTTGGTGACATGTGGAGTCGTGTTGAGTAACAGAAATCACCAGTGGAGAGACCTATCTGCACATGGGAAACCAGATTTTGAGTGGGGTTAGCTTTATATTTCCTCTGTTGCTGTGGCATTTCCTTCATAAGGACACCCAGAGTTTTACTCTTCCCGGAGTCTATTTTCCAGCGTCCTACAGCTGACACTGCAGTGACCTTCTCTGCTAAGTCCCACAACACAAGCAGAGGTGGGACACAATATGGGCAGGACTGGGATAGTTTCACTTGGGTTCACTCAGGCCACAGCAGTGGGCAAGGTGCAGTTGCACAGCTCAAGTAATGGCATGAGCGTCCCCATGACACCAAGCACACTGCTTTTATGCCCACACGGTGTAGGCCCAATTCATTTGGCATCAAATCCTACTGGCTGGTAGGACTGCAAGGGTGTCCCAGCTCAGACCCTCAAGTACCATCAGCTCCTGGCATAAGGCAGCACTGAGCTCCTCTGTACTGTCTTACAGTCCCAATGTTGAGATAGCCTTAGAGCTATCTTTAGTCTTTGCTGCCACTTCACTGAGTCAGCCAAGAAGACAGGTAGGCCCTTCTTTCCCCCCTCCCAGTCAGTTCTCAGATGAAACATGCTTTTTCTGTTTTGCTGTTTCCTCAGTCCACCTGCTTCAAAAGCACATTTTCTGCCCAAGGATATACCTTGTCACATCACCACTGGAAGCTGTGGAGGAGGGCTGAGTCTGTGAGTACAGCACGTATTCTGAGATGGCAGCTCCTCCAGGCAGGGGGCAATTCTCCATCTCCTTGTACAGCACTCAGTATAACAGGGCTCCATCCTCAAGCGCTAGCATAACACGTATATTAATCAAGAGGAGGAAACAGCAACTCTACAGCCCCAGCCATGGTCGAGGTGAGTCCAGAAGAGCATGGATGGAAGGAGATATGATTGAACAAGGTCAGGGCAGAGTCACATCCTGGACAGCAGCCCAGAGGACTACAGTCATCCCTGGAGTGTACAGGTACATACTTAGCAACTAAACAGTTTGTTTAACTGGCTGCCCAAAGGGATATTTCTCTCCATCTGTCCCTTTGGCAGGGCTGGGTACCACACTCTGCCTTTCAGATGCATCTGCCTGCTTTGTTGGCCCTCTGCTCCCTGGGACTGATGCTCTCTCTCCCTGTGCCCCAGGGTAAATGCACTCCCACTTACTTTCAAAATTGCGAACAATGTGCTGGAGGCAGAGCTCAGTGAGGTGAGGGACAGTGACAAGGGACCAGTTGGGGTCCTCAGTGATGCAGCGGCGTGCATAGTACGAGCCAGCATCAAAGCTGGCCTGAGATGGACCTGGTGAGGGAATGGCTGTGCTCCTATCACCAGTCGCTGGCTGCTGCATCCTGCTCAGGACCCACTTTGCCCTCAGGAGAAGTGCTTAAGACTCAGCACCACATTTTCCAGCTGGACTGCCTGCAAAAGAAAGAGGCAACTTCAGAAAGAGGCCAGTGATAAGAATGGTCTGCTCACACTGCTCTCCCGTAATGCACGTGGCCCCTGCCCTTTGCCTGCCTCCTCTGCTTTGGACTGGAAGCACTGCAGCCAAACAACTATTACTCAGCCTTATCTTTATATCCTGCCCTGTGCAAAGAGGTCTCTAGGCGCTACATGCAATAAGCAGATAATAATGTGGTGTTAATTCAGAGTGCTGCTGAAGAGGATGGACGGGAATTGATTGTTTACTGTCTTTTCCAATAAAAGGAACAGGCAAAGCTGACAGGAGCTGGGTTTAAAGCAAAGGGAAATTATGGTTCTTTACATGGCTGCAGTTGAACTGGGGAATTCCTTGCCATGGGATGTTGTGGACGCTAAGAGACTGTGCAGGTTCCAGGACAAGTCCATGGAAGAAAAACCCCTTGAGAATGATTAAATGCACAGAAATCATGTGGCTCAGTGTGAGCTGAACACAGCTGGAGGTGGGGAGGCTGCTGGAGGAAAGAAGAACATATACTTGCATTGTTTTTCTACTCTTCTCCAAGTGTCTGCTTCTAGTCACTGTCAGAGATGGGTTGTTGGACCAGCTATCCCCCGATTTGTTCCAGTATGCCTGTTCTTATGACTCTTTAAAGAGAGATGCTTTACAGATGAATACATTATAAGTGGGTTTTTTTCCTGCATTTCTCAATTACTGTCCAGCTGAACTCCTTCCAAACATCCATTAACAGATGAGATGGGTGAGACCTGTTCAGACTGCACTGAACCTAAGCAAATATGAACTAAAAAACTCAGCCTGGAACAGGAGGAAGTATGCCCAATCCTATTAGCTCTGCAGAGCTCTCCCAGACCAAAGTTTTCCATTTGCTGTTTCCTATCCCAACCTCAGGGCCAGTGCTTTATGCCATCAGAATCCCACATGTATGGTTATTGCCTGGAAGTCTTAATGGTTCTCTTACCAGCACTACCAGTCTGAAAGAGGCAGAGAAGACACCAGGAAAGAATCTTCCACTCGAGTTCTGGGTTCAACAAGAAAGCAGGAGGATGAAGCTATATTTCCTGGGAGGCACTGGTGTACAGATGGCAAAGACAAAGGCTGTAGAAAAAGGGAGCCTGGTCTGAAGAAGGGTGGATGTGGAAGAAGGCATGAGCGACAGGCAGCTGCGAGGATGGACTGGGAGTTGTTTTCTTGCAAAGCTTCTCACCCCCAAAAGAAGGTGCTTTGATGGTGGGCCACCTTTCAGGGGGAAGAGAAGAGGCCTGGTTCTCCACAGCATACTTACCCCGCTGAAATCCAGGTCTTGGTGCTTGATGGACTTCAGCAGAAGGGCAAAGCACAGCTGGAAGGCAGTGAGGTGGCATTAATAGAAGAGAAGTGACTGGGAAAAATGTTTTCTCCCTGATAAGTCCTTTGTCCTATTCAAAAACCATCTGTATCACTCTGTCCCCCAGGCCAGTCACAGCTAATTGGAGCTTCTCATGGCTTTCCTGACCTTTTGGAAGGAATCATTAAAGGCCAGCTGTTGGGGAGAGCCAGTGCAGCATTGGTGGCCTAGGATTATTTCCTGTCCGTGTTCCAGCAAATGATCCAACTGCCAGTTTACCAATGGCAGATTGCTTTTTGAAGGGTAGGTAAATCATGGCACATGTAGGGACTGCTGGAGAGGAAGCAGGAGACACAGGCAGAGCTGAAACCCATCTCTAGAAACAGTGCAGCTGCCTCCATGCACTGGATGAAGCTCTCTGAGTGACACATGCCTGCAGTGAGAGGTCACTCATTGTGCAGTGCTCAGCTGTGGGCCAGCCCCAATGTCAGGTGGCCACAAAGGAGAGGCAGATAGCTTGAGGTGTCTGTGTCTGGGCTGCTAAGAAGCTTTCCCTTGAGCCCCAGAGCAAGTAGTTGACTCTGCTATCCCCACTTGTCACTCACTATGAAGCCAACAAGAGCAAGGCCTCAAGGCCTCCGAATCAACCCCAGTGCCAGGTCTCATGCTGAGTCACCACTCGCAATTCCATTCCCACCATGCCAACACAGTGAGCATACCCTGCCAGGTGTGCTTACCACCAGGGGAAGGACCTCGTTCAGCCCACATCCCCTCTGACTTGGCTGCAGAAGTCTCACCCATCCAGAGCTGATGTGCCAAGCCAGTTTCCATACCTGGTTTTGTTAAGCATGTATTTAAAAATGGAGAAGCATTGTAATTCACTATCAATAAACCAAGTCAACAGCATTAATGCACGCTCCTTAGGACACACTCTACATGCACAGCAGTCACCTATGCTAAAAAGGCTTTATTAAATGATATATAATGAATGGGGTCATGTAGTAAACTCCCACTGTGTCATTTAACACCCAGGTTAGACTGAAAGGTAAATAATGCTGAAATTCTTTAAAAAAAAATAAAAAAAATCACACTTCCCTTCCCAGGAGGAAGCTGACAGAAGTCTCTACTACACAGCCAACTTATGCTGCTACTAACGTGCCTAACAAAGCTTCTCCAGTTGAGCCTGTTTTTATCTGGAAATAAAAATTTTTGTTCTTCTGATTCACACCAAAGCCCATAGAGAACAAAAAAGAAAAGCTGTTTGGAAACTGGTGACCTTTGGCTGATGCTTCTTACCAGCATTATGGAGATCCAAGATATGGAACAATTGTAAACACTGCATTTACTGGAAAGTTTGCAAGTGTGGGAGAAATTCTTTCTGGTTATGCCCCAGCCAAGATCACATTCACATTGAATCTCTGTCTATCCACGAATCAAGGAAGCTCTTACACCACTGCAGCAGTATGCCAGTTATTCTGCACATGTCCTGACCTTTGTGCTGTTACCTGTAGTCCAGGCAAGCAATCCCAAGTGCTGGCTAACGCTGCTGATCCTGCTGCCACATCCGAGGACTTGCCACACTCCCTTGCGCTTCCAAAGGCTGATGCTAAGTGTGCATTAAGACAGGCTAATCAAGAGGCTCAGTGTCTGCACTGGGCTTCAAGAGAGTTAAAAAAAAAAAAAAAAAGGCGTGTCAAATGAGGAATCTATTTAGTTTCAGATATAATGAAATTTGTCTGTAATGGAAGATTGGGCAGAACGAGGCCAGCCGGCCTTTTGGGAATATGGTTAATGTCACCACTGTAATCCAGGTGGTGTGAAGGGCCAACACTATGGTCCTGGACCTCTGCCGGCATGACCCGGAAAGGGCCTCTGCCCCAAAGGGATGTCAGAAACACGAAAGCCCTTTTGGACCTGAGCATCGCACACCGCAGCCCAGCCACTGCGCGCAGCTGGCTCTGCCGTGCCAGCCCCCGGCCACTCGGAGAGGAGTCCCTTCCCCAGGGGCAAGGAGAACGCCTGGCTGCTGCTGAACTCTGCGGCCCCCGCCAGCCCGGCTCCACGAAGTGCGGGCGGCACGGCCTTGCGCTAACCCCCTCCCGGCCAAGCTCCACTCCAGAGACCCCGAGAGGGAAAAAAAGTCATTAGCCCGGCCGCTTCGTTAAGAATCAGACCTGCAAACTGCAGGAGGGTGGAAGTGTCCGGTCACGCCAGGTGGACGCTCCCGGCCCCCGCAGCGCCGCGGGCGCGCCCGGGCGTGAAACGCGCGGGGTCCCTCAAGGCCCCTCGGCCCGGGGGGCTCCGGCTGCCGCTGCGTCCCTTGCTGAGGGGCGGGGGGGGGCAGGAACCACCCGGCCGCCGCCCTCGCCCGCCGCCGCTGTCGCTGCGGACGCGGCCGTTGCCGGGCGGAGCCCCCGCGGGGCGGGAGGGACACCCGGGCGGGCACGCGTGCGGCTCCAGGGGCAGCTGGTCCCGCATCACGCTGAGGAGTTCGCGGTGAATGGGAGCCCTTCTCTTCGAGCGCGGAGGAAATGTGTGAGCTCACCACCATGTCCCTCACGGGGATGCTCCAGGGGTGCTGGAGTGGGGCGGGAGGGGCCGAGGTCCCGGACACTCCTGCAGCGACAGGTGCTGTGGCATCACGGCATCGTGGAAAGAGTAGAGCAAGGCTTGTGAATGGTTCAGTACCAGTATTCAAAGGGCGAATGCTTTGCAGTCCTCAAGATACCTCTTTCTTATTGCGTGTTTGTAATGCTAAAAATATTAGTTTCAGTGCGTGAAACAGGCTTGCTTCAAGGTCATATTTTGGGGCCGTTACCCCTGAACAGCAGATCACAGGGGGGAGAAAAGCAAATTTGAGAACTCCACTGAAGGCAAGATCTTGTTCCGTCTGCTGTGTGCCCATCTCTCCTCCTTGATTTGCTCTGTTTTCATTCTGCTGTTAAGCATCCTCTGTAGAGGAGGGGAAAGACCAGAATTCTCATCAAGGCAGTGACTACACACACATAATGCTGTGGAATATAAAGAGTAAACAAAGGGATAAAAACATTCGCTTCCTCTTTCCATTCCTCAGATCTAAGCATTTCAGTATTTCCCAGGGGATTTTCAGCCTGAAATGTGTCTTTCTTCCTCTTCATCAGAATGCTGATACACTCAGTAGTGGGCACATGAGGAGCACAGCCAGCCTGTGCCCTGTGGGAGCATACCTAACACTGGTGCCAGCTCTCATGATTGTCCTGTAAGTCCCATAATAGCTGGCATTTTTAGGAAGCTGTGCTGACTTTCGTATAAAATATACCTCCTGGTCGTGAAAAAGATGTTACAAGCATGATCTGAGAATGCCCAAAAGGCCCAGCAACATAACAATAAATGCAAAGAGGCATAGATTAAAAAAGGGATCAAGATTTTGAGGCCTCCTTTGTGAGTTTCAAAGATGGGAAGTTAGGCTTTGGCAGCAATGTACTTCTTTTTCTAGGTGTGGCCTGATTCTGTCACTCAACTCTGCAGAAGACAGTGACACTGCCTGTGAGTCAAGCTGGTGTTTAACACAGTGGGGGTGTCATAAGCCTTGCAAAGCCCTTCAAAAACACTGACCCCACACTGACCATGTTATTCCCGGGAACACATCTTCAGGGCTTTTGAGACCTTGAAAAGGAGAAATGAGAGCAATATAAGACCAGAAATATTTTTTCTTGCACTGATTCCCATGCATTCATTCAGTCAGACTCCTGAATAGCAAAGGAGATAGCCAAACGGGAACCAAAGAAATAGCCTCCCTTAGTTGCCTCCACAACAGTGATCAATTTCTGAGCTGAGCCTTCAACAAGCCATCAACTGACATTTTTAGCCCACCTTATGGCTAGCATAATGCAAATGTCATATTTTGGACTTCACGGTCCCGTGGAGTCCAGCTGTGTCTGTCCAGTCATTGATTCCCAGAGAAACAGTGCCCAAGTATTGCAGTCAGTTGTTGAACTGGATGCAATCAGGTGTTGAATCATATGCTGAAAACAAGGAGTGGTAGTCAAAAAAATAGCTGTGTTAACTCTTTATCTGCCTTAGCATTTATTTCCATCTGTGTAGGCATCAGCACCTGTTCCCAGTGGGGTGTGCAGTGGCAGTTCTTCCTCAAGTGGAGTAGCTGATTGTGCAGGGTAAAATACCCATATCCATTCCCATTCTCCCTGTTCACATCTGAGGGTGAGGATGGCGGAAGGTGTTGCTTCCTGGCCTTAGTGACTAGAGCATTGTCCTACCAGCAGACCACAGATGCCTTCTGTATCCCCGCAGCTGCCAGGTCTCAGGTTTCTCCCAGACAGCACCTGTGTCGGCGTTGTGCATTATCAGCTCTGCCAGCTTTGCCTGGAGTTGGAGGACAGCGTAACAGTAGTCAAAACTCATATCACAACAAATAAATAGGACAGGAGCCAGGTCCTGCAGTGCCTTGTGTGGGAGGAACATATCCCACAAGGCATTTTCTGCTGCTAATATGAAGATTCAGGTGCTGTTCTGGAAACCGAGATATGGCTGTAGGGTGACAACGTTTTTTAGTGTCCTAGGCATGATGGAAAAGTAACATGTTATCCTCCCTGGCTTTGCTCAGCCACCAAGACACCTTGCAGCCAAGCAGCTTCCCTCCTTTCCCCTCCCATCCCCTCCCCTCCTCTCTCCTCTTTCCTCTCCTCTCCTCTGGTACCAGGACCAGCTGTCTCCCTGGGGGACTGCAGGAACACATCTGGTGAGGCTTCTGCCCATGGCAAGTGGAAAGCTGTTTGTTTGCTCTGGCAGCTGAAGGTAGCAGGAGAGGAAAAGAAAACCCCTCTGTGGAGGTGTCCTCCTATTCAGCTCTGCTGGTGCCTATTCTGCAGCCCCCTGCGTCCTCATACCCCACCATGACAGACAGAAGTCCTCTTGTGTTGCCAGAAGTCACCATACCAGTCCATGATATCATTTATTTGAGTCCTTTACTCCATGTGGGGCAGCTTCTCTAGCTGCTGCCCAGAGCAAGGCTACACCCATCTGTCAGATGTGGTTCATCTCTCCATGGGGAAGAACCAGGGGAACAGCTGAAGGTCAGGTTTGAGAGGAGGCTGTTGGTGTTTGATTTCTGCCTGACACTAAAGGGATTTGTTAGGGCAGGAGCCAGCAAGGTTTGTCCTTGGCACTGGTGGAGTCCTCTTTCATGAATGGCTTCTACCCTTTCAATGAAGAGCACAGAAAATTGCCAAAACTGGGAGGGACTCAGCAAATTGAGGATACTGAGGAGCAGGGACTGGCTCCAAAGCCCTGTCTCCAGGCCCTTCTCTGCTGGCTCCCTGCAGCTCTTGCTGGAAAACACTGCTTGCAAGCAGCCGGCAGCTCCTGGAGTCCTGGGGGAAGCAGCAAAACAAATGACATCCTGGAAGGAGGAAAAAGGCCCCTGCACAGCCAGTGCTCAAGGAATGGGGAGCAGAATGCTCTCTGTGCTGTCACTCTCCCAAAGCTTTCTGGTCTCCCTAGGTCCCAGCAGGAACCATGCAGCTGCTGACAGCTATTAATAGATGGGGAGAATGTGGGCTCTTTTTCCTACTGCTTCCTGGGATGAATGGTAATTACCCTTAATGAGACTGGTTCTACCTCCTACCTTCCAACCCCCTTGCCTGCTCTGGCAGGGAGAGACCAGCTCATCTGCTGCCTGCGCTGGCTTTGTGGGGAGCAGGGCTTGGCAGCAGGAATGGAGGCTCCAGGACATCCTGCAGGCCTTGCCCATGGATGATGGGCACAGGGGCAGAGGCAGAGCCTGCCAGATGACAGGCTGCAGCAGCTCATCTCAGCCTGGTCTTTCCAATGGCACACAGGAGCCCTGTGGGGAGGCAGATAAATGATTCCATCTAACCCTGAGGGTGTGGGTGTGCTCTCTCTTTGAGATTAATTAAAAAAACAAAACAGGAGAAGAAATAATCAGGGAATCTGACCTGTCGTTATGGTTGGCATCCCCATCACAATGAATTGCACCAAGGTCTGTGAAATGGGGCATCCTTCCTCCACTGCTGGTGCAAAACAGCAAAATACATCTGGACTTGGCCCCAGTCTCCCACAGGGCACAGCCTAGATGCCATGGGGTTAGTCAGGATATGACCTGCCCAAGGGAGGGATGTTTTTGATCTTATGCCACTGCACCTCTGGCCTGAACTCTGAAGTAGGAAGGTTTCGTTCATTCAGTTTACTTCAAAAATACTGCAAAAATAGTGCATGAGGTTTTCTTCATCCACTGAGACTATGCCTCCCAGGAATCACATCCCAAGAAGATGGAGGAAAATGTGGATGGCTGTTAAATCTTTCGTGAACATCCCAGACTCTGGCTCTGGGGCAGGGCACCCTCTGCACCAGTGTTTGCCCAAGATGTTTAGTAAGGTTGCACTTCACTAACCCCACTCAGTCCACCTGAACAGCCACAATGTCTTAATGAATCCTTGCTGTTCCCCAAAACTTGGCCTTTTCCCTGCTTGGTTCAGCTAAATAGCTAGTAACACCTTCCACCACAGGAACCCCTTGCTGTCACTGATCTTTGCTGCTTGCAGCAGGGTGAGAGCAAAAGGGTGGACATACTATCCCATCCTACCAAGCTGAACCTCCCTAGGCAAGGCAGTTTATTTGCCTCCTCTTAGTTTTTAATTTCTTTTTTTCCCCAGATCATATGTTTTCTTAACTGATTCTAGAAAACCTCCTTCTGGGCAGGATCTGTGCCCAGGGACCTCCTGGCTCCTGTTTGAAAAACCCCTGTCTCCTTGCTGCTGGAGTCTTCTCTCTTTCCCTCTCTCCAGGATCTCTCCAACGTCAGACCAGAAGATTCAGGTCCCTCTACTGACTCCCACTCAGCCCCTTGTGTTGCATCCAAGTGCCAGATGGCACTCTAGGCTCGGGAAGGAGCTGTGCCAGGCTCCCCTCCCTTTCTCTCCACCCTTCAATCTACAGAAAACAGACAGAGAACCAGCACTGCCAGATTTCAGGCTACCATGTTTGTGCCAACTTCCCCAGTCTTCAGCTCCAGTTGCAGTGGGATTGAATGGGAGGTACTGAAAGTACCCCAGACCAAGGGGTGCCAGGGAAGAGAGGAGCAACTCTGAAGCTCTCCCCTGTGCCCAGCTCTCTGCTATAATTAACAAGCAATGCTGAGGACACAACCGCAGCCACTGCTTCCTCCATGCTCCCCCGGCCCTGCTTCCTTCCTTACTTGTTGGAAAATTTCTTGTTCATCCAGGGTTGCTCACCAACACTGGGTAACTGCCTGCAGAGGTAGTTACAGGTCAGAAGATCTGAAGGCTTAGAAAGCTTCTCTTGTGTAGGACAAGTGCCGAGGTCCCCTATATTGAAAAAAGGAGGAGGGGATAAGCAGAGCTACTGTCATACCAGACAGTGGGTTGCAGAGGCTGTGGGCAGCAGAAACATCCTATTTGTGAGCCCTGCTGGGAGCATGGGGCTGTGTTTGGACAGCAAAAGGAACCCGGGGAGGATGTGGTCAGATACTTCCAGCCTTTGTGTTTCAGACAGCTGCGTTAGCACAATGCCTGCTGCTTTTGGCTCAGAACTGGCCCCTTGAGCAATCCCTCCTTTCCTGTAGGGATTCTGGCACTTTTTGCCAGCTCTTCTTGATACTCAGGGAGGGGCATCTCCATTAGCACTGCTTGAGCTCTAGGGTCTCAGCTGTCACTACTGTGTTACAGCAATCCCCACAGATCCCATCCCCGGAGCATGTGTCCCCTCACTGCCAGGTTGCTGTCACTCAGCTCCTCGGAGGGGATCAAGAAGATATCTCCTTTAGTAGAGTCCAGGAAGAGACATGCACAGAAACAGGGCTAGCTGCAGCAGTCTGGGTCATGAAGGAGGTATTTGATACAGAAACCCCGGTCACTAAGGTTTTGCTAGCCCTCCTCCTCTCCACCTCAATTCCTGGGGAATGGGGTGCTGCTGTGTCCTTGCTGAGGATGCCAGCTGTGGCCAGCTCTCTCAGCTGTGCTGGTCACACTCCGCCTTCTCTGTACACCTGGCTGCTGGCTGCAGGGCTCTGCAAGTGGACGGCATCATCTCACTCGACAAACCTGGCAGTGGATGTGTGAGCCAAGCTGGGGTGCCATGTGGGAGAGGAGAGCTGGCTGCATATTTGGTTGGAGGAGGGAAAGCATCTAGTTAGTGACTTCTATTCCTGTCTGGGCTTGTTGCAGACTTCACGACATTCAGAGCAGGTGTGAAGCTTTTCCCTTCCCAGGCTGGGGATGAGTGTTAGTGGGAGGCTGTTTTCCAGCACTCTCATGGCGATGATCCACTGGTTTTGCATAGTCTCTTTTTTCCGTAGGGTGGTCCATGCTTTGCACTTTAGCTTGTGACTCTGTGTCATTCCCTTCACTGCCCCCATTTCCACCTATCCCTGTCGTACTGTGATTTGATAAACTGAAGTGCGTGCAACGGGATAAGTGCTCTAGAGAGATGTGAAACGGGATCAGATCCTACAGCACAGGCAGCGCACAGGGAGATTTTGAAAATGCTGGGGCAGGCAGTGCAGCATCCTTCCCTCATGCGGGCACCCAAAAGCAGCTCAGAGGTCCATGTCCTTGTTATATTTGAAATGAGGGCATCATCCGTGCTTGCCTTATTTACCTTCAAGGCCAGCTTGGCTATGATAACCCTCGCAGAGGGACACCTGATACCCCTTGCATGGGGACACCCCCTCCCTTGAAGGCTGGGGATGCTCCTTGGAGACTGACTGATAAAAGGAGAGGAGTGGGAAGGGGTGAGCTCTTCCAGCATCCCTGGGTCAACTGGGCTGCATGGGCTGGGGACATGGGGGTACCTGAGGAAGGAGGCACCTTTTCTGTCTCTCAGGCCCTTGGTGTCCCACAGCAGCTCCATATATCTTGTATCAGCAGTTGCAGGGTCTGATGTAGGGCAACTTGTGGAGGCTGAAGGGGGGCCCTGTCCACCCCGTCACAGCAAGGACAATGTTGGGGCGGTCGCTGTGGTGGGAGTCGGACGCTGATGGGATAGGACAGCCTGGGAGATTGCGCGCCAAGGGCTGCTGAGTTGACACTGTCCTTTGGTGCCCTCTCCCCAAACCAGCGGAGCCCAGCACTGGTAGAGCTCGGGAGCTGCCAGCTGCCATCACTGTCCCTCCAGAGCCATGCTCTGTGACAGATCTGCTTCTCACTGCTGCAACACCCAGCTCCCGGGCACTCTCTGGCCTCACAGCAGGGTGTGGGGGCCATGGCAGAGGAACGGGGGCCACAGTCCCCTTTGTGTTCCCTTTCAGGGCTCAGCTGGTGGAGCAGGGGATCCCAAAGCATCACACTGTGTGCTGGAGGGAGTTGGGTGCACACTGCCAAATGCCTCTGACTGCAGCTATTTGCCACTGCTTCCTGAATGTCTCTGCCATGTCCGGCAGCATCGCAGGCCAGCTCAGGGAGAACCACTGGGCTTCCCTCTTGTGCCCCATCACCACATTGGGATTGCACTGGTAAAGGGAGCTGGGCTCAGCCCTGGCATGCTGCAGGCTCTGCTTGCAGCTGCTGAGCCAGGCTGTCTGGAAAACCCACACTTTTTTTGTTTAAGGGTCAGAAATTGCCTGATGCCTGCAGGGTGCTTTTGAACCCACAAGGAGCAACCTGGAGCATTCCCAAGGACTTCTGTACTGCCAGCAATGTGCCAAGGCCAGCTGCTGCCTCTGTGCCTGGTCTACCCCGGCTTATGCCCTGTGGTGCATCCTCTGGACCAGTGTAAAGCTTTCCATTTCTGATTTCTAAATCCAGCTGTACCCCTCTACAGTAAGGCCTCCAGTTCTGCCTGATAGGGGCAACTTATCCTGCTCAGCTGTGCTTTTTGGTTGCACTGCTTGCTGGGTCTGTCCTTCTTCCATGTCCCTGGCTAGATGCCCAGGACTGGGTGCCCAGGGTGATGCTGCTCCCCCAGGGCTGGGAAGCCCTACTGCAGAGCCCACACTTGCTGTTTTTTCCACAAAAGAAAGCCACTGTGGGAGCTCACTGGCCCTCAGATGTGGACAAAGGGGTCTCTTCTCCCAGAGCCTGACTCTGGTAGGGAGCGGTGGTGCCCATAGCAGGGACACCTTACACATCCTAGCTCATGCTGCTGCTGCAGGGCCGTGAGAACCGGCAACTCCTGGGTCACTCTCGGGGTGACAAGCTCCAGCAGGAACTCTCCTGGCTCTCCAAACCTCTGGTCTGTTCCAGGTGGGTGATTCCTGTGTTTCTAATAAGGCAGGGGAAGAAAATTAAAAGCCCAAGTGAGCAAAGCAGCCAGGCTGAGCCACGAAACATCAGAAATGCCTCTGTCAACACTGCAGCCGAGGCAAGCAGGCAGGCAGGCAGCTTTTTAATTATTGATGGTGCTTATAAATAAATGCTGGGGTAGGGAGGAGGTTACAGCAGAGCAGAGGAGCCACTTCTGGGTGGGGGAGGGAGCCTGAGAACTCTCTTGTTTTAAAGGTCATTTAGTTTTGTCTCTCTTTCCCCCTTTTTCTGTAAAACTCGGTGATATTTGAGTTGATGGATTGTCTTCCTTGTGCATCTTCTTCTTGCACCTGCCTAACCTGGCCAGCCAGGAGGACGGAGAAAAGACACCCACAAGTGAGGGCAGTGAGAGAAGGAAGGGGGAGGGAGGGAGGAAACACTGTGTGGAATGTGGGACAAACAGGCAAACGAGGAGACAACAAAATTAGTAGAGCAGCAAATCCCAACCCGAGTGTAAATAATTCTTCACCATGTGAAAAGAAGGTCTATGTAGGCTCAGATTTATCTCCCTGTTCCTGGAGCTCAAGCCCAGGCAACCTCTGATGCAAAGCAAGAGGAAAGTGCGTGACACAAGGCTGGGCAAGGACTAGGAGATGCAGGGATCTTGGTTGGGGACTGGAATAGTAACCCAGTGTCTGCATAGCCTCAGGAACTTCTGCAGCAGGCTCAGGGTGGAGTGTCTCAGAAAAACCAGACTATCTGATGGCAGTAGCTTTGGCATAGGGATCCCACAGCCAGCTGAAAACATAGGAAGAGTTTTGAACTGGAGTTGCAGCAGTACTTTCAGGCTGACAGCCCCCATGGGAGTCTTAAGTGATTGTGGATGATAGGACTTCACAACTTAGTCTGAAGCCCTCCAGCTTGCAAAAGTGACACACGGGCACTGTGTGCAATATGGACTCAGATGAGATGAGTCTATGCCAGTCTACACCAGAGCAGACCCTACAGGGCAGGGTCACCTTCCATTCCTCCTTCAGCCTCAAGGGAGCCATTACAGGTGGTGGGCAGCAGCACCCCAATGCCTGGGGCTGGTCATGAGCATAGCTTTGCTCATCTTCCCATGAGGGCCTGCCATGTTTGCACAATTGCAGGATGAGCAGCTCTGCAGTGCACAGCAGATGCAGCAGCATGCAGCTCTCTGGATGATGGATCTGGATGCATCCCTGGTAACACCACAACAGCCTCACTGCATACCCTGTGTTGACATCCTGGGACCCCACAGTCATCCTCCAATAGACTGAGACCCAGAATGACATCAATAAATCAAAATTCATCCCTCCATGGAAATGAAGTGTGCCCTTTCAGAAGGGTGGGCTCAGCAGCAGGGTGCTCCTGACAGCAGTTGGGATGGTGGTGGGGAAGACGTAGGGGGAAGCGGAACCCTTTTCCTAGCCCTGTGGGTTTTCCTGGTACTTTCTGGAGGAGAGAGGATCTTTGGGTTGTAGCTGAGCAAATCATGCCTCTGGGCAAGCAGCACAGAAATGCCAGCTGCAATCCAATCTGAGGAGCTGACTGCAAGGCGCCAGCGCTCTCGCACAGGGAACTGGCTGGCCGTGAAGGGCATGCAGCAAAGACGAGCTGTTGGGATTCCCCACAAAATGCCTCTCCTGCCTCCTCAGGCTCTCAGCGTGCTGCTGTGGGCAGTGTTCTGCTGCAGTGGAAACTTCTCTTTTCCGGGAATGCTCTCCAGAAGCTGAGGGGCCAAGACCGGAGGGGTGATTTGGCCATGGGGCTTTCCTGCCCTGCCCACATGCCCTAACATGCTGCCTGTCCCTCAGCTGAATGCCTCTAGCACAGAGCCATCTGCTCCTTTCCCAGGCATCTAGGACACAGAAGGTGAGCAGCAGCACCAGGTCGTGGTGGCTCTGAGCCGCTCCTGAGGGATGGAAGTCCCACCTTGTCACCAGTGCTCTGGGTCCATGGTTCACCACTACAGCCTTGTCCGTGCTGTGCAGCAGCTGCTCATGTGTGGGTGTTGGCTGCTGCAGGAGCAGGGAGCCCACAACACAGGGCACTGTGATGGTGAAAGCCTGCAAGGGTAACTCAGAAACCCACAGATAGGTGGATGTGTGGGTTCCTGGATGACATGTGTGTACATGTGTGATGTGACTAACTCGGTGCACACTATCACTATGCACGTAGAATCACAGAATAGTTTGGGTTGGGAAGGACCTTTAAAGGTCACCTCTGATTCCCCACCACTGAGCTGCTTTTCCTCCCTGCAGGGCTTAGCTTGGACATGCTGCATTATGTTCAGTGTCTCTGGGAGATGTTCAGTTCCAGCTGTAAGGGACCAAGCCTCACAGCTTTCGAGCCTGTGGCTCAGCAATGCATATGGCATCCTCTGCATGGCTCGGCTCTGCTACCACTACAATCCCAGTACATTCCTGAAATGAGTCCCTCAGGACCCAAGGTGCAGCACCTCAAGTCCCTACAGAAGCCTGCCCCAGGGACCAGGTGGCAGGGGTGCCTAGGGAGAGTGGGCTTCTTGCAGGCACTGCCTCTCATGCTGCAGCCCAGGATACAGAGAGTAAAGCTCCTGGAGCAAAGTGGGTCAGAAGAGACACCCAAGTACTTTCTGCTCCCCTTTTGCTGATGTCAGGTAGTTGCTTGGGGTTGAGGCCAGCAAGTCCTTGCATTGCAGGTGCCCTTAAGGGACCTCAGGGTCCATCTGGCCTTACTGAGGTGTTGCCAACCTGACAGCACCTGATCACAGCAAAAACACTTTTGTCTTTCAATTAGTTTCCCACTTCCTGCTGTCCCTTTTGTGCATGTGTTCAGAGTTGCAAATGTTTGCCCAGGATACTGCTTGCACCTTAGATCCCTGATGGCTGTGAGGGAACGCAGGCTGCTATTTGGGCCAAAGAACTGTATTTCAAACTTGTGTTTCATTCCCTGAAGTCCTCCCACCTGATCATTGCTCGCCCTGCTGCTGACATGCAGGGCATGCCAGGCAGAAATGTGGCAACTACTGCAGCTGCAGCATGGGATGTGAATGCCTTGTCCCTGTGTGGCAGGAAAAAAAGGAGGACAGGAAGTAAGTATGGGTGCTGGGGGCTCAACAGAACAGGAAATGCTCTCTCATGAATCAGTGGTGGCCTGGCATGGCTGCAGCACAAATCCCAGCATTTCTACTGCAGCAACCCACTTTACCAGCTTGAGGTGATAGGGGCACCACAGGTGCCTCCACAGAACGACTATTTGGTAGGGTAAGATCCTTTTTCTTCTTTGATTACAGAGCAGTTTTAGTGCAACTGAGCTTATAAGATCTAGTAAGATCACGACTTGGTTATGCTGTGACTTCATTGATCCTTGCAGGCTCAGAAAGAGGAAGGGAAATACAAATTTCATGTTCATAAAAGCCAAGAGCAGCAAAGGAGGAGAAAGAAAATGGGCTCCCCAAGACTGCCCCAGCTGAGGCAGAAGAGTCAGTGCCTTTGCAGCAGGCTGCAGCCCTGCTTGCTGACTAGGTGGTTTTTAAGGTTTACAGGAAGGTGGTGCAGGAGATGCAGCAGCCGAGGTGCAGTGGGTACTGGAGCTGCTGCAAATACCATAAGAACAGGAAGCCACTTTTCTCATGGGACACAGGAGGGGACAAACAGAGCTGGAGTGCCAAGGCATCAGGCCTTGGCTGCTCACTCTTCACACAGTGCTGAGAGCCAAACAGTTCCTACAGGCGAGATGGACCTCCTTCCAACAGCTCCAAGAGCCACTGCTCCACGGTGCCTCTGTAACAGCAGCCCTTGGCCCTCCAAGGGAATGACAACAACGGCTCAACTTCCCCATCAGTAAAGGCATTACTTTGAAGGTCAGCACGCAGACCTCTGCCCCTTAAGGGGCTGGACAAAAATCTACGAGGGGTCAGTGGTTTTTAAGCTAACAGCCAAGCCAAAGAGGGTTAATTACATAAGGCTGCTGCTGGCAAGCTCAAGCTCTACTTTTGGAGCATCACGCAGGAGCAGCTCAACCCAGCATTCCTTTCCTCCTCCTCACACCTACTCTCCAATACGGAAAGGAGACATCATCTCCTGTAGCAGTTATTAATATAGTAACACAAAATCACTCTGGGAAAGTGTTTTCCCTGTAAGACAGAGCACCCCTTCCCACTTGGTACTGCTGTGGCCCAAGTGAAACACAGGGGCTGTGCGACACTGAGCACTGATGCTGCTTTCAACTGATGGCACAAACCATTCCCTAGGATTCCACACACACGCTCCAGCACCTTTCCAGCCTTGTCACAAGGTCCCCAAAGCCCCGGGCTAGATGTTCCAGTTCTCTCCAGGGCGCAGGTTCCTTGGAGAGATGTTACGAGCACCAAAAGTACCTCTGCATTCAGAAGTGGAAAGAAATTTGAGAAAGCACCAAGCTGCTCTGCTACAGCACAGAGGAAAGCAGACGGGGTCTGGGGTGAACAGCAACCTGCCCCACTGGCAGGGTGATGAGAGAAAGGGGCCTATGCACCCCTCTGGTGGCTGAAATCATGGCAGCAAGGGCAGATGTCCAGAGACCTTGGCTCACAGATCCCTTTGCCACAAGCTCTGTTTTAAGCTCCCTGGCTGGAAGCAGCATTTACTGAACCAAAGGTTTAAGGTCTGCACTCTTGCTGCAGCTGTCAGTGCTTTGGGGGAGCAGGGGGTGACAGTGGGAGCACCGCCCTAAAGGGCTTCCTTCTTCTTCTGAGTCCTCACATTTATATCTGGCACTTATCCAATGCAAACAACAGCTCTGGCACTTTGAGAAGATGACTAGGAGCCACATAAAGCCCCATATGAGATTTTGGGCTGGAGAGCCCAAACCTCTGAGAAAGGGAAGAAAACCCCTTGTCTGCTAGTGATGCCCCTTAAGTCCACATTCCTCCCCCCCCCCTCCTGAGATGAGCTGCTCATTGAAGAGAGAAGGGAAATGAGGCTCTGCTCACAGCAGCTATTCACCCTCCCTCCCTGAGGAAGACAGCTAAGTGGGAAGTCTCTCATTAGGACACTGGGCCATTCCCCTCTACATCCTCTTCACCAACCCTTATCTGTGTGACAGCCATTGCCTGTTACCCATCCATCAGCATCACATGCTTCTAACCCTACTCCCTCTCCTCAAAAGCAGGCAGCTACTGCCTCCTCCACCTCCCTTCACAGTGCCAGGCAACCCTACCTGCTGGTGAAATTCATCCCTGTTAGGCTGCTCTTACAGTGAAACCTGCTTGTATCACTATCCCATTGCACCTTTGCCTCAGCTACCATTTGTGATCTCTATTTAGGTCAAAACTGTATCTCAAATAATGTGGTTTGGCCAGGAGCTCTAGATATCACTCTAACAATGAAGTCTGAAATGTCTTTATGAATTGAATTTGCTGGGTCTGCTACTGCTTGTGAAAAATGATCAGTTTATAAGAGAGACCTGCTCACCTCAAGACTAGGTGTCCTGCTGCAGGGACTTACATGCTGTGACACAGCAACAGTTCTCATTCACACAGTTCACCAGATCAGTGGTGATTTTTAGGTAGGAGCTGGTAAGAAACCAGAAGGAAGGAGTTACAAGGAAGAAACAGGGATAGGAACATTCATCCAAAACAAAGACGTGGTGACTGGGATGATTCTGTTCCCTCCATGCTGAGGACTGGCTTCAGCACTACGCACTGCATAGCCTAACAAGCCTGAGCCCACAAGCAAGGTGGGATTTCTCTTCCCATTTCTAAATTACAGTAGCATTTTTAATCAGAGGGGTGTCCTGAGTTCTGCAGTAGGACTGGGCTTCTTAGACACAAGTGTGTGCTGATTTCCAGAGCTACAGAGGACCCCTCTGCCAGAAGAGAAAAAAATGGTGCGCTAACAAGAAACATAAGGGGATCAGACACTCTCTACCCTTTAATAGCTTTAGGATAACACTGTGCCATCTCCCCATGTTCTCACAGAGTCTCCGTGCTGGTCTTGTGGCAAGAACTGCACTGTTCCAAGAGAAGGACCTGCTGTTGCAACTAGAGCTTTCCAAGGCTCTATCGCCATATGCTCATGCTGAAGAACAAGCAGCATCATTCTGTCAGTGGGATCAGGAGCAGGGTCTCTGCTGATCCTGGATGGTCAGAAGTCAAGTGCTCCAATACAGTGGTAGCAGCAATGTTCAGTGTGGGAGCTGTTAAACTTTTCAGACTAGCAGAAGTACATGCTCAATATCGAGTGTACACATAGCTTGCAGCTGGGTGCATACAGCTGTCCTGGCACTAAAGCATCACAGTTTACTGTGAGCGAACTCCAGTGCAGTAGTCAGGGCTCCCTGCATGCCTTTGGCATTTCCACTGCCCTTAGCAACGATGGGAGAGCCTCCCGCCTTGCCTTCCATCTGTGTACACACAGCCATGGCCCAGTCAGCAGCGGAGAATGCAGGGAGGCAGTTCTGGGGAAGAGAGACAGAAAAGTCATTTGGACTGTGGAGCACTCTGAAGTGTGAATAAAGAAAGTTAAAAACATCTTCTCCTCACCCAGCCTGGGCACTCACTATCCTGAGGCAGTCATGACTGTGAGGATGACAAAGGCTGAGCTTACATGTTAATGCTGTGTCTTGCCCTTGGGCAAACATGACCTGGAGGATTCAGGGATATCTGTGCCCAGTAGAGACTGAAAGCACATCTGGTCCCAGTAGGGTCATCTCAGGTCCTGCCTCTGTGTGATTAACCACCAACTCTGGGCAGAATCCCAGGAAAAGCCTCAAGCAGGACCTGCAGACCAATGGGTCCAATGCCCCTTTGCAGGCAGGTTCCCCGTGTCTCTACCAGGGTTCTGCTTACCTTGGACACCTGACAGGCACAGAGCACCTCACCAGAAGCCTGAGGGCTGAGCAGCAGGACCGATGTGCCAGGAGACTTGTCACACAGCTGATTCACTACCTTCATTAGGATCTAGGAGAGACAGGGAGAAGGGGGGTCAGGCTACAGCAAAGGAGACTGGCATCCAGCAGAAAATGTGCCCAGCAATTCCCTCTTACTGTTTGCGGCATCTGAGGTACCGCTGGGCCAACAAGGAATGTGGATTACTCACAGAGAGGGAATCAGCTGGGACAGTATCAATGATGACAGGTTGATTGCAATGTTTTGCTAGCAGGCTTTGTGCCTTCTTTTCAGCCTGGAGGGAGAAATACACAGCATTTTGAAAGGCTACAGGTGGCACAGGGTGGGCTGGATGGGGATATATGCATGCAACAAATATAAAAAGGGAATGCAAGTGCTGCTCTGTGGGACAGAAGGGAGCTGTACGATAGCAGAAATCAGACTGGCAGACTGAAATCTTCATGTGGAGACCTGTACAGCCCTCCTTCCTTGAAAGCAAGCAGAGATGAACCCCTGGCAAAAGTGGAATAGACAGTGACCCATTCAGTCCCCAGCCTCTCCTGGACCTATACACCACCACAGATCTCAGGAAGGCTTCTTTGGCAAGATGCTTCTACTTGTAAGAAAGGGATAGTTCTTGCTGAAATCTTTAAAGTCACCAACAAGCATTTCCAAAGGGCCTTCAATGTACATTGGCAGAATACAAACACATGTGGGAAGCCACAGCAATATTCACATAGCTGGGAGAAAGGTTCTGTCCTGCCACTGTCTTAGTGTACGACCTTGTTAAGCCCACTATGACAACCATCTCATCTTCTCCACGTATAAACAAGGAGATGATGCCAAACTGCCTGTTGGTGTTGGCCAAAAGTGCTGGTATGGGGCTCTCCATCCTCACAGGTAGAGATGTGGGAATTCTGCAGCTGCTAAAAGCCCAGCCAGTCATTCACTGCATTTTAAGCAACAGCACCAGACAATGCCAGTGAAATCAACCCAACACAGGGCTTGTGTGGCACTGTGTGTGACTGTACCTGCCTTCTTCTGCTTTCTAGTGGGACCTACTGACTGAGTGGCTGTGAAGTGTGACAGAGACACCAGGTCCACTGGTGTGTGCCACACAGTGCTATCAGCTGGCTGCAAGTCAGTGTGCTGTTGCCACAGTACCTGCTGCAGCTCCAGTTTCTTGATAGCTGTGTTGGCTGTTCGCTGTAGGGCTTTGAGGATGGTCTGTAATTCTTTTCTTTGCCACTGGGGCATTGCAGTGCTGGACACTACCTGCAAGACAATTTCCTGTGTAAGAACATTAAACTGTACCTCTAGATGTAAACTGCCAGTTCTCTGGGAGGTCAGGCTGGAGCCTGGCCTCTTTTCAGACTCTCCTACAGCTCATGTGATCAGGCCAGCCAGTCACTGTGGTAAGTAGCTTTCTTTTTCAGCTGGCTACCTAAAACAGAGGCATCTGGGCACTGGTAAAAATCCTGCAATAGCAGGTAGCAATTTGTCCTTGCTATTGACCATGGTAACACGTTAACCTGGTAAGGAAAAAGTCATGTGCCTCAAGCATATAAAGCCCATGCCAGGATCTTTCTGTATGGGAGTGTAGTCCTTACTTTGGTCAACTGGCCCACTTCTTTGGAGAGGTTCTGCATCTCAGGAATAGAGGTGCTCCTCTGCTTCATTCGTAGGGAGACAGAGTCCACTTCCATAGCCAAGCACTGGCCTGCTTCCCGGGCCTGGAGAGGTAGAAAGAATGCAAGCCTGAAATGCAGCAGTAGAAAAAATGAGCATGGATGGAGAAAGCAGGGAGGCAGCAGGGTCATAAACACTGAAGTGTTGCTCAGGATCCAGTGGAAAGACACCTACAGATGTTTTAAGAATGACTGTTCCCACAAGACTCCGAAACAGAACGTTCTGCTCCAGATTTGCAACCAACACTAGATGGTTACACCCCAGAGACCGAGCTGTCAAGCATTTATGTTTCCTCACTATCTTGAACCAAATCATCAGGATTTCATTGAGGAAAAACTGGGGACCAAATGGCATATTAGAGCTATTAGTAAATGCGATCTTGAAACTACTGAATGAAGAAACAAAAGAAACATTAAAAGAAACCTTATCAGCTGTTCAAGCATCTTTCCTTGGTTCATCTGTCTTGGTGTATTTCTTATTGCTTTCCCCAACAACAATGCTACCATTAATAAAAAAAAAAAAAAAACAAAAACCAACTATTACAGGTTTTTCTCATCAGTGACACTCCTTATGGTTTGGAGCATTTCCTCCTGCCAGATCTCTGTGCCCGTGATGGTCCTGTGAGACTTCAGACCAGGACAGCAGAGAGTACACAAGAAAAACTGTGGAAACTGTGGACTGCTCTGCCTAGCTAGGGTACACAACCCTTGTTTCAAGTCATTCCCTCATGCCTGCAGTCTCCCTTATTTCATTAACACATGCACAGAGCTCCTCTTGGAGGCTTCTCCAGGTCAGCATTTCCAGCAAAGCATGCAGATGTGCCCTGCAGCTTTTTGTTCTTCTGCACAAACAAAAGCCTCACTGGGACACAGATGCACAGGGGACAGCCAGCCAAAAAGTAACAGATTTGCAGGGGTGGGCTTTGCCTTTAGTCTTTCCAATTCCACTGACTATGAGTCACTCTCCTCTGACTGCAGCCTTAAAGGAAATGAACAAGCTTGTGGGGCACCCGACACTTCCAGATATTAAAGGACAGAGCGATCTCACGAACACAATAGTAGGTTGCTTACTTTTTATACAGATCCAACCAGACCAGAATCACAGCTTAGCAAGAAAAAGACTAAAGAAAAGAAGCAAAAGGGCTGTAAGAATGAGGCCAAAGCCCTGTAATCATAAAGTGCAAATCCAACTGTGATAGGCAGGAGGTGAAACTAATGCACAAAGGATCACAGCTTTAAGTGTCAACCCAGGGACTGAAATTTATAGACCAGAGACTTTCTGATATTTTGTGCCAAATTTTTCTCTTGGAAATGTAGGTCTGGGGGAAGAATGAAGGTCAAGGAGACAGAAGACTAGGATGCGGGTAAAAGAGGTGAATGGTGAGGTACAGCAGCAGAGCTGAGTCCAGGGGTGAAGCAGGAAGCCAGATCAAGCACAGCAGGGAGGCTCCAACCAAAGCAGCGGAGAGCTAATTGTCTATGAGGAATCTACAAAGTTTGGTCCTTCTGGCATTGCCTTGACATGGCAGAAATCTCAGTTCCCCCCTTCTTACCTGTTTGGCTTGGCTCCCTGTCACTGCAATGACACGGCTAATCCCTTTAACGAGCTGACGCTCACTGATGATGGCCAGATCTTCCACAGATCCTGTTTGTAGAAGGTGCCTAAAAAGTCAGCAGAGAACAGGAAATAAAACAAGCTGCTCTCTTGAAACAGAAATCAGTAAGCCTGCTTTCTTTTTAAAGAAGTCTGAAGTCCAGTAGCCCCTTCCCAATCCCAATAGCTCGAATCCTTTCCCATCCCTAAAATCCTGATGGCACCCTGTCAGGCAAGAGACAGCAGCATTGAGGCTACTTCATAGGAACCTCTGTGCTACCTGCCCAGCAGGGTTCTGTCAATGATGCATAATAGCCAAGTTCTGCCTTCCTTTCCTCACCTTTCCCTCAGCAGTGGGATAAATTAGGATTTTTCTCTTCTACTCAGCTGCTACCAAATCTTGTAGAAAGTAATCTTATGCTCCAACTCCACCACTCGCTTGCCAGGCCAGCTCACAGCCTGGCCAGTAGACTCCAGTCACAGGATAGTTGTGCAGTTTCAGGGCTCTGACAACTTCCCCTTTCCTTCTTGGTTGTTTAACATTGGATATGAAAACTATGGTGTCTCAGGTTCTGTTACCACAAGTAATCATTTCAGACAGCTTCACAAGAACTCTACTCACAAGCATCTCTACTCCCATGCAGTTTCTTATCCCAGTACTCCCACAAGAATGATCTCATGGCTAGAAAATTGCTCATTTTCAGCTCAAGGCCAATTTGTTCCTGATTTTTCTTTTTTTTTTGTCCGCACTGTCCTAAGATTGATTAACTTTTCTTCTACTCCCATTACTGCTAAAAGCAGAAGAGAGTGAAGATAATTAATTAAAATAATCTGAGCAGTCTCAAGTTTGCACAATGATCTTGGAGTCTCCAGCTGGGTCCCCAGCCCTCCTGCATCCCCAAAGGCAAAGCACTGGTGTGACAGGCCACACACACCTTTCCCATACCCTGTTGGTGACCTGTGACTTCTAGGTTGGTTTCAGACTTTCAAGTAAGGAAAACGCTTTGCATTTCATTAAAGTTTGCTCAACCTGGGACTTCCAAAGCTTCACAACTAGCCAATCTTGTCCTCACAATATCTTCCCAGTGAGGAAACCTAATTTCACGAGAATGGGAGTTAAGCTCGCAATGACATCTCTAACTTCAGCCACCAGTGCCCAAAAACATGCCTTCTCACTGCAAATAAAAGTCACTTACGTCCCACAGCAGAGCTCCACAGAGGTCTGCATTGCAGCCTCGGAGTCACAGGTCAGCACACTCTCCACAGGGACCCCCAGAGACACTATCCTCACTGGATCTGGATACCCCTGACAGAGGAGACAGGGATCAGCAGCTAACAACATGGTCCTTCAGGGGCACTTACAGACCAACTACATGGCTTCAGGTGTCAGCCTCATTTTTCCCCTATTCTAGAATAGCCCCAGACTCAGGGGCAGCAACTACTTCTCCCCCACAACCAGCCACCATGGGGAGAAAGAAACAGTTGGGTGACACTACAGGCTTTTGGTCCAAAGGGATGAGCAGAAAGCCTATGCATCACCAGCCTCCAGATCTCAGTGTCCTGAGATCTCATCTCTGTCCTATTTTCCTTTCTTGGTTTTGGGAGTCAATTCCCTTGCAGAAACACGTTGCGTCAACATCTCTTGTGTCCCAGATGATTCCTGCTGAAGGAGAAGGCTCATGAAGAGTTGTGCTGCTATCCAGTCATACCTCATCCACTGCACGGAGTCCTTGAACTCTTTTTGCCAGTGTGAGGGGGACCTCAGCCATGTGCACAAGCTCATTTCTTTTGATCATATCCTGGACCACTTGCTCCACTTGCTGCAGCTGCTCCACAGTCACAGGGCCCTGAGGAAGTAAATCACCCACCTTCAGGAGAAGCCTCCTGAGAGGAACAGAATGAAGTAGGAGAAGTGGGACAGCGCCACTGAGCAACTCAGCTTGGGCACACCACTCTTCCCGTGTCTCATCTTCTCTACTTGTAAAAGGGAACTGTGAGCATCGTAGCCCTCCCATCCCCTCCTCCCATGAGAGATTAAGGATTTTTGATGAAGAGCATCAGCCAAAGCCTTCAGGAGAGATACTGCAAAGAGTGACAGGTTACCAGGGCCAGCACTCAGCCTGACCAGACAGCTTTCAGTTCCCAAATACTCTTACCTGTGACACACCAGGTACGTGTCACAGCCAAGCACCATCTCTCAAAGACCCCTTTACACTATTTCATGTCAGTCCCATGACCACAGGCCTTGCTAAGTGTTTTCCTTCTGATGCCCATTCATCCCCTCAGCAAGCCCTGCTCAGGGTCAGGTCAATGCAAAGCAGACCCCACCACATCCAGAGGGCCAAGCTTCATCACTCAGATAAAATGTGACCCGTCTCCAAGGAGTGATTATGGTGAGAGGAGAAAAATCCCTGGAGAGAAGGCCAGTACTGGAATGTTGGTACTGCTGAGAGCAAGGAAACTGAATTTCAGAGTCACCTTGGTATCAAAGTCGAAGCGCAGCCGCTCTGCTGTCACATGGGACCCACGCTGCTCTGTGTTGTCACCCAGGACGTGACGGAGCGCGAAATTCAGCAGGTGGGTAGCGGTGTGGTTGGTCATGCAGGCCAGACGCTGTGCCTGAAAGCACAGACAGGAGGTTGGCAGGGAATGCTGGTTCTCCACAGCTCAGGGGAGTAGGGGATGGCATGAAGAGATAAGGGAAAGGCTGCATGTGAAGGGATGGGAGAAGATGGGGGGAAAACAATGGATAGTACAGCCGCCAGATTAACTATGTCGCAGGGAAGATCTAAATTCTTTTCCTATGGGATCACCTCTGCAAAAAAGCAAAGGGTACGCTGGATACTTTTGGACAGACCAGTGGCTCACAGAAAATTACAGAGTCACTTGTAATGTTTCCTTCCCACTGCACATTACAATGAGGAACAGTCTCAAGAATACAAGGGACAAAGATCTGCTGTGCCCAGGCTACTCAGGACATCACAAGGAAAAGGTTAAGGGCAGTGAGTTATCACCTCATCCACAAAGAGCTGCACTTGGTCACCAACACGCAGGGTTTCCACAGCAGTGACCTCATGGATTACGTAGCCACCACAGAGATGAACTGACTCTACAGGGAAGAGTACATCCTGAGCAAAGAGACAGAAAGATGAATTAGGACACAGGAAATATCCAAATACCTGTGCTAGGTACCTGCTTGCTCTGACCAGGAAACACAATATCCATTGATCCCTAAAAGACAGGGATTGGGTGGAAAAAGCAGAGAGAAGCTTGCTGCAAATGTAACCAGAGTGCCTCAGACCTTCACTGCACCCAGCCACTCTTTGCACAACATGCTGAGGCTGCCAGCTTGCAGTGGAGGGGCAGTAACACCACCCATGCTGATGAATTTTCCTAACAAGGATGCTTGTTCATGAGAAAACGGACAGCATTTGCCAAGGCACTTGTCTCAGGCATCCAAGGTGCCAATTCTGCCTCTCTGGGCTGGCAACAGAAACTGGATCCCCACTTCAGCCTGGGGAGAAGTGCTGAGCAAGGCACTATCACATTCTGCAAGGCTAAAAAGGCAGAATCAATGCCCAGGGGTGATTATCAAGAGCTGGAATGTGGGAAGGAGAAAACGCTGCACCTGTGTAACTTTCGATGAGAGGGTCAAAGCTCTCCCTCTGGCAAGGCTGAAGGAACATGCTGCATGAGTGGAGGTCCTTCTTGATGTTCTCGGGAGGGATAAGAGATTTTCCAGACTGGGCACTGCTTGCAGTCGTTCAGGACTGGCCAGAGACAAGTTACTCAGCTCATGGACTCTCTGATCATTGATTGCCCTCTCTCAGCATTACACTCCCAGCAGGCAAGAATACAGTACATTGAAGGGAGACCTAAGAAGACTTTACAGTCTTCCCTAGCAAGATGAAATTGCACAGAAGAGACAACCAGAGCAGCAAGTACACCTCTGTAAAGTTACTACCGCCTCACCACACCAACCCTGATGCAAAGCCAAGGGAACTGTCAAGAATCAGCATCTTGCAAATTTACACAGTAAAACAGCTCATCACTTGGGGAATTCTGCCGGGCCTCAGTACCCATGGCGGCCTTGGGTTAGGCAGCAAAGGGCCTTACCTGCTGTCCTAAATGTACCATGTAGCCTTGGTCAGAGTCTTGCCCGCCCTGCTCTGCATAGAAGTTAGTCCTGTCCAAGATGACACCGCAGCGTTGCCCTGCCCCAACCTCTTTCTGGAGACACTGATCTCTGTACAGCATCAGGACAGTGGCCTGGCATGGGCTGAACTCTGTCAGGGGGAAGAAGATAGCAGCAATTAGTGCATACACCCTGTTAGACTGCAACAGGAAAGGAAGGACCACTTCCCCATGCCAACCCTGCCAACACCCAGGCTATACTGAAAGATGGCACTTTGCCTTGGTAGGAGAGGAACAGCTACTGGCAGAAAGAATGAAGGATCTGTTAACTGGAACTAAGTCACCCCTCACTTAACTAATGACAGGACTGCTGAGGAGCAGCCACATAGGCAGGGACACCCAATCTGGCTCCACATGAGCCTGATAGAAGAAAATGTGGCACAGACATCTGCATCTTGCTATATGGCAAGCTTGGCAAACCTGCCTGATTTTTATGAAGAGATGACAGACATGGTGGACAAGGGACAGCACAGATGTTACTTTCCTTGATGCAGCAAGCTTCTAATATACTCTCCTGCAGGTTCCTTCAAGCCAAATTTGGGCAATATGGACTGGAGAGGTGGACCATAAGGTGGATGTGTAACTGGCTGGGCAGCTGGCCCCACAGAGAATTGCTCAGTAGTTCACTGTTCAACTGATATTCAGTTACTAGTAGAGCTACCTCGTGGCTTATATTAGGGCCAACACCATTTAACATCTTCCTTAATAACTATGCATGACAAGGTGAGATGTACCCATATCCCACTTGTGTATGGCAATGACTTGGCAGGCACTGGTGGATACATTGAAAAACTGGGCTGCTCTTCTAAGGCATCTCAGCAGGCTACAGAAATGGACTGACAGAAATCTTGGGGTCCTCGGGAGCAAGCTGGGCACAAACCAGCAGGGTGCCCTTTCAGCAAGGAAGACTGCCTGCCTGCTGGGCTGTCTAAACACAAACATAAACAGCAGGTCAAAGAAAGAGATTATTCATCCCTATTTAGCATTTTTGAGACTACATTTAGAGTACAGGAAATTTTGGCTGTACGTAAAGAAAAAAACTTCACACTAAGAGTGATAAAGAACAGGGAACAGAGAGGCTGTGGGATCTCTGTCCTTAAAGATACTGAAAACTTAAATGGACAAGGCTCTGAGCAACCTGATCTGACTGTGAAGCTGATGTTCCTTTTATCAAGAAATTGGACCTCTAGAGATCCCCTTCAACCTGAATTATTACATGATTTAGAGGCTGAGGAGGTGGGACAGTTCTAGCTTGGAGATTTCAGCCAATGTCACTGCTGGGTTTTTTCCTCCATTGTGCTCTTGCTGTATTATATATAGCTTGAATTGCCTCACTTTCTGCTTAGTATGGGCTGCCACCAGCACATTAGGTAAGAGGGAGCTGGTTGTGCACAGCTATCTCTAATTGTCTGTGACAGCCACACCACCTCTTGCTCCCTGTGGTTTATCTTCCTGCTTTCCCTAGAGCATCAGCAATCTTAGTTAACCTAAATAATAAAGAGCCTGTGCTGGCATCTAGTGGTCTGCCACGGAAATAGCAAGGGCACGGTTTCAGACAACTACCTAACCCCTTTGCGTAACTATCCTTTGTTCTTCCGAGCACACACACCCACAGGCCTAATTGTTGGAGATAGATTCATCTCTAGAAGAAATCAACAGTCCCTTCTTCACCACTGCACGCAGTGGTGCCAACCCAGAGCTCACAGCCTTGACACCAGCCCAAAGGCTTCCTAGAGACTCGGCACTAAGAAAAGCATCTACTTTGGGATGAGGTACAGGGGCAGGGAAAAGATGTGCCAGCAAGGTGAACAAGTTTGGACCACAATGGACATGTTCTGCATGCATGAGGGTCAAGCAGTAAAAGCAGGCTTGTGAGGGACTCCAGTGCCCTCAGGCAGAACCTGCCTTACTGGTCACTTACCATACTGCCCGTGCTGCCCAAGCGTGTAGGCGTACTTCGGGGAGTCATCGGTGGCAGGCACGTTGCTGCTCCGCAGCTGAGCCAGTGAGTGCACATCAAGGTGTGTGTTTGTGTTCTCTGGCTGTGCTGCCTGTGGGCCACCAGCCTTCCGCTGCAGCAGAGCACAGGCACAGTTAGATGGGAGACATTGGGGGGCACACACACCAGTAACTGGTGCTATAGTCTAGGAACAACTTCTTCCCCCTTTGTGAAAAAGGCTTGTTTAGATCCAGGCTGATGGAGCCTACTGCTAAACCAACTCCATTCCTTCAAACCTCACAAGCACTCAATACCACTCTGTGCTGGCCTTGAGCCAGGCCATAAGCAACAGCTAACACAACCTCCCTGGCACAGCTTGCTGTGTAGTTGTGAAACTTCCAGGCCATTAAAGCTCAGGAGAGCAAGGCCTTGAACCAATTACTGCACAGGTGGGGTGGGGTGGGGTGGGCAGCACAAGTCTTCCAGCACTACAGAGACCAAGGAGATTTTGTAAACTCTTCATAAATAATTTGCTGCTTGGGCTCTCTAAGCTGGCTCTGCTTTGTGAGAGAAGTTGGACTACATGTAGACTCACATGGCACTCTCCTAATCTATGTAATTCTCTTATAACCTTCACTCCAGCATAATAAACACTTCTACCAACCTGAAGAAAATCACCAGCCAACACTTCTCAGTCCCACACTCACAAGCAAAGGCACTGTGATGACACTGCTATTTCAGACCCCTTCAGGGAGAAGCCATGTGGCCCTATGGTGCATTCAAAGAGACTCAGCAGTGAACTTCTCTCTCTCCTGTGAACTTCTGTGTTCACAGGAGAGAGAGAAAGCTTTGAATTCTTGTGATACAGTGAGTCTCCCTCTTACCTTTGCATCTTCCAGAGCAAGTTTGTTAAAGGCAGCTGAATCCAAAGTGATTCCCTTTTCTTCAAGCATCAAGTCAATCAGATCCAGAGGGAATCCTAAATTCCCATAGAGAGACCAGGCTACTTCAACTGTAAGACAAAAAGGACAGGAACTCTGTGTGAATACAGAAAGCAAAGGCATCCCAAGATTTGGATGGGACCAATCTAGGGTGTGCCTTGGTAACTGGATTCACCTGTGTTGTGTGCAGCTGCACTGGTAATGGGAAAGAGACGCCATGCCGTTCTTGTATAGGATTGAATATTAACGATGCTCCACAGCCTCATTCCTGCTAAAATTCAGTGCAGCACATCTAGACAGGCAACCACACTGGTTGGGTTCTGTGCTGCTCCTTTCAGCTGCGTCTTGTAAGGACCTAGTTATCAGTCAATAAAGCAGCAAGGAAATGTTTCTAACTTTCCTGGTGCCCAGTTTGTTGTGAGAACAAAGTACTAGAAAACAACTGCAATCTAGAGAAAGGAGCAACATCTGCCTGGGGCTATAAAGTCACAAAAGACAAGTGGGGGAGGCAGACATCCACCAGTTTTGACTGCAGTGCTTTTGAGGATCAGGATCTGGAGCAAACTGTCTCTAAATGCAGCTTGTCAGAGGGAGACTAACCTGGGAAATTCGTGGAGGGTTCCATCTGCTGCACTGTCCGCTCGATGATGTGCCTCCCACGCTCGAGGGAGGACAGAAACGCGGCCTCATTCTCATTGATGATATCCATGATCTGCCCAAGGATCAGAAGAAGGGTTAGCCACAACACTTCAGGGAGTTCTCCTGCTCAGCTCAGCCCTGCTCAGTCAGCTCAAGGCAAATCAACCAGACTTTTTGTTCTGCAAGTATCCATCACAACATGTCTCCAATGCACTATTAAACAGTGCCAAACTCATTGTGCGTCCTGTCACCACACCTGTCAAGGAAATATTGGTCATACACCTGGGTAAAGCTTTAAGTTGACAAATGGTCTCTGTCAGACATTCATGTCTGTGACCCAATTACAACTGTATGTCTGGAACCGCCAGAGAAGTTGCTTGTCATAGCTGCTGTCAGCAGAAGCAACTTAGTTCTAGCCTTAAATCACCAATCCACTCTAAACAAAGGGCACCCAGGCTAGGACAGGCTGTCCTTGCACTCAATAAAAGAACTCCTGTAGCTTTTTTAGAGCAACAGCTGCCTTACACCAGGACACGAAGTCCCTGGTAAGGATCTAGTTGAGCTCCCACACGAAAATCTGCCACAGATACTTCTTGTGCCCAACACATTTCAGCCCACCCACAAGAACATGGTTACGGAGGAGGCTATGCAAACTCCTCCAGCTATGTCCCAAGGAAGGGCTGACTGCTGCTGCTGAGAGCACTGCCTCACAAAGACAGTGAGATGGAGGTTTCTCTCCAGGGGATTCCACATTGCTCACCTGGTCTGTATTCTTCATCAGCTCTGGATAAGCATCTCCCTGTGGAGTGAACCTCAGTTAGTGATAACATTCTCAGCATCACCCTCAGGGAATCTCAGAGTATGCCACAAACATTATAGAGGTTTCTCAGGCAGGTGCGTGTGAAGGGAGCCCCAGTGCAGAGCTCCAGGGTCAGCAGCACAGAGCAAGAATCACACTTGGACCATCTCCTGCCTGTCTCCCTGTGACTGGCCTCTGCTAGACCCTGCATAGCATCCCTTGGCCAACACATCCGTTCACAACAGGAAAAAAGGATTGTCTTTGAAGATGCTGTTAGTACTGACAGAGATCAATTTCAGATGGCTTTCTCCAGATACAACACCTTGGAAGTCACTGCCCTTGGAAACAGCAACGTGCACTTGCATACACTTACATGTGCTTGGGCTGACTGTACCAAAGGTCACAATAGGCCCCTCTCTCCCATCACAAATGATCAGGGGACAAAAGATTTTTACTGCTGCAATGCATAGCATCAAGTACACATCCTCCTGGAGCTCCTTCATATCCAATATTGTCTCCTAACAGTGTGCACGAAAGGGACATGGGGCTGAACGGGACACGTGTGATAATCTTTTTTCCCCAAGGCAGCAGTTTTACTCACCAGCACTTCCACTACAGTAGGCACCAGGGAGGCCAGGAGCCCAGGTGGAGCCTGAAGGACTTCAGAGCAAAAGCGGACAGCCCTGCGCAGGATACGGCGCAGCACCAGTCTGAAAACAGGGCAGGATTCGTCAGGCAGGCATGTGAGCGTCCCTGCCCAGCTCCCACAACCAGCATCCCCCGGATCCTCTGGTCTGATTCATCAACACAGGACAGCTGCTCCCCACACTCTACACCCATCCAAGGATGAGTCTGCAGATTGGAACCCTTTACATTTTCTCACCTTCCTGCCTTCCCAAAGCTCATGCACTCCCTATCTTGGGCCCGCACCAGAACCTTTCCCCTGGCTGTCTATATTCCTTTGTAGACCTCACTCCTTCCACCCTATGCCATTTCCTTATGTCCTTACTCTGCTCCAGAGAAGCCTGGGTAGATGCCATCAGTGATGCACACGCACAAGGTGCGCACATGATCTGCCACCACACGGTAGGCCATGTTCACACGCCCAACATCAGCATCCCCGACCAGACCCTGGTATCTGGGTGCCCCGCAGCTCTAAAAGAGAAAGTAGGAATATAAATTAGCAGAAACTAATGGCTGCAGAAGAAATTTCAATACAAGAGGCAGCCACTCACACTTGACGTCATGTTTCTCAACTACCTCTGAACCTCATGCATCTAGATGTACTCATTAAATCCTTCTATAGCATTATAAACCAACATGTCCGTACCTAACACTGGTCAGCCAATGCCCTAGCACTGAGAAATTTAAGAAATTCTGGAGGAAAAATGGATCAGCAATGCCAATAATCCAGCAGATTTCCAACCTGAAATTCTCCCCAGTTTTTCTAAAATGTTGCTCTGGACCTGGCCAGACATAATCTCCTCTCAAGACATAACCATCTCAAAATGTGCATGTAGAGAAGGCTGTCCTATGGTACCAGGCAAGCAGTCTGCATTCAAGGATCTTCTGCTGAGCTGTGATTCTGAGCAGAAGCACCATCACCTTGTGAATGGCATCTAAGATGGGAGTGAAGAGATCTGTGTCATAGTTGGAGCGTTTGTTCTGCAGAACTGTCACCAGCCTTTCCAGACCCATTCCTGTATCCACATGGTGCTGCGGCAAGGGAAGCAGATTCCCCTCCACTTCTCTGTCAGCCAGGTAGGAAAAATAAATGGTAAAAGAGAAGAAAGGGTCAGTTCATGCACAAAAAACAAAAGAAGCATGTAAATCAAAGCAAATGGGAGAGTGACAGGGGATGGAAACAGTGGGAGACCAAGCAAAAGGAAGCTCAGGGACAAGACTAACAGTAGCCTGCCTTGGCACTGTCAAACAGCCAGGATCTGACCATCAGACAGTCAGGATAGGCTGTAATGTAAGGAAAAAGGCCTTCCCTGACAGGGCCAAAGGCCTTCTCCTCCTTCTGCAGGTTTCTCCGGGCTGCTGCAAACCTCAAGAGACCTCTGAAATGCAGCAGTAAGGGAGAATAGACAGCAAAGGTTGAAGGAGGACAGGGCAAATAAAGTGAAGCAGACCAATAGCTACACTGGAACATCGTCCCAGCTTCCCTCTTGCTTCTGGAAAGCAGTGGGATGTCAGAGTATACACATATGATTTTGGAGTCAGACAAGAGGGAAAGGCTTTGGAGTTCAGACAAGACACCTGGTACCTGCTGTACTGCATGAAGACCAAGTTCCAGATCTCCACTACATCAGGGCTGCCCTGGTTCACCAGTGCTGCAGCATTTCTGCCACCACCCACATGGTCATAGTGGATTTCTGTGCATGGACCACAGGGACCTGTGTCCCCCATCTCCCAGAAGTTGTCCTTCAAGGGGAAAGGAAGCACGTGACTGGCAGGCACCCTGGAAAGGCAAACAACAGAGGTGGCAGCACTGAGGCATACGCACATGTCTCCTCTGGTGGATGTGAAGGTCCTGCCTCTTCGTCATCATTTGCTATACGGACTGATTTAGTCTTTGATTTCCTTTTCTGGACAGGGGCGACTGCTATTGGTTTTGGTTGTTCTTCTGGCTCCTCGATGGTTTGTGTGGACACGGTGCCGGTTGATTTATTTCTTTCTCCCTCTGACTCAGCTGTGGTTTGGGTGGACGTGGTGCCTGTGGATTTGCTCCTTCTCTCCTCCCCCTGACAGTGCTGTACCATGTCAAGTAGTGTCCGGTAGGCAGTGGCCAGGGCCCAGCAGGTTGCTGTGAGCTGGCCATCTCTGGAGCTGCCAGAGCATTTTTCCTTCACCAGTCTTATCATGCTAACAGGATCCTGCAGTTGTTCAGGGGTGAATTTCCAGATCATTGGAGGAGAAAACTTCTCCAAATACTGGCCGATGTCCTCCCACTTCCAGTGCCACTCAGCATTATCCACTCCCAGGGCAGGCGTCCAAACAACCTCCCTAGAAGGCCCTGTTCTGACCCTAAACATGGTGTACACAGTACAGAGCAGACAAAGCAACACTAACAATAACATTATGCTGTCCTTAACATCAAAAGGGAACTCAGTATTTTCAAAAACTGTTGTAGCAGGTCTGAAGGGGAAGAAGGAGGTGAGAGGCTGGAAACAACCATTCCCCCCTGTTCCCCCAAAGGACTGGGTGCGATTTTTAATGAGGCCCCAGAGATAGCAACCCAAACCAGGACAGGCAAACAAGACCGAATACACGTTTACAGTGAAACTCACTGCTTCTGATGTTATGATGACATAAACATAGTATACTAACAAAGCAATTTGGATCCCTCTCCCTGGTCTTAAAGAGAGCATCAAAACAGGCAAATAGTACCCCATCTGTGGAAATATGAACAGGCTCAGATACAACATCCACGTGAATGCATCAAACAACATTGTGATCAGGGAGTTTCTATATCCAAACAGACAAATGCTTAAAATGAAATTGTGATTCTGACTTCTCTCTCTATGCCCCACGTTGGGCGCCAAAAATTCCATAAAAGGGTATGAGGACGCTCAGTCCTTCCCTCAGAGCGAGGAATTCCATAAAAGGGTATGAGGACAGGAACATCTTCCTATTTCGCAGGCCTCTACTGATAACAGTTTCTGGGGAATGGCATGGAAGGCTATAGAATACACAGGTTTGGGCTACACCAATCCAGTGATGAATCGGTCCCAGCTGTTCTAACTGGGACAGGGAGACATGCTCTCCACTGGGTCTGTGGAGCACCTTCCTCCTTGGAGCAGAGGTAAGACCTGATCACAACAGACAAGACTGTACACCAACAGTATCTCAGAGCTGGCTGCCTTGGGTTCAAAGCCCACACAGAGCCTGGAACAAGCTTCCAAAGCACAGCACTGTTCTGCAATGGCTTCACCCTCTCACTAGCACTTGTTAGCTTTTGGAGAACATGCTCTCCACAGCTCATGATGGAGAGAAAGCAGAGAATTGAAGATAGTTCACATACTTCATCCAGGCCAGCCAGTGTCAGGCATATAGTTCCTAGTGATACCACCTAAGAATGAGCTTAAAGGTCAAGTGCCCTAGTCAGAGCCTAGTTGACTTTTACCAGCCCAAACAAACCAGAAACAAAATAAATTTAAACCATAACTTTTGGCCCCCATATCAACTAAGAATTAAATGGGAAACTGTGGAGATCGAAATGTCACCACCTGCTAATCAGAACCTTTCTCTAACACACTTACCCCAGGCGGAGCCACACATCCCTGCACTCCTCATCTGCACTCAGCCCCAAGGTAGAGTCTCCACCAAAATAGGTGACGTAGAGACGATCTTTGGGGATCTCGTAGACCTCTGTCAAGAGCTCCCAGGCCATGCTACATGCCTCCTCCTGAGCAGGTAGGGAACAAAAATGAAGCACTGTAAGCCAGGATGCATAGTGATGCAGGAAGGCTCTTTAGAATGGGAGTGAAACACCAAAGAAGTTAAATTCAGCTGCTCTCTCCCTTTCCAATCTTAAGGCTCATTTCAAAGAGCAGGATGAGGGTCAGGAGAGTGAGACAGCTCTGCTGCCTGTGAAAATCTGGCATTCCTAAATTGTTGTAAATCACAGCATGATTTACTTCTGCGTGTTTACCAGCAGAGTTCCATGGATTATTTTCTTTCTAAGGGAAAAATATACTCACTAACAAATAGTAGCATCCTTTATCCTTCTTCCCTTTTCAAACTTCCTAGTAATAAGCATCAAATGAACTGGTAACCTCTTTTCACCATATTAAATGGTCTACACTGGCATTCTCACAAAGAACTTTGATTTGTGTGTGTTGTTCACAGCTTTGACAGGCTGAGTGCTTCGAGGGCACATTTAATGACAGAGCCCACCAGCTGACCACTTCTGCTCCAGGCCACAGAGCTCCCAAGGAGTAATAAGGAGCTTACCAAAATGTCTTCTGCTGACAGTCCTGTGGCACTAAAGCACAGCTCTGAGAGAAAGGCCACGTTTTTCCCTGGAGAGGGTTTGCTCCTGTCACCTCACCTTAAAGTAATCTCCAAAGGACCAGTTCCCCAGCATCTCGAAGAACGTGTGATGGTAGGTATCTCGGCCCACATCCTCCAGATCGTTGTGCTTCCCTCCTGCACGCACGCACTTCTGGCTGTTCACTACCCGTTGGTACTGCGCCAGCTCGCTCCGGGGGTGCACCGTGCCCAGGAAAATGGGCTTGAACTGGAAACGAGAGACACCTGCTATTGCTAGATGCCACCTAGAGCGGGGGGACAATGCCTGGGGCTCTTGAAACACAGACACAGAATGGGTCAGGTTGGAAGGGGCCACCGTGGGTCATCTGATACAACCTCCCTGTTTAAACAGGGTCGCCCTAGAGCACATGGCACAGGACTGTGTCCTGACAGTTCTTGAATATCCCCAGCAAGGGAGACTCCAACGGCACTTTGGCACTGCGAGAGGCGACCAGGAGGGCAGCGGCGCGGTCAGGCCAGAGCACTGCCGGACACCTCCGTGACAGGACACTCCCGGAGGCGGGCCGCGCTCCTCTGGAGACCCTCAGGGAGGCGGAGACGGGGACGTGCGGGAGCGGGACGCGGCGGAAGCACCTGGTTCATGCCCGCATTGACGAAGAGGAGCCGCGGGTCGCCGCGGGGCCGCACGGGGGCCGAGGGCACGCAGCGGTGGCCGTGGCGCTCCTGGAAGAAGCGCAGGAAGGCGGCGCGGACCTGCCCCGCCGGCGGGCAGCCGGCAACGCCGCGGCGGGGGCTGCGGGGCCAGCGCCACGGCACCACCAGCAGCAGCCGCCCCCGCAGCCGACCGGCCGCAGCCATAGCGCCTGGGGCCGGATGGCGGCGCCGGGGCGCCCGGAAGGGGCGGTGCGGGGGCGGTGCCGGTGCCGAAAGGGCGGGACACGGAGGAGCGCGGCGGGACTGCGGGGAAGCGCCGCGGGATAATGGGATAGTGCCAGCGGCCCGGAGGGCTCCTGCGGCGCAGGCGCGGGGCCGGGCAGCGGGGCGGCGCCTCGTGTTCCGCCCCGCGCGAGGTTCGTCACTGCCCCGTCACTGCCCCGTCACTGCCGCCGCGATCCCTCTGGGGGGAGCCATGGCCGTGCGCGGGGTGCCGCGCCTGGCCTGGTGCCTCCGCAGAGTCGGGGCCAGCTGCGAGTGGCTCTTGCTGGAGGCCGGCACGCAGGTGAGTCGGGCCGGGCTGGGCTCCCCGCGGGCCCCTCGGAGGGGGCGGGCGGGTGGCCGAGGCGCGGCCCTCGGAACCGGCCCCCAGTGCCGGCCCCGCTTAGGCTGAGCTCTGCCGCGGCTGGCTCCGCCCTGGGCAGCGGGGGAGCGGCCCTCGGAGCGCTTTGTTTCGGGAGCTTCGTTGTTCCTTATGGCGCTTCCCAGGAGGAGAAAGTCCCGTTTAAGGAGCAGCCCCGGTGACGCGGAGGGAGCGCAGGGCGGGTCCGGGCGCTGCAGTCGAGTCTTAGGTTGTTATTATCTTTAAAAGTCTTATGTCGTATTTAGATAGGAGTTGTTTGTGTGACAGTAACCTAAGTGCGGATGGGGGAGGGAGCCCATAGCCTAATTAACAGGCCGATGCTTTGGCGAGGTTAAATAAGGCACTGCGCTTGTGTGGTTTAAGGTGTTCAGGTGTAAACGAGGTCACGTTTTAAATATGTTTTGGTGCGGCGCAGGAATAACCTTTTTTCAGCAATCGTGATTTTAATTGAAAAGGCCAAATGGACCCTTGTATTCTTTCCCTTAAACTCAGCAGGAAAAAGATGTGTGGTGAGGTTGAGGCGGTTTAGGAGGAGTTGGTGTTCTGGTGGTCAAAACCAGGTGAGTAGTTAGGTGGTGTGGATGATGCTGTGGCCAGCTCCTTTGTGTTTATGCACTGCAGAAGGTGCCCGTTCAAACTCACTTTTCAGTACTAGTCAAGTCTTTAAGCAAATGTATAGTTTTCTTACTCTCCCATCGTGGATTTGAAGCCCTGAGGTGTGCAAGTATGCTTAGTGAAGGACCGGAGCTCATACATCTGCAGAACTTGCAGCCAGAGCTCCACTAATTGTGCAGAGAATGCCATTTGGGATGTTATTGCTCCAGTTGTCTGCATGGCACTTCTCACAGGCAGCAAGAGGGCTGACAGCATCCTGATGCTACAGGTGTGCCAGGCCACAGAGCACAAACCAGTTTTACTGGGATTTAAGTCACAATATTAGAATATCGTGAGTTGCAAGGGACCCACGAGAATCATTGAGTCCAACTCCTGGCCCTGCACAGGACAACCCCAAAAATCACACCATATGCCTGAGAGCATTGTCCGGATGCTTCTTGAACTCTGTCAGGCTTGGTGCTGTGACCGCTTCAGTGCCCAAGGGCATGCCCAAGGCATGGGGATGTGCTGTGGTGTGCTGGTACTGCTGGGCAGCACTGAACTCCAGCAGGCAAGTGGTAACACGTCTTGGACCCCTGTTTGCTAACTAAACTTGATCAAGGGGAAGTTTTGTGACTGGCCCTACTTGGTCTCGCTCATATTCGTGTGTGAGGCCTTGCAGATGGGTGTGACTGGGCCATAAGAATCATTCAGGTGGCTTAGGCACTTCTCTTGCTGCTGCAGGGACAAGTGCAAAGCTGATTTTATATTTGAGTCCACATGAAGTGGGGACTCTTTATCCACCTGAGTTTCAGTATCTCTTAAAGATGCAATCCATATTGACAGAACCTTAATGTATATGAAATATTTAAGAAGACGGGAACAATGCGATTAAGTTTGCTTTTGTCATCTTAGTTTGCTTCCTTGCATTTAGTTATGACATTGGAGTGTGAGTTCTGGCTTTAAACTCAAGGTGAGGCCTGCTCAGGTAATGTGCAATGCACAGATGAATAAGTAAAGTGTGCAGAAGAGGCAGTGGAGGGAGGTAGAGCAGAGATGTGCTTTAAATGGCAATCTGCAATTAGATGGGATTTAATAAGATACTGTGAAATGGTACAATTAAATTGTGTCCCTTCTTCCAGAAGATACTATTAGAGTGTAATTAGATTATTTAGATCACTTTCACTACTGGTTATGAGCTGCATGTAGCTTAGATTCTGAGCCATAAGATTGATGGTGTGATTTACAAAAGTATCGTGCATTTAGGGCGATGTTGTGTGTGCACTTTTCTGTGGCAGTTTTCTGGGCTATTTTTCTTGCAGCTTTCTTGTTCACAGACAGTTGAACAGATGCAGCCACCAAAGGAAGAGGGTAAGAAATAATATTCAGACCCACAAACAGTAGTGCTGGTTTGGAGAAATGGTGTTTAGTTAGGTAATGACTAAAGTGGAACATGGATGGATTGAGAGTGTCTTTGAGCAGCTTTGCTGCTGAAGGAAGATGTCCATGAAACCATGAGGTCCATGAGGCTGTAATAATGTGCCTCAGAGAAATCAAATTTTCCTCAGTGGGAGAGAAAGATAATACTTCAAAATTTGTAGGTTTCCATTTTCTATGTACTCTTGAATTTAAATGCAAAAAAACCCCCATCATATTATGCCAGGCTCTTTCGAAATACCTATAAGATGCTAGAGTTTTGCTGTACTTAAATTTAAATGACATAAACTGAATTTACCATGTTAGTGATTGCAGTTACTAAACTACTTTATTTTTAGGTAACTATAGGCCGAGGATTAGATATCACGTACCAGCTGGTGTCAAAAACCTGCCCCTTGATGATCTCTCGTAAGCACTGTATTTTCCAGCAGAATGCAGAAGGGCAGTGGACTGTCAAGGATAACAAGGTACAGAGACTTATTGAAGACCTTGTACTCTTGAGATTGATGGAAAAGAATGCCTTGTTGGGATCAAGCAATGTATGGGCCATGATATAGTGTAATGTAAGTGTGATAGAAGGTTCATGGGAATTTGTCTTGCCTGTTGTGCACTCCCTTCAGGAAGATTCAGTCTGCTGCAATTTGGATGCAAATTGTATTACTTTCTGGATGTAGATTCACCTTTTGGTTTAGCATTTTTCAGACCATTGTGGCCTTGCCAAGGGCACTTTGCAGTCTGTGAACCTGTTTTGTGTTGCTTTCTATAAAAAAAATCGTATGAATTTTGGCATAGGATTTTATCCTTTCAAAAGGATAGTGTTCTTGTAGTGCAAATGAAAGAATAAGCTGGAACTCCTTATTGTAGTGACACAGGTGCTTTAATTATAATCAACTGCAATAAGAATCTGTTGTTAGAAAAGACATGCTTCGTGTTCAAACAAGTTTCTCCTGAAAGTCCTTCTCAGCTAATTAGAATAAAAAGTTGAGAGTCATCACTCAGGGCTCTCTTTGACTTCAGTGATCTGTTTTTTGAATTGTGATCTTGCCACATTCTTATTCGGACTGAAAACTGTAAAATCAGTAATTTGTTTTAAAACAGCACTGGTAGAAGAAAAATGTTCAACAAGCTTTTGTGCTGTTTTTTCCCCTCAGACTTCATTCTTTTTCTTCTGCACTAGCCTGCATGTTAAAATGTTGTTCTTAGTGCTTGTACACAAAATCTGTATTGCAAGAATAATGCACAATAAATTATACAATGTAGCAAATAATAAACAGAAAACCCAGCCAATAACTTGGATATTGCAAGGTTTATTTAAAGAGGTGCCTTATTCTTATTGCAGCACTGAAGAGGTTGGATATGTTTACAGTTGCCAGAAATAACCTGGAAAGGAGTTTGTAACTACATATTAAATTTTGCTGATTCTGTGTTTGTCGGCAGAGTCTAAATGGAGTCTGGCTTAACAAACAGCGCCTGGATCCATCAAAAGTCTATCCCATTGCTGAAGGAGACCGTATCCAGTTGGGAGTGCCTTTGGAAAACAGAGAGACTGCTGAATATGAGTATGAAGTAATTAAAGAGGAATGGGAGAAAATTAGGCCCTTTTTAGCCCAAAGAAGTGACCTGGGGAAAGCTAAGAGTTCAAGAACTAAACGTAAATTTAATTCGGAGGAATTAGAGACATCTGGATCAGAAGGCCCTTCGAACTCCAAATGCAAAAGAGACAGAGTGTCCTGTGACAATGAACCTTTGGATAAATCATGGGAACGGGTAGAAGAGGCCAAACGGTTAACAGAGAAGATGGATATCAAGCTGCCTGCTCCTGGACCGAGTGAGGGGGATAGCGGTCCAGTGCATACTAGCCCTGTTCAGTCCAAGAAACCTGTGTCTGTCCCCCATAAGGACCAGAAAGGCTCTGGTCTTACAGAGTCGTGGACTGGCTTGAAAATGCTGAGGAAAACTCTAGTAGATGTAATGAAATTAAAGGTCAAAGTGCAGGAGAAGCAGACAGCAGTTCTGAATGTGAAGCAGAGGCGTAGAAAGTGTGCTCAGAAGGAGATCCTGGTAATGGAGCAGGAGCTGCAGGAGTTGCAGGACCAGCTGTGCATGGAACAAGAGCATCAGCAGCAGCAGGTGGAAGAGCTGGAGAGGACATTTTGTAAAGAGCAGCAGAAGCTAGAGGTATAATGGTGGTAATCATTTTTGCCTGTTTTCATTTTTATGGAATCCAAAAGAGCTCTGAAACTATAGAGTAACACAAATAGTGTTTGTGTGAATTACCCCTGTTAAATTTTCATGGACGTACTTAAGTTGTACCAAAAGAAAGTGCAGAGATGGAAGAGATTTGGCTGTATGGGGAATTAGGAAAAAGGTACAAAGTAAAGCATTTCAGTTGGTAAAGAAACTTGCTTTTTAATAAAAACTGAAAAGTCTCTGCCTGATCTCCTGTGGTTACAGAGAGGACAAATTGAAAAGTATTTACTTTGAGTGTGAATTTCTCTTGGTATATGGCTGAAATAATGTCCAGTTTGCATGGCAAATCCACTCTCCTTCCAAGTAATGAATTATTGCATACCTTAATCCTTGGAGGGATGGAGATTTTTTTATTTTCCTGCTTTTAAAGAAACCTTTCTTGCAACCCGTATCTTCAAGCAGTACATGTATGTTGATAAATAGCTTTTTAGATAACAAACTGAAACTGCTCAAACTTGAAACTTCTCGAAAATAGTTTAAAAAAAAGTAAAGCTTCATCTCGGGGCGAGTTTAATAGTTTATCAGTTACTTCCTCTAAAGTCTACTGCTAAAGGCAAGATACCAGTATCAGAAGTACAGAAAGTCTGGAGTTGTGTCCTTAGGCACAGTGTGAAGTTCAGCTGGAACTTCAGGTATGTCTGACCTCCTTGGATGTGCTCAAAGATAGAGTTGCAGCTTTTAAGCTGTTGCTGACCTCTTTGCTTCTACAAACATGCTGGTGCCTTTAGAGCTAGAATACTGTGGAGGTGTTCCAAAAATGTAACTGCGAATGATATATCCATTTTAAGTCTTCACAGTAAATGATAGCTCAAATTTCTGTGGTACACTAGAGTGGGACATCTCAGGGTTTTTTGAAAATCAGTGTTCTTTCTTTAAGCACATCCTCTAAAATGAGAGTGTAGAACAGTAATTTTCTGTTTCTTGCTTTCTTCAAGTCTTTTTTTTTTTTTTTGTCCCACTTCTTACCCCACCCAGGGAGAAAAGTGGCAACATGGGGAAGAGAATCTGAAGGAGCAGCTGGCCCAGGTCCTGCAAGAGGCAAGTGGTTATGAGTCTAGGTTTGGTCTAACTTTTTGACTCAAATTTTTAAATCTTTCTTGCTGCTGTGGCCTCTTAGTAGAAGATGAGAACTTTGCCTTAGCTGACTGTGTAAGACTCCAGCCCCAGGAGCTGCCAGCTCCTGGGCTTAGCTAGGAGTTTAATATATAGATACAGTGTTCTTTAATACTTTGAGGTAGCATGAAGAGAATAAGTCACGGTCTTGTTCCCAAGGGATTTCTCTATTAATGTAGGGGAGCAAATAAGGGTACTTGGCTGAAGTTCAAAAGCACACCACACAAGCTACACAAAAATGTTCTACCACAATACTGACTCAGCATATACTATTAATCCACAACACTGAAGATGCAATCCCTCCAGCTCCAAGCCACCCAAAACATCAAGAAAGGAGCAAAGAAAGAGAAGTAGAGAGAGCAAAAAGGAGAAAAGGAGTAAGAAGGAGAGACATTATATAGCTACCACTGGAACCTTGTGGAAGACCAGCTCTCACACGTCCAAGTGGCAGGGCCATGACACGAGGCAAACACATGGTTTATCTACTCTGGTCCCTGTGGCCAACCCCTCCAGGCAGTGTCTCTGACTCACCAGCCACTTTGGGGTTCCAGCCTCGAGTGAGGGGCAGTGTTCTCACTGTCCCTGCCAGTCTGAGCCTGGTTTAGGGGCTCCAAGAGGTGTGGTGTGTTATAGTTTTCCCAGGCTGTTTGTGGCTGACAGCTACTCAGGGGCTTTCCCATGTGGGGTCCAGGGGCCTGCCATGAGGGATACAGATCCACCTCACCTCTGTGAAGTTTGAGCCATCCCTTCCCCCTACACACACACACACACACACACACACACACACTCCCCACAAGGTGGTTCGGACCCAATAATCGCTGATCTGGTGTCTAACAGACTGTAAAACCTAACTGAGTACCTGGGAGAGGGAATGCAAAATGCAGTGACACCGGGAAGGTCATAAATAACTGGCAGTACATTCCAGTTTTAAGCTAAGGATAAACTGCTCAACTCATATATACATGAGTTTGGCAATGGCAATATTGCTCTTTTAGGAGGAGATTAGGAGAAATGAGTATGCTGAAACTTATGACTATGACCATGTATATTTAATAGGATAGTTTATAAGGCCACTCAGAACTTCTGGGATGGTATTGTTACAGCATCATGCTTTGATGGAAGAGCTGAGCCGTAGCAAAAAAGACTTTGAGGAGATAATTCGAGCCAAGAATAAAGAACTGGAAGAAACAAAGGTAAGGAATAACTGAATTCTCAGTTTTATTCATAAGTCTAAAACGATATGCTGCAGCAGAGAAAATAGTTTATTTTACATTTGTCTTAGTTCTACCTGGCCTCCCATAGTGCAAAAATTTCTGTGTTTTGAGGTGGCAGCTGACTCTGGTTCCCAGGACTGGGAGAGGATGCACCTTGCCCTGTTCATAAACTAGTGTTTAACAGTTGTTACTAGATCTTTCTCAGTCATAAAGAAAGCCAAGAGCACCTGAACTGCGCATTGTGCAGGAGAAATGGGCCTATTCTACTCTTTCTTTAAAAACAAAAAAACAGACCAACACCAACAGAAAAACACCCAGAAATGTTTGAAAAGTGAGGTGCTTCATTTTCAGTTAAAGTTCATATAAGTAAAACTGTAGTGTGACAGCAATTGTATAAAGGAGTGTAAGACTAAAGCAACATAGAATTTGAATAATGAATAAGCCATATTTCTTCCTGCTCATGACACAAAGTGATGAGTGGGAAATAATTAAGGAGATTCTTTCTGTGTCTTACTCTTGGAAATTATCATAATATCTACCTCTGGCAGTTTGCTTTTTTTTTTTATGTTATCTTTGGAACTCTGCTGCTGTTTCAACTATAGCTTCAACTGGAAGAATTTCTCTGTTATTTTTAGAAGATAAAGCAGGTACCTAGCCTAATCAGCCTAATTTAACACCAAACAACCAAAAAAAGATTATTGGGCTGTTAAATGCAAGTAAATGTTTTAAACTTTTATGCTTCATTTTTTTAACATTTGAGGTGTTTTGTCTGTTGGGTGTTATGCTTTTTATATCAGACATCAGAAGAACTGTTGACTTAAGCTAAACTCATGCCAGGAATGAGTTGAAAAAGATTTGAAAAAGTGATCCAGCTGGTAGTTTCTTAGGGCTGAAGGGAATTTTGGTAGCGGCTGCTGTTCTTCTGTCTAAGTTCTCTACAGTGCATGGGAATATTCTCAATACTGCTGTGACTGCAAAGAGGAGGGAGGTTACATTGCTTGGTATTATAATAGACACAGACTTGACATGTGGAGACTTGCAGTATGATTTTCTATTTGTACTACCTTCTCCTGCACACGTGCTTCCTGCCAATATTACATTGAGTAAAATCTTGTTCTTTGTTGATACATGACCATATGTACTATTCCACTAGGAGGAGAAGGAAAAGGTGAGAGCCCAAAAAGAAGAGGTGCTGAATCAGATGAATGATGTGTTGGAGAATGAGTTGCAATGCACAATCTGTTCTGAGCACTTTATTGAGGTATGTTTAAACCCGTATGGGTTTGCCAGTAAAGAAGAGGCTTGAGTAGCTTTTCCTAGTTCTATTAAAACAATAGTTAAGCCTGTTTCTTTACTTCACTAGTTTAACAATCCCAACAGACCTGCAGTGCGTTGTTATGGGAAAGGGTTGATCCAGAAATCCATTCTGTTTGCCCTGACTCTTCTGGACAGAAAATTCAACTTTAATGTCTCCACCTGCATAGACACGCTTAATCCTAAAATGCATATAAGCTTGGAGCACTTGTGCAGGTTTTTGAACTGGTGCTCTGAGTCGCTGCTGACGGCCTTCTTGGGGAGGAATCATTTTGTAGTAGACCTTGCTTTAAGTTGGCTGCATTTGGACTGTTTCAGGTTTAGATATATGGAGAGGTTAGATCAATCAAATCCTGAACCGTTTATATTGTTCAGATAAACGCTTTCTTTGAGAAACTGGCTTCTTTTCATTTGATTCTAGATTTGATAGGATATGTCTGACATGGAGACTGTTAGTTTTGTTCATGTTTTGCTGGAACTTCAGTTGCATTACGTTAATTTCTACTATGGGGAAACCTGATGTTTTAGTCTTGCTATAAGGGCTTAAGAGCTAGCTCAAATTTTAATTTCTGGTTTCGCAGTAATTTAAAATACTATTCTGCAGTATCTGAGCTTTTTCATAATTTATCCTTTTCAAATTGGGGAAACTTAATTCATTTTGTCTGTTTCTGCCTTGCTGTGACTTACAGTGACTCCATTAACTTGCTTGTAAAACTGGCCTGCCCTCTGGCATGGGAGAGTTTGTGTGTGTAACCCCTTTAAAGCTAAAGAAAAGGGGCTTTAGGCTCTCCCCTCTCTTTCCTTATAGGAAGTGTTCGTCTAATATTTCTCCGTCTTCAGTATGTTTTTTCTTTACAATGCTTGTATGGGCACGCTGTGACCAGTGTCATTCCATTGAATTCCACAGGCTGTCACTCTGAACTGTGCGCACAGCTTCTGCTCCTACTGTATCGATGAGTGGACGAAACGTAAAGTGGAGTGCCCCATCTGCAGGCAGGAGATCAAATCAAAGACACGCTCTCTTGTGCTGGATAACTGCATTGACAGGATGGTAGAAAAACTGGATGTGGAAATGAAAGAGCATCGCCTGACCCTTATCAGAAAGCGGAAAGGTGAGAGGTGGGTGGATGTGGCATGATGAGTACAATCTTTTATTCCATCTATTTTATACAACTTTCTTTGGCACCTATATACCAAGAAGATGCTCGGGGAATGCAGCAGAAACACTAGAAAAGTAATCCTGAGATCTCTTGAGTAACTAGCTTTACTGCACAGTAAAATAAAGTTAATAAAAAGATTGGAAAAAGACTTAAGTATGAATTCCACAGTCTAGCAGGGTATCTTAATGTAATCATGCTAAAGGTTACACTGTTTCAAAGAGATCACTAAATGAAAACAAAACTGTATAGAATGGTCCTTGAATAATTTGCCAGGCACTTTTGGTTAAACTGTTGAGTACACAATTTCAAAAACTCAGCAGGGCAGTGCCAGATAAGAAGCTCTGAATTCTCTTCCATGTGCTAGATTTATATAGGAAATCTCTGAAAGGGACATGAGTATATCATATAAGTGTATGGCTGAACTGGCAGTTGCTCTGCCATGTTTATTTTTGTGGAATTAAAGTCACTGTGGCCTAAAGACATAACATCTTGCCTAGTTGCAGCTAAAAGACAGTGCATGGTGTAGATAGCTTTAAGAAAAACTCTGGTATGGGCTATTCCTACTCTGCTTCCTTCTTCCAGATTTGTTTCTAGAGCACTTAACACTGGTATCTAGGTGCTAAAATGTAGACATCTTTTCCTGCTGCTGTTTAACAAATTTCTATTGCTCTGTTCCCTTAAGTAATTGTCTTCTTCTATAGAGGTCAGTGCCTGATCCTTCATTTTGCAGTGTGTCAAGCCTTTTATCTAATGAAAGAAAGGTGCTTTTGAAATGTTTCAGGTGCTCCATGGTGACATAGAATGACATCACTAAGCAGTGCTAGTTCAAGCCTGAAATTAGAACCTATGTAACCACCTCAGCCCGGTTCCCTCAGGAAATGCTGCACTGCTCAGAGAGTGCCTGGCTCAGCTTCATGAATTGCTTTCACCTCTGCAGAACTGACATAGCTCTTGTGCAGTGTGCATGTAGGCAGAGTGTGCCATAGCTCCTGGAGTGTCTCATGAGGTAGCTAATGGGCACTGGCTGCAGTGGTGCCTTCATTGGAGCCCTCTGCATGCTAAACCAATGGTCTTCATCCTTGGTTGAAAAAAAAGGAACTAAGCTCATAGTCTACCTTCATAAATAACTATCTGTAAGGAAATCATTTAACTGAACCGTGACACACTTCAGGAGGAAGGTTAAATGGTTTCTGTGCCATATTTTATTCAATGATGGAAACATTTTGATTGAGATGAGGATAACCATGTGTCTATTTGAAATTAATTCCTAAGAAGTAAACCCACTGAAAGAAGAATAATGATGAAAGTGGCACTTGAGAAGCTGTCAGAGCTTCCCAAGAAACTTTTCCAAGAGCCTTAGTAGAATGGGCACCAGAAGGACAGCTTGCAGTCTTAAATGTATGAAGGTTTTGATGGGCCTGTAAGTGTCCTGAGCAACTATTATTTGTGTGAGAGCTTCTTACCATGTTTTGTTCCTTCTTCTTTCTTACCTGTAATAGTTAGCCAAGGCACTGTAATAGTTGGCCATTTCCATTGCCAGTTGTGTGCCTGTGAAGGGATGGAGAATATCTCCTCCTCATCTCTGTTATCTTAACAGGAAAAGACAGAGAAAACACTTAAGAAAACAAACAAACAGAAAACTCCCAACCCTTTGTTCTTTTAATGCTGAAAACTGAAAAGAAAAAGGCCCATGCCCTGCAGCTTGAAAGACATATATCAATCTTCAGTGAGAGGCTGTAATATAATTTCAGACAACTGGTAATTAACACTTGTGGGTACTGCAGTCACAGCTAACTTTTGTATCTGTGTCTTTTGAATGCAGAGAAACAGAATGTGATGGTGAAACCAGCCACAGACAATGACAACAATGTCACGTCCTCCACCTACTCCATCTTGTCCATAAGCAGTTGTGACAGTGAGGAGTCTGAGGAGGATTCTTACTATAATGAAAGCTATTACATTATCTGAACGCTGTTACTGCGGACTTGTTTGCCTGTGTGCTGCCCAGAACCAACCTAATGGTGTTTGGTTGAGTGCTGCTGGAGGAGCGGACTGGACATCTGGAAGCAGAGACTCAATGAAGAGGCTGGAGCTCAGAACTAGCAGCATTTCGAAGAAGTACCTTGTTTTTTCAATGAATATACAGAACCTTGATCTCTAAAACAAAATTGGGGTTGGGAGAGAACAAACTGCTGTTATGCTAGCTAGTTGACCTACAAACCCTAAGCTTCCATGATAGCTTGTGACCCGCTTGGTGTAATGTAATAGTTTGTATTGCATCATTGCCCTTTTCCTCAGTGAATGACATGTTTAAATGTGTACATCAGCTTCCCTTATTTCAGGCAGCAGAGGGAATGGCCCAAGGTATTTGAGAACTTGGCCATCCCCACCAGCAGGCAGGAAATTCGTATGTCAGGAAAAAGTGCCGGGGTGGGTTTTCCCCTTGAATTTCATACGGCAGCTAGAGTCATCCCAGGCCTCGGGCAGTAAAGGTAATAAAGGGTGGGTTATGGACCCTGTCAGCCGTAAGTGCATTGTGAGCTGAGCTACTGGTCATCAGCTATCTTTTTATGTAATTCATTTTCCATTAGATAGGGATGAAGGAGATTATATCTTCCAGAATTCCTTAGCTAGTGCTCTTTTCATGTAGTGTCTTTGGATTGCTCCCTCTTGAGGCTTTTGCATAAAGAGTTTTAGAACTGGGAAGCAGCAAATCCAGAAATTATTAGCAGTGACTTCAGAAACATTTAGTCAGCAGTGGAGAGGAACCTCTGCCTCTTCAGAAGTGCTGCTCTCCAAATTATTGAAATGTCCTGTTGGCAGGGTAGGAAAGCAGGATCTGTAGGCAACCACAAGGCAGAGAATGAAGCACTTAATTTTATTGTTTACAAAACATCACTGTTGAACTGTGGGTTATACTACTCTCACAGAAAATCACTCGTCCCTAAGAGACTGAGCAAGTCTTGCCTCATCCTATCAGTTATTTGTCTATCAAGCTCCATTTTCCAGTGGCTTATGCTTTTGACTTAGCTGTTACGTGGAAAGGACTCATAGAAGATGGGGAAGCCCTTCTCATCTGTAGTATGTCTTCAGCTATTTGTATGTGCTCTTTTGTTTCTATGTTTATTTTGTTTAAGAACGAAAATATAAATCCGTTTCTGCATTAGTCTTCCTTTGTGCAGCCACTGAGATGAATGTCTTTCTCCTAGTCATCTTTAGATTTATTTTTTTTTTGAGAAAAGAGAGGCCATCTCATTTAATGACTTTGCTTCATGTTTTGATTGCTGTAAGCAGTGTGGGTACTGTAAAGTTACTTGAAAGACTCTTGTATTGAGGAACTGATAAAAGACTGTGACTACCCTAATACTAATTTAGTAGGTACAAATCATACCTCTTACCTTCTTCCACAGGAAGAAAGATCCCATTAAAAAGGTGATGCTGTCCTTAGGATGTTAGTGCATTCTGACATTTGATTGGTAGGACTTAAACGGGGGGGGAGGGGGGCTTATCTGAGGGCCAGGCAACTTGCTTAAAATTTTAGTGTAAGATTAGTGAAGGAGACATTATGTCTTGCACATTCTTCTTTCTCTTTTAATATTCACTTGCTGTATGTGCTTTTGAAAGTTTCTTTTGTGAATATGTGCTTTCTAGGATGTGCAAAAGAATGCTCATGAAATAGGCTGATGTAAAACAGGCATTCTCAATGAAGAGGAGTAGAAGGAAAATACTCTGGTTACCTAGGACTGCAAATTCTTCTACTGTGTATCTCTTCCATGGTTTTTTTTGCTCATTTCATTTTGTGAAATATATATATATTTTATTATATTGGTGTTGCAGAGAAGGAGAACGCTTGCCCGGGTAACAGAATGGTAATCTTTGGTGCAATTTCTGAGTGTGTCCTCTTTTCACTAGAACATGAAGAATGTAAGTAGTATACCAAACCATTTCCACTCTTATTGGTAGGTGCATAATGTGTAAAGGTCCACAGAGAGAGGTTAAGTAATAATACTGTTCACTTGAAAAAGCTTTTCACAGACAAAACCAGACCTGTGTTTCTACCAGTGTGCTCTCCTTTGGTCTGAGTTCTGGATCCTTTCTTCTACTTGGTTGTACATCTGAATGTCCCCTTGGAGATGTTATATCCTGAACATAACATTCCTGTCTTGGGATGGCATCAAGCACTTCCAGAATTCAGGTTACAGCTGAGCTAGTCACAGCTGGTGCACAGCAGTCTTGACGCAGGTTCAAGACTTGCTGCTTTCCACTGGAAGACAGCTGTCAAGCAGTGTGTTAATCAAACACTATCAGAGGAATACATTGTCTAGCAGCATCAGAGGAATAGTTGGGAAAGAGTGCTAATGGATTATGGAAGGGGATCATCACATCACATCACAGGGGAATGTTTAACTCATGGAGACTTACAGAGCCCAAGATGAATCTGACATGTGCAAGAAAAATCTACCATCTTAGTATTTGGTGAGCCTGTCACAGGCAGAATGGGAGCTTCAGACAAAAGTTTATTAAGAAGGCCTCCTGTTGAGTCATGAGGTGCAGAAAGGGCACCCTTGCTTTATAAACTCTGAGAGCAGCCTGGCTGGATCCAGCCTTAGCCCCAGGCTTTGTCAGCGGTTTAATTGTAAAGGATTATATAGGTGTAATTGAACCTTTTTATACAACTGTGTCCCATGGGATGGCAAAACAGATATATTTATATAAATGTATATGATTTATTATGACAATAATCAGACAAAAATATCTTAATCAGAATTATTTACTACACACCATAGGAGCTGTAACAACTATTGTAGTACACTATGAAGCAGTATTGAAGCAGTTATATTAAAGCAATTGTATTCAAGCTAGCAAAACCAATTATTAAGTAGAGATTGATGTTAACCCATACCAATGACCAAGCCTCGAGGAGTAACCTTGAAGGGTGTCTCCCCCCAAGGCAGGAATCTTCACACATACACTCCAAGAAGGGGTATGTCAGAAGACCCTGCCCATTAAATTTGGGACTGGGCTTTTATAGTATAAAGTGATTGATTGATTGTCAGTCATATGTCTCCAGGCCAGCTATGTCAGCTCAGCAGCTTTAGGTATGTTATCAGTAGTATCACTTGTTTATTCCTTTATCTGAATACTTCACCAGGTTTATCACATCTTCATCTCTCTATCAGGATATTTAACTTTAGGGTTAAGAAGTCAGACTGAATTCAGCATTAATCAACACCAAAAGCAGCATGATGACCCCTTCTTCATTTACCACTGATAGCTTTGCAAATAGGACATTGTTGTTTTCCCCATTCCAGGCAGAGCATCCTGCTACAGATTGTTGCAGAGCCTTAGCAACAACTGTCATTTAACTTTGCAGGACATGTAACAGGCAATTTAATACTCCAGCTGTGCCCCTCTCCCCCCAGGTGAAGTCTGGGTTTTCTTTTCCAAAAGTGTATTCTGACTAGTCAATGTTTTATTTCCTCCTCCTTGTCCTTCCCTCCTCCTGGTCCCTTTTGCCATAACTTGACCTAATCAAACACATATCTTATAGCAACTAGATAATCTTGAACTACACTGCTCAAGTAGGATCATCCTATCCCTTGGTGTTACCATGTTTGCTTTGGTTTTTGAGACTAAGCATTCAGGCCTGTGTGCTGAGCTGTATGTCCCCAGGTTTACAGCTTAATGCAAAGTACAAGGCAGCTCACAGAATCACATAATCAGTTTGGTTGGAAAAGACCTCTGAGATCATCGAGTCCAACCTTTGACCTAACACCACCCTGCCAACCAGACCATAGCACTGAGTGCCATGAACAGCCTTTCCTTAAACACCTCGAGGGGCGGTGACTCCACCACCTCCCTGGGCAGTCCGTTTCAATGTCTAATCACCCTTTCTGTGAAGAAATTCCTCCTGATGCCCAACCTAAACCTCCCCTGGCGCAGGTCGAGGCCATGTCCTCTTGTCCTGTCTCTAGGTGCCGGGGAGAAGAGGCTGACCCCACCTGGCTACAACCTCCTTTCAGGTAGTTGTAGAGAGTGACGAGGTCACCCCTGAACCTCCTCCAGGATGAACAACCCCAGCTCCGGATACGACACACGATAGACACACGTTTAGCCATCCAACATATTTACAAAAAAAAAAAAAAAAAAAAAAAAGAGACTATCTGGCACTTTACATGTAATCCCGGTACATTCACACCACCTCCGGGGCTGCCCCCGGCCCGCCTGCGGGATCGGGGGGTGCGTCACTGCCGCGCGCCGGCGGGCCGGGCAGGCCCCGCGCGAGGGGCGGGACGGAGGCGGGGCCAGCGCCGCGTCCGAGCGGGGAAACGAAAGCGACGGCGGCGCAGGAGCGGCGGCCTCGCGTCTTCCCCCTGCCGCGTCCTACAAGCCGGAGCCCTCCGGAGCCCGCCCCGGCCGGTGCTGCCGCCACTGCCCCCCGCTCCAGCGCAGCGCTGCCCGCGGGCCCCGGCCGTGTGCGAGTCAGCGCGGGGCGCGGCCGCCAGCGGTTCCCGCGGGCTCCCTCCCCCCGGGGGGACCCCGCGGCTCGGCCCCGGCACCGGGGGCTGCGGTGCGGGCGGTGCGGTGAGGATCCGGAGAAGAGCAGCAGAACTGGTGAAGGGTCTGGAGGGTAAGTGCTGTGAGGAGTGGCTGGGGGTGTTCAGTCTGGAGAAAAGGAGGCTCGGGGGGACTTTAGTGCTGTCTACAACTACCTGAGAGAAGGTTGTAGCCAGGTGGGATCGGCCTCTTCTCCCAGCCAACAGGCGACAGGAGGAGAGGACATGGCCTCAAGCTGCACCAGGGGAGGTTTAGGTTGGACATCAGGAGAAGTCCCTTACCAGAAGGGGTGATGTGACATTGGAATGGGCTGCCCAGGGAGGTGCTGGAGTCGCATTCCCTGGAGGTGTTTAAGGAAAGACTGGATGTGGCACTTGTTGCCGTGGTCTGGTTCACACGTTGCTGTTCGGCCGTAGGTTGGACTCGATGACCTCAGAGGTCTTTTCCAACCTAATTGATTCTGTGGTTCTGTGCGAGGCCGGCTGGGAGCGCCCCGCGGGCACATCGGTGGTGCAGCGGAGTGCCTCCCGACGGACGGGGTGTCCCTGACTTTGCCCTTAATTTTGCACGGTTTGAAATCTGTCGGGAAGGCAGATGCGGCGAGCGACCCTTAGTGGGGTTCTCTAGAGGGAGCTGTCGGGGGTAAACTAAGAGCTTTTTAGCCTAATAAGAGACTATCTCAGAAAAAATAGAAAAAAGGCCAGTTTGTTAGAAGCAGGGGAAAAAGCAAAACCCTAAATTGAGGCAAGAGTAGATAAAGGTGAGTTGTCTGTAACAGAATTTCTTGTAGAATGGAAAAGATTTTCTAGCCATAGTGCAGTGAGGTTATGGGATCATTTTGCAGTCAGGATTGTGGGGATGAATACAGCTTTTGGCCTTAAACTGCCCTGTATGTGCTTGTGGAAATAAGTTAGATAACAGAGGGTTTGAACTGGTGACCTGGGGCACCGTTTCTAGCCCAGTGTTCCTATGTAGAATAATAAACACCAATAGGGGTTTAATTTTCTTTTTTTTTTTGTTCAATAACAGGGAGGTTTTAGCTAGTGTGCTAAGTGTTTCTGCCTTTTAATTTTCACCTGCTTTCCTGTTTCTTGGTTCTTGTACTCTACAAGCCTTCCCAACTGGCTTCTATTAACTCCATCTTAAGCATTCGTCTTTTCTCTGGGTTTATGTGAAATTTATCAGCCACACTTAGAAGCTTCTTATCTCGCCAGTGGTTTCTGGTGAAAAACACACCCCCACCCCCAACTGGAGCACACATGTTTAATAATGTTCTGTTACAAAAGTCATGTAGGAAAGCTCCTTTATTAATTAACATTTCCAGAGGTGAGGTCAGAGTTGTTCAGAGTCTCTTGTGAGAAGCTGGTTCCACCTTGCACATTCTCCATTAGATTGATCTTTCATTTTACTCAGCCACACCAAAAAAAGTGTCTTTGATTCAGTAGTAGTAATAATCAGCTGCCATGTATTTAAGTTATCTAAATAAATTTGAGAAGCATAACACTGAGCAGTCCATAAAATGGTCTATGTCACTATGCTGCTGTACCTTACAGAAAGTTAATTTGCTTAATGTTTGCCAAGTGTGATTATCTTCTTTCAGCATTTCAGAAAAAAAAATGAAGAGAAGGACAGAACCCGAGTTTAGCAGCCCCCAAAACAAGCAGAGGAAGAGGCTGGAAGACTTGGGATTAACCCTCAGTTCTACTTCAGATGATGAAAATCAATTTAGTAATCATGCTACTCAAGGTAAGATTGGAGATTTGGTAAATGTTGCTGCAGGGAATCTAAGTAATAACTAGGAGTTAAACCTACATTTCTTAAATCCTAATTGATAGCCCGAACTTCAAGAGGATGCTCTCTCTTTAGAAAAAAACTACATTATTTCTTTTCACAGCCTTGAATTGGTGTGATTTTTTTTTAAACTTTTTTAAAATCTCACGTAAACATTTTGATCTGGGAATTGTATGAATTCAGACGTAGAAAATTGAGTTTGAGGTAGATGACGTGTGCATCATCCAAAGCTATAAAGATTCTTGTAATATATGAGCAGCGTTGATCTTTTAAGTCCCAGCAGCTATTTCTGGTTTGGAGACTCTCAGTAGTGAGGAGTTATGGATGTTGTACCACAAAGAAGCATTGCAATCTTAATTTTGTTTAAAAAATAGGAAGAAATTGTTAATCTTACCATATTTTCGCAGATGGGAGAAATTGAGATGAACACAAAGGGGCAGGTTGATTTAGGCTCCTACACTGTAGCACCATTTCTTTTGCTGGCTCAGTGTGATTTTTTGGGGGAAAGAGGGGAGTTGTGAGAGCTCACAGGTGTTTCTTTTCAGAAAGAAAATCTGTTTCAGAGTTAACTAATTGCCTGCTTTTTGTTGGAGTGTGCTTTCTCACCTGGAGCTTGGGGTATACCAAAGATGAGGCGAGTGCTCCACACAATTGGTATTGCTGTTGCAGGATGCTTTAAACTCTCTCAGGATGGTACTTCAGGTTGCCTCCCAGTCATGCCTGCTGCTTCTGAGTCTTGGGATTTCCTGTGGTATTGAAGTGTTAGTGAGGAAGGGCCTGCACACATGAAGAAGCCTTCCTCTGGTGAAAATGGAAAGGGATGTGTATGGGAGATAAGTGGGTCGGTCTGCAAGTAGCTGCAGTTGCAGGGTATTGTGTGTGTACCTGATTGGCAAGGCCCCAGGTGAGTGAGGAGGTCAGAGGTGCAGGTTGTAAGAGCTGGGGTAGGGAATACTCTGTGCACTCAAGGCTCAGCTAAACAACTCAAACCAAAGTTTTTTTCATTTTTTCCCCCCTTTTGATTAATGAGTTCATAAATGGGTCAAAACAGGCTGTGACCCTTAGTGTTTAGGAAACAAGTTGATACAGTTCTAGAACAAGGTTTTAGATAGCATAAATTGTTTATTAGCCCATTACACCCATTGTGGTTTCCGGGTAAAGAAGGGAGTTCAGGGGAAAGAACTGATTTGAGATCTGATCTCAGCTGAGCACGGCCTAGCAAATATTAAAAACAAGAAGAGTTGTGAACAGATTTCCTTAAGACTTATGTAGTGGCTATTGTGTTTAAGGCACATTATGGATCTCTGGAAAATAAGACACAGCTCAAAAGCAGGTAGCAAAGTTAATTGAAGCTGTGTGTTGAAGAAGCAGAATGCTGTAACTGACCCCAGAGCAAAAGTCCTTTGTGAGCCTGTTCTTAGCTATGAACTTTGTGAAGGAAAGAGAAATGTAGCCTGTGTGACAGATGTTTGAAAATGAAGATGGGTGTAGAATGTTGCAAATGCAAGTTGAATTGTAGCCTTCCTTCTCTGAGCTGGAAGCCTCTAAGGTTGATACTGTAAAACTCTACTGTAGTAGTTATGTGGGGACACAAGTCCTGACTCTTAAAAACTGATAGTTCAGCAACAAGTTCTAAGGACGCATTGAAAGGATTTTTTTAACTACAGTCATATATTTCACGGTGGTCTCATTCATTTTCACTTCATTTTTTTTGTAATGGCCTTTTTTTGCTAATTTTTCAGCTATTTCCTGTTACTTCACTGATGCTCAGTTTTCCAGAACAGGAAAATAGAGAGATCTGTGAGTTGAGAGAGAAATAGTCTGATTTCTCTTAAATTAGGCAAACGTAAGAGAAGTTCAGTCCTTTTTAGGTGATTATAATGTCTCTTTTTTTTAGCACATCTGTGGAGCTAAATAATTCCCTTTTAAGTGATACACAGAAAAAGATCAACTCTTCTAACAATTTTCTGCTTTATCTCTGGGCAGCTTTTGTAGATCAACTTCTCCTAGTTGTACAAACTAACACAGAATGATTTCTAGCGCTTGGCTAACAAGGGGGCTCAAGAGGCACAGATCCAGTGCAGAGGGTGGCTGTACTTGCTGTGGATTGCTGCTCCTGTGGTCTGTATGGTCAGTCCCACAGCATTAGCTGTAGTATGACTGATGAGGTGCTAGGCAAAGTTAAAAAGGAAACTTTTGCCACTGCTTCATCCTCATATTGATATTACCACATGGAAGGACTCGCTGGGTTTTAGGGCCTCCCTCGTCACCCACCTGGTGCAGAGCAGGCTGAGAGAAATGATGACACTACCATGATTTCTGCCCAGATCCCAGTTACGTCCAGCCCAAAGCAAATAGGTTTGGGCATCTCACAGCTATAGAACTCAGCGAGGAGTGTACAGTTCATACAGACCGAGGTTCCTCCAGGCTAGATCCAAAGGTGAAAATGGGCATAGACAGAGCTTCATTGTCTAGTGCCCATGAAGGCTCTGATGCATCAGTTTCAGGTGACTTTCAGGTGACAAAAGTTTATTTTGAGTGTATGGTGGTACTTATTACCTTGATTGAATCACTGACTTGGTTGTGTTCCCACCCATGGCAGTGGGGGTGGAACTAGATGTTCTTTAAGGTCCCTTCCAACCCCTTAATGTGATTTTATTAAGTTCGTCCTCAAACCTTTGTTTCTGTCAGAATATTTTAAAAAAGATTGATGTCTTCTGATCTTTTCTTTTCATTGAGTTTGTATGTATTGGTAAACTCTAGAGGTAAAAAGCTGTCTCAGTTGCTGTAGTGAACTTGTGGATCCTTGCTACTGAAGTGGGTAGTGGGGCTCAAAGTTTAAATTTCTTTCTGCAGTGTTAGGGATGCATTTATACTTGTAGTTGGATAGGATACAGGGGAAAATTCAGCATGTTTCATCAAGGTGTAACTGTCATTATTCTCGGGAGAGAATCTCTGAGGATCTTCTCAATTTCTCAGGATCATTGCAAAGGTCAGGCACACCGCAGTACTATCATGGTTATGCTGTGGCTGCTCTACTGCTGTGATGGGATTTGCCCAGCCCTTTGTGGGGCCTGGAATCCTTTGGCTCAGAGAGGCTTTGTGGGTCCTTGAGACATAGGGGCAGATAACCAGGTGTTGGTTCCACAGGGTATTTTATATTACACCTGTGTGCTTCCCATAGCACGTTTGAGTTACTGAAATGTCCTCCAAGTGTGTGTTGAGAGGATTTAATGAGTCACACTGCATTCTAATGTAGTTACTGAGCTGTCTGTCTGCCATTTTATTTTTATTTTCATTCTCACTTTTCTCACATTTTCATTTTTTTTCAGAGTCTTCCAGTAGCAGCAGTGGATCTGACAGTGAGAGCGATGAAAAAAGACCGGTCTTCAGCAATGAGTTCAAACAAGACTCTCTTGTGGAGGGTACTTCATCTCGCTACTCGATGTATAACAGTGTATCCCAAAAGCTCATGGTAGGTCCACATAGTTTTGGACTGAACTATAAGAAACTGATGAGTGCAAAGTGAAAGGATCGCTTTGTTATAAGATATTTTGATTCTGATCCTCTTCACAGCACGGTTCTCTGCATCTTTGAGTCATCTACTAGCAGCAGGTGGGGGAGGCTGAGAGACCTTGGCTTAAGAGGATCTGTTAAAAAAGAAAGTTGATTCGTGTTTGAGTCCTTAGAGCAGGGAGGTGAATGAGAAGGGAAGGATCACTGGGTCAGGCAGTTTGCTGAACTTCAAAAAGAAGTCCTACCATGTGTTATTTTGCAATGCTTCAGCTAAAAAATGCCTTGTAAGAAAGGCCCTAGCAAATTCTGTGGTTGACATTAATTTGTTTGGTCTTGAAGGCTGGCTGGTATACTCTTGTATTATTACCTTAATAATTAAGTTATTTCTTTTTCTTTCAAGTCATACCACTCTGCTTTATGTAGGGCTGGAAATTTCTCAGAAAGGCAGGGAGTTGTTAAGGGTAACGACTGTGACAACTAAACTTCGACAGTGATCAGCCACCCCTTGATTACACAGTGTTAGCTTGGAAGAAGAAATTGCTTTTAGAAAGTTCTAAGAAATGGTAGCCTATCTCTGTCTCATGGTAGTCCTAAATCTGGCAGCTTGTTCCTGAGTGTGAGGCAACAGTGGGCTGTAGAGTAGTGGAGTTTCCTGATGCATCCTTATTTCCTGATACAAACTTAGTCACCAGGGTGTCGCGAGTATCTCATAATCATGAAAGAATAGAGAAAGAAAAACGTTGATTTCCAAGGGCAGCAGAGAAGATGAGGTGTATAGTTGTGTGTTACTTCAAACATGACAAAGTTTGGGACTCACTGGGGGCCCAAATGTGGGTCTCCCTTTGTTCTGTGCTGGTGCTGTACTCAGTCTTTCTGTGATGGTAGACCAGCTTGTACCTGCCTTTGCCAAGTTACAAGTTCAGTATTCTGCTAGAAGCTGGGAAGAGCTAGCTGCTACTAGGGGTGGGACCAGGGAGATACTGCTTCTCAAGGAGGTGGAGTGCTGCTGACGAGCAGGATCATAGCTCTACATGAAAAAAGAACTTTCTTGCTGAATTCAAAACTCAGTGGGATCCAGAGACTGAGTTGCTGATTGTGCCTCTCTGTAGTTAAATCGTGTTGCTGGTCATTCGAACTCTGTCCATGTGCATTTTTGGCACCAGGCAGCAGTTTGCTGATTCTAGAGCAAGACTGTCTTTGGAGAGTTCTCTCCTGAGCCAATTAAGAAGTGTGCTTTCAGTTGCCACAATACAGGAGCTTTTACTACTAAATCTGGGAGGCTTTTGTTTGTAAGGCCTCATAAATTTGAATATAAAGATTGATATCAAATGATACCAAGTGTGGTTGAATGATTTGGCAGCATTAGGTAAGTAAAAGTAAAATGGTCCTTAGCTGCTAGATTTTCAAAATTCTGTCCTCAGAAAACTGGTATAACAGATTTGGTGACTGTGACATTTGGTGTACATAATTCAAGGCCTGATTCAGAGACAGGTAGCAAAGGCAATGGGAAAACACCATGGCAGATATTCTTGTGTTGTTTCTCATACAGATTGGTAATAAACAATGTTTTTGTTGCTTCTCACAGGAAGGAGTATATGGATAGCATTCAAAGTGAAACAGTCATTAAGTCTTCTATTTACTTACTGTCTTGTAGATGCATACTGGAAGATGTGAAATTGAATGCATCCCTGCTTTTTGTTCTTATTCTCTTTTTGCTATAATTTACTAAGAGAAAAACCAGAAACACTGGCAGTTAATGAACATAGTTCTTTTAACCTGAGAGATGGGGATGTGTTTCGGGAGCAGTGTGTCTTGCATTCCTCCTCTGACCATTAGGTGAAGTTTTAGCTGATGCTTGAAATGCGTGTGAGTGTATGTTCACAAAAAAGAATATCATCACAACATGAATTTTTTCCTGCACCAGCATCTTTTTTTTTTTTTTTTACAAGCCTTCCATGCTTACTGAACACTGTGATGAATGGCTCCAGACTCCTCACTACTTCTCCCTCTGAGCAGGCTGTTGCCACATTACTGAACCTTTTGTAATTTGTTGTCATCTCAAACATCATTCTTCAGATCTAGTTTTTTTGTGTCCTGCCTCACTGAAGTGAACTCACTATTAAGTCCTGAAAGCCACAACTGAGATTAAAAATGCTCAATGCCTTCAAGTCACTTCAGGGTAATGTGCCATTTCCTGTCTGACCTCAGTCGTAGTACATAAACTCGAATCCACTTGCTTCACTGTGTTGTTCCCTTTGGTTTCTTTATAGGCCAAGATGGGCTTCCGGGAAGGAGAAGGTCTGGGAAAATATGGCCAAGGAAGGAAGGATATTGTTGAGGCCTCCAATCAGAAGGGAAGGAGAGGCTTTGGGCTGACCCTCAAAGGATTTGATGGGGAACTCAATATTGATTGGCAGGATGAGCCAGAGGTATGTACTTTTTGTTTTGTTCTGTTTCCCATTTATGTTGCTGTGTTCAGCAAGAACTGGGAGAAAGGATGTGTAAAGCAAGTGTGGGTTTTTTTTGGCAACTGTCTCTTTTCCAGTGTCTCTCAACTGTACTTTGAGAGTATTAGACTCTTGCTTTGTCTTGATTGTCAGACTCGTTTTTTTTTTATGGTGGAGGTGTTTGGTTTTGGTTTTTTTTTTTAATTTTAAAAATAAACAAGTAAGACACATTTTAGTCTAGGAGGAGAAAACTATGGTTGGCCCTAAAATCATGGCATAACCCTTTATGCTAAGATTGGGAGGCAAACATTTGGGGGGCAATTTGTTTTTATATTTTACTTGTGAAAACATCTTTGGCTCTTCCCACAACTTGTGGTTGCAGCCTAGTGCTTACGAGAAGGTGGACTGGTGTCCCGAGTGTACCACGGAGATCCCAGATGCTCAGGAGCTGAAGGAGTGGATGACTGTGGGGAAGGTAATTTTTTTATATCTTGGTAGTTACCAGCCTAAGACAAAGCAAGGCTACCCAGCCTGAAACAATTGCCATGTCAAATAGTTCCAGAATAGCCTAGGTTGGGAGCAATCGCATGAGACTGCTAGTGCAGCTTCCTGCTTAAAGCAGAACCAACTAGGTCAGGTTGCTCAAGGCCTTGTTTGGTTGAGTTCTAAGTATCTCCAAGGATGAAAACTTAACAACCTGTTTGAGCATCTACTTCAGTGTGTGATAACCCAGTCGACAAAAGAAAATTTCTGTATGGCTGATATTTTTTATGTGGCTCCTGCCCATTGTTTCTTGTCCTATTGCTGTACATTTCTAGGAATCTGTGTTAGTCTTTTCTGTTTCCTGCCATTAAGCACAGCAGTAGGATCTCCCTCTCTCTGTTCTGAACAAACTGTTCTCTCAATCTCTTCTTGTACAGCAGGTGCTTCTGCACCCTTTTCATCTTTGGTGGTCCTTTTCCTGGTTTTGCCCCAGTATGTCTGTCTTGTACTAGGGAACACAGAACTGAATGCAGTATTCCACATGTGGCCTTAAGATGCGTAAGAGAGGAGAATAATTCCTCAGCCTGATTGCCAAACTTTTGCTAATACAGCCTAGTATGTGGTTGGCAGCCTTCATGCATTGCTGATACATGCTGCATTCTGAGCTGACTGATACCATGTTTGCTAATTGTTATCTGTGTTCTTGTCCTGTTCCAGAGGAAGATGGTGATTGAAGATGAAACAGAGTTCTGTAATGAAGAGCTTTTACGTAATGTCCTGCAGTGCAAGGTGAGTCCCCTTTTTAGAGAGGAACTGAAGTTTTGGGGAAGTAAGTACAGTAAATAACTGAAGAGGATTGAGTAGTTAACTTAGGTGATTGGCTAGTGCTCAGAACGTCCTCTTTCACCTTCATGTCACTGGTTTGACTTAGCATCCTGGTTTTTACTGTGTCTTTAGCAATCTGTTTTGAACCTCAGCATTCTAAGAGACCATCTTGGTTTAACTCCAGTTGGCAGCTAAACCTCATGCAGCTGCTCACTTGCTCCCTCACCAGCAGGATCAGGGAGAAAATCAGAAGGGTAAAAGTGAGAAGAACTTTTGGGTTGAGATAAAGACAGTTTAACAAGTAAAGCAAAAACTACTCAATGCAAGGAAAGCAAAACAAGCAGGAAAGGCCTTGATGCTGTTCGAGTGTTGCTCAGCAATAGCAAAGCCACCTCTATTATCAACACTGTTTCCATCACAAATCTAAAATATATCTCCATACTTGCTACTGTGAAGGAAATTATCCCAGCCAAAATCAGCACAGGAATGATTGAAAATAGTTCAACTGAAAGACTGAAGGCTTGAATAAGCTGAGGAAATAAGCTCCTTTTCTTGTGTGTTCCATCTTCCATCCTAGATTTTATCATGCCCTTGTAAATTGTGGTAGAGTGTGTGTGTGTGTGTATATGTGTGAAAGAATACTTTAGGTTGGGACTGCTTTTGAGGTGGCTAACCACATTATCAGGCTCTGGAGCTGTCAATACAGAATTCATCAGCGTTGCTAAATTTGCATAAGAGCTGAGGTGGCTTAGAAGAAGAACAAATATTATTATGTGATGGAAAAATGTTTTGTATTGGTGAACCAAAGCCTGCATGGAGTTTGCTGTCTAAGGAGAGGATATGAGGATAGGAAATACTCATGCCTACCTACCCCTCCAGCCTGTGCCAGGTCCAACTGAACTTTGTTTCTGTTTTTGTAGAGTGTATTTGATGAGCTGGATGGAGAAGAAATGCGTCGAGCTCGAACAAGGTCTAACCCCTATGAGATGATCCGTGGAGCTTTCTTTCTGAACAGGTTTGTAGAACATTTGGTATTATAGTCCCTTTCCCATTTATGTCCACTTTCAGCTGTGGGAGCCAAGGATGGAACTTACAAGGGCCCTATTTATGTGTTCGCAGGGCTGCAATGAAGATGGCAAATATGGACCATGTCTTTGACTACATGTTTACAAACCCTAAGGACTACAATGGGGTGAGTGCCTCTGGCTTTCAAACAGCAGTGCTTTCTCAGAGAATTTAGAAAGTGGGAACAAAGGAGAATCTCTAGGATACTAGCTGGCAAAACAGGTGCTCAAAAGACTTCTCTGAGTAGTGCAGTTTATGGTGTATCTGTTATGGGTTGGTAGAATTTCCTCAATTTCCTCTTTCAGGTGCCTTTGATAAAGGAGTATGATGCAGAGCTGCTCTACTTTGCTGATGTGTGTGCTGGTCCTGGAGGCTTCTCTGAATATGTATTATGGAGGCGGAAGTGGCATGCAAAAGGATTTGGCATGACCTTGAAAGGACCTAATGATTTTAAACTGGAGGATTTTTATTCTGCTTCCAGTGAGCTCTTTGAACCTTATTATGGTATGTAGTGCGTGCATGAGTGTTATCTGATGGTTTTGCTTATACTGCAGCCTCTGCATTAGTAGCAGGGCTGGTATTGATACCAGCATGAGGATCTAGGAGAAGTCTAGGGAACAAGTTTGCAAAGTAGAAGGGGGCGACCATCAGGGAAGGGGGTTGAAATTGGTGAGCTTGCATAGCAAGTCATATTTTTGCACTTATTTCCCTTTCCCTATTTGCTTTATAAACTTGTTCACAGGGTTTTTTTGTGGTTGCTTTTTTAAAGTCCAGATTATATTGTGTTTGGAAATGAGTATTGTGTTTGTTTGGAATGATTGGACTTTTTATTAGAAGGTTGCAAATGCACAAGGTAAATAATTTTATATCTGTAATAACATGTTTTTAATAGGTGACCAGTGCAGTGACATTGAATCTTTACATTTTTAGTAGGTTCAACTATGTACCGTTCCTACTTGGATGAGAATATTATGTTGCCTTGAGGCTAATGTACTACTCATCATTTGAGCATGGTTATTATATGGCTTCGTTTTGGCCTGACCACACAATCTGAATAATTTTCGTAAATTAAAAAGCATCTTTGTTTGAAAACAAGAGAATGTGTTAATGCTTATTGGCCTATCAGGGTTTTGTAATTTCTGACTAAATGTTGCCTGAGTACAGTAGATCATCTGCACATACTGATCTTCAGTTTGTGCTTGCAAACATGTTAGTGATCATCTCCTTTTTCCCCTTAGGAGAAGGAGGGATTGATGGAGATGGAGACATCACTCGATCAGAGAACATTACTGCTTTCCAGAATTTTGTTTTGGACAACACTGATCACAAGGGAGTGCATTTCTTAATGGCTGATGGGGTTGGTCAATTTTTTTTTCTTCCTGCACTAAGGACCAAAACTGATACCTCAGTCTGCATATAGTAGGGTATTTGACATGTATCTGTAACTATGATGTGAAGTACTTCAAGGTTTGCCATTAAAATTCCTGGTAGCAGTTCTTTTACCTTGAAGAAACAGAAGTTATCATGATTCCATGATTTATCTCTGCAGAATCCTTTGCTTGACCAGCAGATTTGTGGAGATACTAATTGCATGCTATGTGCTTTGCAGGGTTTCTCGGTGGAGGGTCAGGAGAATCTGCAAGAAATCCTAAGCAAACAGCTCATGCTTTGCCAGTTCCTTACAGCACTGTCCATTGTCCGGACAGGTATGTTTTATCAATTAATCTTTTCCTCCTTCTCTAAGGTGTGGGTGGCAGTGTGGAAGGTTGCTGTACAATTTTTATTGTACAGCAATTTTTATTGTGCCTTGAAGTCTGCTCTGCAGTGAGGCTAAGTTGCACAGAATTGAATGTGTATACATACATCCTGAGATGGTTGTCACAAAGCTAAGAGAGCTGGTCAGAAAAATAAGATTTTCTGTGTTTATTTTGCTTTTAATTAAAAGCATGAGGTAAAATGCATTAATTTAAACCTCTTAATTTGTTAGGTTATGTACCTGTCTTGGGCTCAGGTCACTAGTGTGATAGCTGGACAGTATATCTGAGTTTTATGGCACTAGCTGGACTGGGTGCTTCCTGAATATGCCAGCTGATTAGAACAGAGTCTTTATCCAGATCATCCTTTTCTCTAACATGTGGCTTTTCTCCTTTAAATTTGCCATCTGTGTGATCAGAACAAGATAATGTCTCCCCTTGTCTTACCTGTACCTCATTGTTGCTAAATGATAGACGTTACAGCTGTATCTGATATGGATGGCTCCTCTCTTCCAGTGAGTTTAGTTAGCCTTTGGCACTGATGCAGGAGACAAATGGCAACATAATGATCATTTTTATCTTGTGCCCTGTGTGTAGAAGTACCTGAGGCAACGATCTGCTTAGCAGTAGTCTCAAATGTGATATGGTAAAAGGGGCAGCCTTTCAGTCTTTCCTACCTGGGTAGATAATAGTTCTGTAAAACTGCCTGCATTTTGCTTGGGGAAATTGGGAATCTTGTTTGAAGGTGAGGGGCAACATAGACTCTTTTTGTCTCTAGATGACAAGTTATTCTGTTTAGGTAACATCTTAGTTTTTTCCTCCAACCTGAGGTTCCTTATTGCACATACCAGAGCCCCTCTTCCATTAAGGGCCCTGGCATAGCATGCTGCTATGCCACAGGGCACAACTTGTGCCTGGAAGGGAAGTGCGGGGGTAGATAGAAGGTTTGCTTGTGAGACAGCCTATGTATCGATTTGATTCTGGTCAAGGGAATGCTTTTCTCTCTTTGCTTCAGAGACATGGGGAAGATGTTTCATTAAGCCTTGCTGGTGCACTTCATAAATGTGTTCTAGATGCTGTTTAGTTCTACAGAAACACTATTAGTAGTTCTGCAGAAGAGAAAGTTTTTGAGGTGCCTGGTATCTTCTTGTTTTCTTATAATCTGCTGGTTTTGATGTACTTCCTCTTTGTTTTCCAGGAGGACATTTTGTCTGCAAAACCTTTGACCTGTTTACTCCTTTCAGTGTGGGACTTGTTTATCTGCTGTATTGTTGCTTTGAGAAACTGTGCATCTTTAAACCTGTGACAAGCCGCCCTGCTAACTCAGAGAGGTAAGATTCTTGAGCATGAGGGACTACTAAAGAAACTATCCTCTAAATACGGTGATAAATGGATTCGGGTAAGCCTAGTGGAAGCTTTGTGATGTGCCTCAATTGGCAACTACCTTGGAGAAGGAAGCATTTTAGATGTTCAGCAAATTATGACAAGGTAAAAATGATATTTGTGAAATTGCCCTTATGGAAAGAAAGCTGTGGTAGTGGATATATAACAAATTCTGTTTTGTGTGAAACAACTACGGTTTCAGTGAAGCCAGAGTGTATATGAGAGGCTGGACGTGAGCTGACAACGTGTGCTCACAGCCCAGAAAGCCAATGGTATCTTGGGCTGCATCAAAAGCAGTGTGGCCAACAGGTCCAGGGAGGTGATTCTGCCCCTCTGCTCTGCTCTTTTGAGACCCCACCTGGAGCAGTACATCTAGCTCTGGGGTCCTCAGCACAGGAGGGACATTAACCTTGGATGCTGGAGCGAGTCCAGAGGAGGGCCACCAAGATGATTTAGAGGGATGGAGTACCACCTCTCCTACAAGGAAAGGCTGAGAGAATTTGGATTGTTCAGCCTGGGAAAGAGACAGCTTAGAGACCTAACTGGGGCCTCTCAATACCTCAAGAGAGCCTAGAAGAAAGGTGGAGAGGGATGTTTTACAAGGACATGTAGTGATATGAGAAAGTTTAATGGATCCAAAGTAAAAGAGAGTAGGTTTAAGTTGGATACTAGAAGGAAGCTCTTTGCTATGAGGGTGGTGAGGCACTGGAACAGGTTGCCCAGAGAAGTTATTGATTCCCCATCCCTGGAGGTGTTCAAGGCCAGGCTGGATTGGGCTTTAAGCAACCTGATCTAGTGAAAGGTGTCCCTACCCATGGCAGTGGGGTTGGAACTAGGTGATCTTTAAGGTCCCTTCCAATGCAAACCATTCTATGATATATGTGTTTTTCTTTGTACCTGTCAAGTTTAGCAGAATTGATTTACTACTTGATGGAGATCTGTGGGTGTTGTGCATAAGGTTGCATTTCCCAGTCTTTCCAGTGCATAGAAAACATCATGATTTTGTGATAGGTGAGATTGCACCTTCCTGGGGATATCCAGGAGGAAGGAAGTCCTGGAATTTGGGAAACTGTCCTTATAACGGGAGTGTGGCAGAAAAGTTGGCTCTGTGGAAGAACTGAACCCACATGATGTCGCTGCCTTGCTCTGCAGGTATGTGATTTGCAAAGGATTGAAGTCAGGGATTGATGACGTGCGGGACTACCTCTTCACAGTGAACATCAGGCTCAACCAGCTGCGCAACTCTGACGTGGATGTGAATCTTATTGTCCCACTGAATGTGATCAAAGACAACCAGGATTTCTACAATTACATCGTCCAGTCCAATGAAAAGTGAGTGCCTGTGGGTGATGAGAGCTGCTGGCTCTAGGCAGGTTAACCGGCATGGCTTTCAGCTGTAACTTCTTGTGCTCATGGAGATACTTGTTGATGCTGCCGCACTGCTCTGCTTTTGCTCCCTGAGGGGCTGAGCAGAGCAGAGGGACTCTGTGCAGATAGAAATGCTGTATTAATATGTTAGTTACTGTTTGGCCTCTGAGTACTCTGTAGAAAAGAAAGGAGGGTAGTACCTAATTCGTTCCAGTGATCTTCCTGTTAGTTTGAAGCACGTTTGTAAAGATCCCTCACTGCTCTGAGGATCAGACTGGCTTCCCCCTATTGTCCCAGCACTCTTTCTTGTTTTGAACAGTAGAACAATCTTGGTGGTGATAATTTGCTCTCTGAATGAAACTTTTCTTCTCTTTTAGCCACTGCAAAGTTCAGATAAAGGCACTAGCCAAAATTCGTGCTTTTGTTCAAGACACGTGAGTATATTCCTCTGGCTTTTTGCAAGGATGGAATTAACCCACTATAAATTAATTGCTTGACCCTTTAATATGCTCTTGATTTGAGCTGGTGCTTGTCTTGGTCTTTGGAGCCAGGAAAGTGAATAGTGCTTTTTAGGTAGCTCAGTTTGTGTCTCTGCCTGAGTTATTTGCAGAAACATGTGGGTGGCTGGAGGAGTCCTGAAAATTGATGGTCTGTTATCACCCTTGTTGAGAAGGCTTCTTCTATGCATTGCATGATTTCCAGTTGCCATAAGTGAGCTTGCTTCTTAGCAGGAGTGTAAAAGCAGAAAAGTAACTCCCAGCTGGTATGTTCAATTCAGCAGTAGCCATCTAAGTTGAGCGTGGTTCATAGCTGTTCATTTTCCAGGGGCAATTAAAAGCATTTAACTTACATACCTAGAATTACTTAAAGTTTATGAAGTTAATTTCTTGCATAAAACTAAAGCCATTGCAGTGTTTTCCTGCCATGACTTTTCTGTTCTGGTGTTATTGAGAGATAATATATGGTAGAAAGTTGAGTGAGTTTGATAATTAGGAGTTATCCAAGAGTTAATCCTAACATTGACACTGGTTTTTGTGTGGCCTTTAGCAGGTTTTCACTGCTATTCTTAAGTAGGGCTGTATACCCAGCTCTTAGAGACTAACATAAGTTCATACTAATACATAACTTCTTGAAAATATTTATACCCAGTGGTACTTCCATGGAATGGAGTGGTAGCTGCTAATCAGCAGTGCGGGCCATGAAATAAAGCTAAACACAGGGACTGGAAGTGGGTGGAGGGTGGGGAAGGAAGGCATCATTCCTCTTTTGTATAATCTGTTGTGGAGCAGTGCATGTTTGTCATTCCCAAGCCAGAGGCTGAAAGATCCAAGTGCTATAGGGCTGGGATATGTAAGGCTGCAAGATCAAGGAGGTTTCACTGTCTCAGCAGTCTGCTGTCTTTCTTTAGGACACTGATTGAGCCACGGCAGGCTGAAATACGGAAGGAGTGTCTCCAGCTATGGGGGGTAAGTGAGCTGTCAAGCAGGGCACTTGTGCAAGTGTCCTTGCTGTGGTGAAACAGGAGTGGAGCTGCAGTACAGACAGGACTTTTAGCCAGAAGTTTAATATATTGTCTTGTAGGAAAGTCGGAGACCATTCCAAGCTGTTTATGTAATGAAACAGGATGTCCCTGATTTATTGTGTATGGCTTAACCAGGCAGGCTCCTTTGCTGCAGTTCAGAATATTTCATTGTACGTGGAGTGAACTCAGAACCTGGATCTCAAGCAGCAGAGGTCTCCAAAAGGTCTTGTTTTATGAGTCTGCAGTTTCTGTTTCCCGAGCTGTTGACTGTGGTGGAACCATCGATCTGGCAGTCAGTTTCACAGGCTAATTGTATGTCTTCACTGAAAGTGTATTTCATCAAAACATGCATGAAATCAAAGGTTTAGGCTGTATCTTTCTGAAGTTGCCTGTTGGTTTCTGGGAGATGTGGTATGCCTACATTAAATTTGCAAACATGAGACCTTTTAGATGCCATATGATGTCTCTTCAACTGGAATCCCAAGAGCAGGAGTTTTGGGGGCTGGATGTTCTGTGAAGTATTGAAACAAGAAATGTTCCTATGAATGTGCCGAAGAATAAAACTTACCATCAGTTGTTTGGATTTGCTTTCAGATTCCTGATCAGGCTCGTGTTGCTCCTTCATCTTCAGATCCCAAGTCCAAGTTCTTTGAGCTGATCCAGGTGAGACCTTGCCCATAAGCTAGTTTTGAGTCCTTTCATACTATTCTAACTTCTTTCGCATTGGAATTAAGAGATGAAGAAGCTAGTTCTGGATTATTGTTTCATGTAGAAGTTGTGTTTACCTACCTGTTGATGTAATATATCTAATTTGCCTTTTCCATACTTTGTTCTTTAGGGCACAGACATTGATACCTTCAGTTACAAACCCACTCCTCTGAATTCCAGCACACTGGAGAAAATTCGCCAAGTGTTGGATTACCGGTGTATGGTATCTGGAAGCGAGCAGAAGTTCCTCTTGGGCTTAGGGGTAAGTGCTAAGGACAGTCTGGAAGTTTTGCTGGTTCATTTAAATGGTATTATTCTGCCTTGCATTTTCAGCCTATCCTTTCTTCTGCTCAGATGCTTAAAAGAATCCGCATCAGCAGCATCTGAGACTGCCAGTTATATTTCTTTCTCCTGACGTCACTGCTTTTCACACTTATTAACTCTGTTTTTGTAATCTCAGCCTACACAGAGACCTGTACTCCTGCTAGTGTCTCTAATTATCTTCACTGTTCTTTTAAAGGTGTTCTATTTCTGGTTCTTTATGCAGGTATGAAAAGTCACTGGCAGATTAGAATCAGTGTTTTTGTTCCTTTGCTGTAGAGATTAAAGTTCTTCCTTAAAACTTCTGACAAAGAAACTGCCTGTGACAGCTTAGGACAAAAAGATTCTCTGAGGGCTGCTCTGCAGTTAGCCAGAGGTCTCTCCTCCACCTCTGCCCTTATGAAGCTTTGGCTGAGTTTGACTCTGCCTTCTACACACAGAAATCACAGATCTACACCTGGGGTGGTCGCCAGTCAGATCGCTGGACAAAGCTGGATTTGAAAACTGAGCTGCCACGAGATACTCTTCTGTCTGTGGAGATTGTTCATGAGCTGAAAGGAGAGGTAGGAGCCTATTCTCTTGCTTACCAAGTGGCTGCAAATACAAAGAGGAGTTTGCCTATTCTCTGTAAGATACTGCAGAGTAATTGTTCCATCTGTGCCGGGTCCAAAGTTTTTTTTGGTATATGATCTTTAGAGTAACTATATTGGATGAAGTTTCTTCTTTCTGTCCAGTGCTAGAGGTACGAACTTTTAACATTGTTTTGCAAACACTTTGGACCTGATGTTGCTGTTCCATGTAGAGCAGCATATGGCATTGACAACATGACTTCATGTGTCTGTGGCTCTTCAGGTACATAACTGCTCAGTAGTGATTGCAGGCTGTGGGGAAAAAAATCTCGTGGTATGTTCACAGTGTAAGGCGGAAACTCTCAGCTGCTTGGGACTTTGCCTGTCCTCTGGTACCTCAGATGAGGATGCTGTAGTGCACTGGGCTTTGTGCTGTGGTACCTGATAAGCACAGAGAGCTGGTGATGGCAGCTGTGGTACAGCCCTCTCTTCCTCCCCTTAGACTGAACGGGGTATTTGAGATATACCAGTTCTTGGAGGATGGCATGTTACTGTATAATGGGCAGCAGGGAATTTGTGTGCTTTTAATATCTGGGAAAGGTGCTTTCTTGATAGAAAAGAGTGATTTCCTATCAAAAAATGAGCTATATATTAAAGCTGAAATATCTCCAGTCTGAGTAGTAAATCTCTGTATTGCCCTCCTTAGGGGAAAGCCCAGCGAAAAATCAGTGCCATCCACATCCTTGATGTCTTGGTGCTGAATGGCAATGATGTTCGAACACAGCATTTCAACCAGAGGTATGTGGGATTTGGAGAAGCTTTTTTTTTTTTGTACTTGAGGAGTGACTGGGAAACAGTGTTCACCCAAAAAGCAAAATGCTGAGCACAGGGAGACAAGTACATTCAGCTGAAACAGTGCTATAAAGATGAACTGTGAATGAAGCTGCTCTGAAGTGAAGTGCTTATAGATTTTTCCAGCTATATCTTCTCTGTGTATGAGGGCAGGTCTAGCTCCTTCCTTAGTCTGGGTTGAACCAGCCACAACTGGGGTAAACTGAGCATTCTGGGAATATGAACAAGCATAGCTGATAACTGGCTGAGGGAGAAGGAACAAGCCCCTCTGTTTCCTTAGGGACATGATGTCTCTGCTAGTCCTACTATCCTGCTGATGTATCAAAGCATTCAACAGTGCCTGGGCCTGTGGAGTAAACTATGATGACTCATTCCTAGTGGATAATAGCCAGTATCACTGGGCACTGAACTGGGAGGGTGGGGTGAAAAAAGTCTTCCTCAGACCCATTTGGCTGGCAGTGGAGGCAATCTGCATGTGTTTAGTCAGTTATTCTGCTGAGACTGTTACCTGTCCACTGTGCCAAAGCTCTCATTAAATTGCTGGGTTCTCCTTCCATTTTCATTCAGGATTCGGCTGGCGGAGAAGTTTGTTAAAGCTGTTTCTAAACCAAGTCGACCAGATATGAACCCCATCCGGTGAGTGACGACTCCTTACCTCAGCCTGGCATGCTTTGGTGTCAGTGTGTTGGAGGATGAAGATAAGGAGCTGAAGGGGAGTTAAATTTCAGACTGACATTCATAGTTCTGTTTATATTCTTTGGAAAGAGGCTAAAAGCACTTTAAATATCTAAGGTAAATATTGTTAGAGGAGAAGTTGTGCCCTCATTTCAAATGTCGAACAGCCTTATTTTCCTTGTAGGTGGATTGGCTGGTGCTGATTTCAGATATGTGCAATAGTAGGTCTAGTACCCAGTTAGCTTAGTTGTTGCAAAGAATTCTATGCTGACTGCTAGTAGATGAAGTACTGACCAGCAATTTAGCAGGACAAGACTTTAGTTACAACGCCAAGAAAGTTCCTGACAATGGGCTTCAGCTTTGATTGTCTCCTGACCTTCCATTTCATTGATTCTGCTGCGGTAGAGCATAAGAGCATTGCTGTGCTGGGCATCAGATAGGTATTATGGACAAAACAGCTTCTCTTTCAGAAGCTAGAAGTGCAGCAATATTAGGACAGAATCTGGAGGCAGGGAAAGAGAATGTTCTTTTTGGTAGCTTAATGAAAGATAATGAGTGGGATCTCAGACTCAAGACAGTTGTAGTATTTGGAGGAGCTCAAAGTGTTGGGGAGGACTGAAAGTGAAGTGAGAAGGAGAGCTGTGGAAATGGAAAAATCCTTTGCTGTTCTTGTGGAAAGGTGTTAAAGGTGTTCCAGCTATGCTCTTCGAAGCCTGATGCTTGTAGCAGTATATGGGAAATGGGTGGTTGGGGTGTCAGATTAGAGGCAGTGCTTTTGAAACTTAATGATTGTTTTTCTCTATCTCAGAATGACAAAACCAGTTTGTAATGATGGAATGATGACTCAAAATCATCTTTCCTGATTTAAAAAAAAAAAAGGCAAACCAAAACTGTTTTTACCTCGTGGTAATTAGGGAGTCTGTGGCATCCTTGAGGATAATAACAGTGAAGATCAGGTTGTTTAATACTGTGAGGCCAGAAGCCGCCTGAGACTGATTGTGGTGAATTTATCTGATGGGAAAACAAAAGCACCTGACTTTCACTGTTCTAACTCTTCTTTATACTCAACCTGAAGTAAAAATGCACAGCTTCCTTACCAGCAAGGATGCTCATATGCTGCTTATAGCAACCCAACCATAAGCATGCAGGTGTCAGGTTTTCTCAAGCCAGGAAAAATTAACCACTGAAGCGTAAGACTGAGGAGAAGGGTGAACCTCAGTCGTGCCTGACTACCTCATGCTGTACAAAATCAACCATTTGTTTGCTCCCTGTAGCTGGAACAGGAAAAAAAAAGTTAATTTTTTTTTTTAAAATCATACTTTTGTCTTTTCCTCCCAGGGTGAAGGAAGTGTACAGATTGGAGGAAATGGAGAAGATTTTTGTGAGGTAAGCAACTGGTGCAAATGAAACTAAGGTTATCAACCAGTGGTGCACAGGAATTGAAGGGACGTGCTCATCTGTGGTAGAGGAGTCCTGGACCAAGACCTGTTAGAGCTCATTCAGCTGGTAGCTCCTGTTCCTGAGATGCTGCTGCCTCAGAACATCATTCTGCTGCATTCTAATGCTGTAGATGTGACCAGGGCACTTTAAAACAGCTGGAGTAGCAACAGTGCTGGAGTTTGTGTGCAGCAGTATCAGTGGATTCTCACTGACTTGAAAGATCAAGAGTTCATACTTGAATTGGGAACTGTATTTGGATTAATTATGGTAGTTCATCACAAATTCTTCATCACAATACTCATATTTGCAACCTGACCTAGGCAGGTCTGGCTGATTTCTCTAGCCCTGTATGGGAAGGCAAGAGACTGAATTCTCCAGGATGTGATGATTTGGTCCTGTCCTGTGCAGTGCTGTCCATTCACACCGTGACTCTCTAGAGAGGGTGTGCAAGTGGTGCATTGTGTGCAAGGGAGTGGTAAAGGAAGAAACAGGCAACCTCTATCACTGCCTTCTCTCAACATTTAGGTTAGAGATGAAAGTCATCAAGAGTTCAGGGGGAATGCCCCGGCTGTCCTACACTGGCCGAGATGACCGGCACTTTGTGCCCACAGGACTCTACATCGTACGGACTATGAATGGTAGGAAGAGACAGTCCTCACTCTTACTCAACTTTTCTTTGCCTCTCCAAGTAAAAAGTATTCACCAGGCTTGTTCCTGTTGTAACTTGGTAGAAAATTAATGGGAATATTCCAATGGCTAGAGATTACTGTTTGCATGTAATGAGGGTAGCTTGGATTTGGATAAAGGTTAGGGTATATTTATATGATAGGTTTTTCTGTTGTGGGTTGATTGGCTATTGTGTGGGTAATTCTGTTTATTTACATGACTGATTATTTTTTTTAGTGAGAGAATTTTTCATCAAGATGTTTTCTAGAGTCATGGTACATGGAAATATGCAATTTGGAATGTCAACTTTTAAGTGCAGGGAGAAGGGATTTTTCTCAGTGAATAGAGAACAGCTTGGGAAGGAGGACACCTTGGGAGGAGGAAAGGAAAAAGGAGTAACAGAAAGATCACAATTATTCTTATAGATTCTTCCTTTTTGCTGGTACTGTGTGTGTATTTATACTGTGCTTTTTTCCTCCCTTTCATTTTCTGTCTGATCCCTGTGACTTTTACTAGATCCCTGGACAATGGCATATAGCAAAAACTTCAAGAGGAAATTCTTCTTCAACAAAATGACCAATGTAGCGACATACAGCCTCCCTTCTGAAGCCATTGCACCCTTTCAGTGAGTATGAGCCAGAGCTGAGGCTGTGGAAGGAAAGCTGAGTGTCTCTGTGTGTGTGTGTGCCTGGGTATTTGGAAGGGAGTTCAGGAGTGCTGAGTTCTTGCAGTGCAAGTGCAGCTTGATCACCGGCAGGGTGTGCTGCAGGAGCTGGCATCTTCTCAGACTTTCAGGAAACTGCAGATCTGGAATCCTGGATTTTGTGATTAATGGCTATGAATAACAAACGTCTCAGAACATTGTTTTCCTGTCTGCAGCAGAGTACAGGTTACTGACTCTCCTGCACACAGGGAAGTAGAAATTGAGCCCAGCAACTGTAGTTTGCTGTATCTCTGTATTTTAACGTGCTTGGTTGGAAGTTGCTAATTTAAAAGCAAATCCCAGTTCATTTAGCCCAGGCTCTGGAATAAGCTGTGGGAAACTGGGAGCTTTCTTAAGGTGGGGAGAGAGAGAGAGAGAGAGGGGGAGAAAAGCAGTAGCTCCTTGGGAAAGGATGGCGTGGCTTGTCGTGGGACATTAACACTGGCTCTTGAACTCCATCTGACTACTAGGCTAAGGCCATTACTTAAGTACAGCAAATCTGTCTGTGATACCTCAGGGCACTTCAGACACTCCACATGAGTGGAGATGTTCTGTACACCCTGCCCTCAGGTAGTCTCAAGAGATGCCCTCTACCACAGTTACCCAGGACTGTGCCTCTGAGCAAGAGCTTGGTGTGAAATAGGGCTCCTGATTTTCTCCCTATGAATCTCCTTACCTACCTTACAGCAGTGGTCTCAAGAATCCTGAAGCTTTCCTTAGTGGGGTGAATGGAAAACGGGCTTAAAAAGCAGAGGCACATGATGCCTTTTCCCTCTATGTGTCAGGATGGGTTTAGTTCTGCCTTTGACCTGGAAATAGACCAGCACGAACCTGCAGGAATGGCTGAGGAGGTAGAGGGAGTGCTTGTGTGGGACTCTAGAAGGGACGTGTTGTGTTTGTGTTGTGGTTAGTGAGTACTAATGTCTATAATTAGCCATTGACATGTGCTCTTGTCGCTGTGCTAGTACTGCTTTGTTAGAACAGAAGCACTAAATAAGCTATGAATATTAAGTGTCAGTAATTGTACAAATCTAAAGGCTGCTGTGTTGGCAGTAATTAGCAGCTCTGATTTCATTATGGCTGGGACTATGTTGATGCAGTGAGGGAGGGCTGTGCTTGATGGGTGGAGTGGGAGATGGCTGTAGGACTAGAACTGTCAGCAGCCAAGCTGAACTCTGTTATTTCACACGAGGGGGAAGAGGGGATGATCCTAGCTGCTTTCCCGTAAGTGGGAAGTGCTGTTTGTTTGCAAAGCTCCATAGGACAGCTATTACTGATTATAGTAGGTTTGTGGTGAGTGATTAGGTTGCTGCTCCTGGCAGGCTTTCTAAATTCTTCATTAAGGCCTTTCCATTGCCTGCAATGACAGTTTCATTCTCTGAAAAACATGGGGGGAGGTAGGTTTTTTTCCCTAATGTCCTGAGTCCTTCCAGCAAATACTGAACTGAATTCAAGTGAAGCTAAAATTAAGAAGTTTGTTTTTGTGGAAATCTTTCAGGCTTGGCAGTTGCTGTACTTTGGGAGCTGTAGAGGTGAATGAATGCACCAGTCTTTTCTAAGGCACTTGTTTAGAGTATTTATCTGTGGCTCCCATTGTTTCTGGATAGGATGAAACTCTTTTCCTTTCTCTCCCCCGCCAAACTAATCTTTCTCTCCTCTCTGCCCGCAGCATCTGCCATTACAGCCGCCTCTTCTGGGAGTGGGGGGAAGGTGTCAAAGTGCACGACTCTCAGAAAAGACAAGATCCAGAGAAGCTGTCAAAAGAGACTGTCTTGTCTTTCATCCAAGCGCACTACCCCTAACCCTGCTCCCTTGAGGGTGCAGGGGGAGTCTGAGCCCAGCTTGGATTCTTCAGGGACTGATGAGACTGGGGAGGCTCCACAACTTCTATCCTGGTCTTCTCCAGAGCTGATTTCCTGGAGGTGATCGAACTAGGGAGTGGTATGCAGAAGGCACAGGATGAGGCCCTACCTTGGCAGTGTATATAGAGTACAGCCCAGGTAGTACCTGCTGCTGGAGTACCCATGGTGACTCCTGGAGCCAAGGCCTAATGCCCTTTTGTCCTGCCCTGCATGCATGAGGCCAAGGGGCTGGCAGCTTTCTTTGCTCCTGCTCAAACGTTCAGCAAGGTTTGTGGAGCTCTGTGTGTGCCAGAACTTTCCAAGCTTGTGCTTCTCTGGCAGTATGGGAAGGAGCAGAGATGTTTTGATGGCAGAGCTTGGCAACTGCACGTTGAAGCAGCCCTGCATTGTTCCTGGCAGCTATGTCTCCTTAGCCTTGTCAAAGGCCTACACTGCCCACTGGAGGGTGTTAACTCCTTGGGGAATGCTAGCTGTGGGACACAAGTTATGTATCCTTGTTGTCTCCAACACTTCTGTTTATCAAGGCACTCAGTTGGCCTGGCAATTCTTACATGATGGTATCCTGTTGGACAAATGCCAGTGCAGATGATGAGTAGAGCTCCTGGCACAGATCTGAAGTGCTCAGTGCCAGGGCTTTCTCAGACCTCTAGAACCTGCTGTGACAAGGATTTCCCCTCTCTAGGTTAGTGACTGATCCCAAACCAGCAACCTAGAGTTAATTTGTGAACATGTACCATGGTTGGTGTACGTGCCTCATGGTACTTCTGAGACCAAGGTGCTTTGGTTCTGGGTATTCAACACCATTACCCAAATCTTCAGGGAGAAAAGCTGATGTGGGAGGGAAGACAATGGAAGGCTGGGATGCTGGAGTCTTTGGAAGAAATTATGGGGATGCCTGACTTAATTAAAAAGACCCAGGGCTTCAGTGAAAAGGGATCTTGACTTTGACCATGTTGGTTAATTGGAAGAAATCGTGTCCCCTGACTGTACCCCCTGGCAAGGTAACCAGACTTTCCTTTTTAAATGTCAAAGTGGCTTTGAAACCCTTTGTATCTCATTTGGCTGTGGAACTGCATCTGGGGTGAAGGCATAGAGCTGTGAAACTCTCAGCATGGTATTTGTGTCCAGACTTTTCCATGCACTTTTGCACCAGGCTCAAAGTTGGCTTCTGTTGCATGTTTTACCTTCACTTCTGGCTTCCATGGCACTTTGCCAGGTCTTCCACGTAAATCAGAAGATAACACATAGTTGAATGCTTTTGACCAAGCAGCAAAATTGCCCTTTTTTTTTTGTTTGGTGTGTTGTTTTGTTTCTTTTTTTTTGTTTTGTTTGTTCTTGTTTTTAAACACAGATTGGCAGTAGGGAGAAAACTGATTTAGGTCTGAAGTGTGCCTTAAGGAAAACTATAGTTATAGAATCTACAGCAGTTATTAGGGTTTTTTTCTCCACAAGCATACATATGATTTGAACAAGCTTGTGTAGCAAAACAGAAATTTTCACTTAGATACAGGTCTATCAAAGCAGTTGAAGGACTGCAGGCTGTTAATGCTTCTTCTTGCTGACCTGGAGACCCCCCTCGGCTCTCAAACATCAGTAAAACATGTATCAAGCAAGTGGTGGCCCTTCCTCCAAAAGAACAAAAGTGTTTCACTGGTACCTTTTGTCTTGGCACACGCACTTCCACAAGGAACAAGGAGGAATCTCTCCCACTGGGCAGTGAAGCACCTCCAACTGTGTGGTGTCCGGGCCTGTGTACAGTTGGCTTTTTAAACCAACCAGTAATTAAGTTCTGGCACTTGTGTAGACTGCCTTGAGGCTGTTCCAGTGCCACCAGAGCATGCTGCTCCCTCTGCCAGACTCCTTTCCTGAGTGTTGTACCCTCCACTCAGGGCTTTGACTTCTGTGGGCTGGCAGACAGAGGGGTGACTAAGAGGGACACTAGGGTGAGTGTAGGCCTCTGAGGGTACAAGAATGCCTGGTCAGCCTGCAGGCTAGCTTTTATGAACAGATACTTTGTTTACTCAGTTGTCTCCAGCTCCTCATTTAAATTTGCTTTTAATTTTATTTTTGATGCACTGAACCTTGATTCCAAATCTCCCTTCAAGAAGGCAAGCTTGAGCCACCGTGCTACTTGCTTCCCTGCTGAGGGATTATGTTGGGAAGGGGTGGGTGAGTAAGGTCTTGCTGAAGGGAATGTTATATATGTTAATTGCACAATGTATTATTAGGCTTTGTATCATTTTGTGTTGATTTCTCTGCTTTCATTGTCTCTATTACCAATACAGCCCCTTTAGTTCACAGGAGTGCTTGTTTACTTTGCTTCCCCACAAAATTCTGGCTAGCAGTGTGTGTCAGTGTGGTGACAAAGATATGCCTTGCAGAGTTAAATTTTCAAGGCAGTCCCTTCTAAAGGCTTTCTGCCAAGTTAGAGCATGCTGAGGGCTACTTACTGTATGTCCCTGCATAAGAATGAGGGGACTACAGGGGACAGTCTCCAGTGCTCCTCTGCAGCATGCTAGGCCGCTTTTCCTCTCAAAGGAAGTAGATTCCAGGCTGCAACAGACCAGTAACCACTGTTGAAACCTCACTAACCAGGGATGCTAAGTGCCTAACCCAGTCTAGGCTTATTGTGTGCAATGTGTGCCAGCAGGGAGATGGTAGGATGGGAATAAAGCACTGCCTGAGAAACAGGACAAAACGAGAAATTAAAAAAAAATAAATCACAGAACAGGAAATTACAAGGTCGGATTATTTTATTTAAAACCTTACATAAGCACTTCCATTTCTGGCAGTTGCTAGTAAATTCTCTTCTGCGAGTGCTGATTCTCAAAGGCACAAAATGGCTACCAAGCTCTGATGCATTGGAGAGGCAGGCAGATCTTCTCAAAGCCCAAGCACCCAGATCTGAAGTTGTACGCTACTTGCTTGCAGAAAAAGACATACCTATGTACCTATAGTTTTTGTGGAGGTAGGATTCCTTTGGTCCTGTAAGTCAGGGTGGAGGAGGAAACATCTTTAGTGCAGCTCTGCAGCAGAAGCACATAAAATCTTAAGGTCGCAATTCCTCAAGATTACCCTTCAATTGAGGTTGGTGTCCCTTCATCTTATGGCTGAGTCACAGGAGCCAAGAAAGTGGCACGTCTGCAACCACAGGGGTCCTCTTCAAAAGGGAGAACAAACTGTCTTCCTGCATCAGGCTGGGTGATCTTGACTGTGTTTTGGGTAAGATGGCACCACCTTGAGCTCTGCTTGACCTGATTTTCACGTGCAAGTGTGCTGTGATTTCTGGTTTGTCTCCTGTCCCCCTCAATTTGCAGAGAAAAATCTTCCCTACAATGAGGCTTGGAGACAGTAAACAAGGACAACATTTTGAAATGCTGATCCTCACTCTTGGAGGCACAGTGGTGAGAGGAGGAAGCACTCCTTGCAGGAGAGTCATTTGGTCAGCAGGGAGAATTCTTGACTGCAATCACATCGTCCAGCAGGCGTAAATAAGAGCAATCAGCAACGCCATGGCCACAGCAAGGGCAGCATTCTTGCGATTTTCCTTGCGAAGCGCACTCAGTTCTTTCTCTGGGAAACAAACAAAAGCCTTGCCTGTGAAGGTTTGTCATGTTGCAGCCGCATCCACTTTCAAAACTCTCTTAAAAGCACAAAGCTACCTTGGCCATGGGCAACATTTTGGGAGCGGTATGCAAAGCTGCCAATTATAGGATGTGCCAAACAGGAAGTAAACTAGCGGGAACCCTTTCATTTGCTAACTCTCATCCTGGCTCTTGTGCTTGGGAACACTTCAGTGCCAGACTAGTTGCTGTTCGCAAACGACATTGCTGTAGGCCTCTACTAAGGACAGAGTTTGTCATTAGAATAATTGTTTGTTCCCTAAAAGAATGAAGGAGACAGAGGGCTAAGAGCTATTTCTTCTAGAGGTAACAGCCTGGTGGCTTTTTCTAGCGTTAAAATTTACTTAAATACAATTGTGGCCGCCTTTGAATGTTGCAGAATGTGGGTTTCCTTGTGCTTCAGAAGGATGAGTGTGGAACAGGTCTGAGCGTAGACACTCCTTCTGTTGGGGTCTGAAGCTTTTTAGAGACAGGTTGCTATTCCTTGCCCTGGTTTACAGAACCACCACAGATACACAGAGATGAAGGAAGTGGCTACTGCAAGTATGGAGCCTTCTGATCTCCATTTCATTTCTGTGTGCTTTACAAAAGATGAGCACTCCAGTCTGGCTAGTTTGGTTCCAAAAACCTTTGCTGGGTGGCACAGGCAAGCAGTGAGGCCTACAGCACTAAACACTGCATGGTCGAACAGCAGTAATTGTTTGGCAAGGCAAGGTTGGGTGGGGCCTGTCTCCAGAGTCAGACTGCTTTTGCTGCTGAGTTCATCTGCAGTAACTGCACAAGTTACTGCCTCTAAAGTTTGCACAAGCAGCCTCCAGCAGTTCCTAAACTGGTGTTCTATCAAAAGAGACTCTTAGCTGTTCTTTCTGCCCCCATTCTTCATGTAATGCAAGCATTCTCATGCAACTGCAGAGCAACCTGCTTAAATCTGCAAGGCCACAGAGGAGGTGACACGGGCAGGAGGTCACATAACCTCACACACAGCAGTGCCAGCTTGAAGTGATGGAGCAATGCCATCGTCAGCAGCTGCAGTTCATGACCTCAAGTGTGTCAGCTGGAATAAGTAAAGATTTAATCAGAGGCCATAGCAGTGATCTAAAAAGACTCTGTGCACATGCACTGTGTGTTCTGTTCCAGAAGGAGCAGCCATCACCATTAGGTGAGGCTGTTGCTGCTGTCTGAGCTGCTGTCAGACTACTTTGCTGCCAGTGCTGGCTGACTGCTGGCTGGTGAAAGAGTGGCAGTGATGTGTAGAGTCTTCTGCTGTCTCTAGTGGTAGTTCCTCAGGGAACAGCTTTCAATCTATTTAAAGTAATGGCTACTCTTCTGGAAACAGTCCTTTAACAGGAGTTATAATTAAAAAGTTGCTGGCTTTCCACTCTCCAGGCCTTAAAGTACTGTCAAGCAGGTAACACACTGATCAACTCTAGGAGTCTGAAGATGTGCAAAGCAGCATTCCTGGTGGAATGGACATGCTGTCAAGTTGTGGTAGCTCGGAGGGACTCTCATTTTGTCTACAGCAGGACTTGCAGCAAGGAAAGACCCTGGCTCTCTAGAACTGCAGGGAGCACATCAGTGTGAATCCCTATGGTCTTGTGCTGAGTGGCCCCAGAAACTGATGCAGTAAGAACCTTCCCCAAGGAAGGTATACTTTGCAACACTCCTGATAACACTTGCCAGCTTGCTTAGCAAGCTTCTATTAAAAAAAAAAAAGGAAAAAAAATAAAAAAGGGGGGAAGAAATGTTAAAAGCTACTCAAGCTGATCTGTTAGCTATGATTATCTAAAGACTAGTAATTTGGGGTATGTGAAAGGGACATTTTCCCCCCTTCATTAGCTGATGCTTATTTTTTTCCTCTATGGTAGCACAGCTCAAGCAAGAGGATACAGACTCCTATTATAATATGCTGACTATATTTCCCTCAGTCTAGCTCCCTTTGGCTGAACTTAAATTCAAAGGCAGAAGTCAGAGGTGGCAGGAGCTTGAAGACAAAGCTAAGCTGCAGCACTGATCCCATCCAGCCCAGAGGGACCATTTTTAATGAAGCTCTTACCATAGTTGTCAGCTTTGGTCATTAGTAAGTTTCTCTCTCTCTCCAGTGACTTTCTGTAATGAGAAGAGCAGTTCATTACCTGCGAGGCACAACACAGCCTATTTCTTTGCTTACATGATGGAAGAGAGACTGTCCCACTGCTGGGGATATCTGCTCACAGAATGAGCCCCTCACCCTTCACTGTGGAGTGATGACAGTTTAGAAACACCCAGTTGGGCAAGAGAAGCGATGCAGCATTTTAGATTATTTTTGTCTTCCCTGAAACTGCTTCCTGTCTCTTCTTTCAGGACAGTGTCAGTGTTCCTGAAGCAGCTACAAAGGGGTCTGTGTGTCAGAAAACCCCTACTCTAGTTCCCCCAGGTGGGGTAGGAAGTTCTGACATAGGGCAGGGCCCCCAAGTGCTCTCTGCAGAATCCTGCACCTCCAGCACACTGGCACAGTGCTGCAACAGTAATTCTTCTCACTGATAGAAGCCGGGATCCCTGTGCTGGGAGGTAACCAATTTACACAAATTGGTAAACTCAAGGAAACAGGCTGAATCCAAGCTCAGTAGCAACCAGTTAAACAACCTGTTATTATGCTGAAAACTCATGATAATAACAGGCCAACCCAGCCCTTGTCTTAAACTGCACAAGATGATTAATTAATACACAGTTTAAAATATAAATGCAAAACAAAATTCCTGAAAGCAGCAGCATTTCCATTCTGGCAGTGCAGACACAGTCACTCCTTTCAGACTGTGAACATCAGTACACATGCATTAACAAATTATCTCCTGGTTCAGAGAAGGCAGTAAGTGTAACAGAGTTTGTTGTTCCCCGTGGGGCAGAGCAAGAACTTGTAGGAGGAAAGAAATCCAAATCTATTTGTACAGATAGTTAAGTAAGAGATGGCAAGAAAGCAAACTACAGCAGAGCAGCAGGAGAGGAAAGGGCTCTTAAATAAAACTGGGGAAAGGCAATGGGGAGAGCAGCCAGGAGGAAGTGAGAAGACATTTACCAACACGACTGAGCTGCTACTTAGAAACTTGCCTTGTGAAGAGAGTCAAGGGAAGAAGCTTTGAGAATGAGACATGAAGAAACCATGACAACTGAACTTCAAAGTGGGAAAGCAGAGCTCTCCTTTGTGTACTGTGCACCGAATCAATAATTTTCGTCACAGTACATACCTTCCTTCAGGGTTTTTCAAATGGTCTGGAATAGGGCAACTGAAGTTCTGTTTCTATCTCCATACAAGCTGTAAAATTCAGAAAAGGCCCCAGGAATCCCTATTTCTAATTCTTTGCTCTAGGCCCTATATTTCAGAAAGAAACCATCATCTATTCCATCCTGTCAAGTTATCACAACTGTAGGTTTGGTTGTTGGCCATCTAAGTACCAGATAAAGAATACACACAGTTAACAAGAATAATTTAGGCCTAGAAAAGGACTGATGAGATGAAGAGCTAAAGAGATGAGGGACAGGACCCTGTCTTAAGTATGGATGGGGATCCAAAACCCCAGTAAAGGAGCAGGGGAGGAGGCAAATGAGAGTTTAACAAAGAAGTTAAACTGAGGCTGATAAATATCAGGGTATGGAGACATCACCACTGCTAGGATCATTTCTAACGGGTTCTGTTGGACAGCTTTATAGAGCAAACACCAGGATCAACAGAACCACTCCCTGGGTCTGTAACTGAGCTTCCTGGCCTTTTTTGCTAGGAGCAGAGCAGTAGGATGCTGGGCACAGAGTCACAAAATATTCTGAATTAGAAGGAACCGACAAGGATCATCAAGTCCAACTGTTAAAGGAATGGCCCCTACAGGGATCAAACCCATGACCCTGGTGTTAACAGCACCAAGCTCCGACCAACTGAACTAATCTCAGGTGACTGAAAGAATATCCTCAAACTGAGAGATTTGAGAATCAGTTGGAAGACTTAGGATCTCTTGCTTCACACTCAAGAGAAAGCAGGTTCTGCCTCTGTCTGCTACAAAATCCAGGCCAAAGTCCTTGCTTGAATCCCAGCTCTAGAAGCCGACAGTTGCCACCTCTACGGCAGTGACAGATTTCAGGGGGATTGTCCCTCTTAGCTTTCCCAAGAAAAGCCACTGTGTCAATGCATCCCTACATCCAGACACATGTGCAACATAGGCACAGGAAATCTCCCTCAGCCCCTTCTGCAGTTGCATCCCAGCCTGGTTTGGTCCTCAGTAGTAGCTGCTGCACATCTCCCCTGACTGAACTCATGCAGCTTTGGCAAGGCTTGAGCAACAGCGTGCAGCAAACCTTTGCCAGACTCACAGAGCTGTCTCCTAGCAGGCCAGGAGTCAGATCTGCAAATTAAGTGGCAAGTTTTGGGCACTGCTTGTCTGGTTGTGGTGCAGGTTGGAGTCAGGCTGTTAACAAGATAAAGCTCTCTCCATATATCACTGAACTTGTCACACAGCAAGTTCCCCAAGTAAGCTCCAAGCTGGGGGAAGAGAGTCTTGTCATGGGGAACCATAGACTCCCATCCTTTCAAGAGCCCTTGCTCAGTACTACAGCAGGGTGACAGGTAGCTGAAGTGCACAGCCACAGCTGCAGAAGGAGGTGGTCATCACTACCTTCCTTCAGGGCTGAGCTTCTCCCTGCGCAGCTTAAGATCCACCTCTTCCATGCTCTGTCTGCAGCGTGCCAGCTTCTCCTCCAGGCCATCGATCTGAAAAACATCACACCAGTCACCATCATTTCCTGCCTCAGCTAACACTGATCCATTCCCACGCAGATGAGAAGGGTGGCAGCTCAGCCACTCCACCTTCTTCCTGCCCTAATCAAGGGAGGAGCCCCAGCTCTGTGTAGAGATCACAGCACAGAAAGCCCTTCACCTCCCAGATCAGCCTGTATTATACCCCAGGCAACTATGACATTGTAATGCCAGACACAGCCAAGCCAGCCCTGATGCTGCCAGTTGTGTGGCTGGCCAGCACCCTTCTGCTAGGATCTGGTCCTGTTCCAGCCTGTTCTTTGCGTGTGGGTCCACAAGCAAAGATGTGATCTAAGGCATCTTTAGGCAATTAAGAAGAAAAAAAAGAGACTGGCCTAGGCCAAAGCCTGAGGGACAAGGTCTTGATTTAGCATTGTGAATGGATGCAGAAGTTCATGGGATGTGCCTACGAAGCACCCTCAGCTGTCTGGTTGGGTGAAAAGGGGGAAAAAGGGGAAAGAAACACTGATACCTACCATCTTTTACCTAGCTAAATCTACAAGAGCAACAGTGATCTGCAGAGCATGCTCAAGAGAGCATTCAACCCTGCCTCCATACCTTCCACTTGCACCAAATTTTGGCAGCAACATGATCCCAAGCAGAAAAACACTGGTCATCTCCTTGTGTCTCCTCATCAAGCATCCTAACAGCTACCCTCCTCCTGTGTCTTCCTGTGGAGAGGAGTAACTGTGGCTAAGCACAGGAGGGGTTGATCTACTTGTGTGCAAAGGGATTGCCCAGGAGGGAATCCTACCGTGGGCAACAGTTCTGGGAATCAGTCCTCTCTTCTCCCTGGCAACCAGAGCATAGACATCTTTAGGAAAACTTTCTTTCAAGCTTGCTGCCAGCAGGGAAACAGTAGGACTAATCAGATAATATGAACACAACAACCTAGCCTGAAAGCAAACACCCTTGGTGCCCTGAGGTGGCAATGACCTCTCTTTTTAGCTACTTAGCACAACACTCCTGCTGTGCCTGGTTCTCCAGGGAAGGCCAGGGCTGACTAGATGGAAGGCAGCACAGCCTCTCTGTGGTGGGAGCCTTAACACACTAGAGACTGAGAGGTGGCACAGTCCCAGGAAAAGTACTGAGGTGGAATAAGCTGCTCTGAGGTGGCTCAGAGCACAAACACTCCCATGAACAGTGATAAGGGAAACAAAATCAAAGGTAGTGATCCCTAATTATTGTTGCTTTGGGGATCAGCTCTGTCCAGAGCTCATTAGCAATTCACACCTTCTGCTCAGGAAAGGCAGGCAAGCATCATAAATAAGCAGGACGTGAGAAGAGGCTTGACGCAAAAGGGGGAACAAAACAGACAGTTTAGCCAGTCAGCTGAATAGTCTCACTGCAAGGAGCACAGCAGAGCTGGGCAGGGGGACACATATAACAAGGCTCAAGTCTTTTATTTACCAGATAGCAATTTCAAAGTCCTGTGTTATGAGGCAACTCTGCTAGGGCTGTTGAGATGCCAAGCTCCCCAGAGGCACCTGCACAGCTTCCCCTGAGCCCAAGGGGAACGCCAAAGCACATCACCTGATCCAGAGCACATGGAATGGCACTTCTGTGTTTGGCAATGCTTGGGTTTGCCTGGATGGGGAAATGGATATTTTTGAATCATGTTAGCTAAAAATGCATTTGGTCAGGGCAAAGATAATTGTTCTCCTCCATTTCTAGCTGTGCCAGTTAGGAATGTTAATTCCAGCTGCTCATCAGTATGTCATCCACTACAGGTCAGTCAGCATGATGCTTCAGGGCCAAGTAAGGGCTTTGCCCAGGTCAACTCTGACCACAGTTATCAGCAAGTTAATTTAATGGCCAAGTGCAGCAGAGTAGAGGTGGGGGGTCCATCCAGTCCAGTTTAAGAACTACCATCACCTTCACCAGTTCCTACCATTTAAAAATTACTATCTCTGCTCCCTTAGATATTGGAAACCCTCACATGCACACACAGCAAGGGATGCTCCAGTACGTGTTATTTGGCTACTCCTTAGCCAGTAAACTTATTACAATGCACCATGCCTTCCTGGGAAATGCATTTAAAAATAATGTCAAATAATAACAATAACAGCTTTAGTCAGCTGCCAACCCCACCACTAAATTAATCCATGCCACTGCACTCCTCTCCTCCAGAACTGCTCCTCCTGGGCAGTCTGCAGTTGCTCTCACTAGGACATTCTCTGCCCATACTTCCCTCATTTCATGAGACTCAACAAGAGGATATTCCACCCAACTCTGTCAACGCTTTTACTTTCTGCTGACTAAAAATCTCCAGATTCCACATAATACTTTAAAAGTTTCAACTGGTGTTACTGCTCTTAAATCAAAACCAAAGTTTGGGTTCCCTGCTGGAAGCAATAATTTGCTAATAAACCACATGCCCTAGAACTGCACCATCAGCTTTGCTGAGCTGAGGGCACAAGGGACAGAAAATAATCAGAAAAAAAAAAAAGAAGTAAGGAAGGAGAAACAGACTGCTGAATGAACAAAATACTTTTCCTTCAGAATCTCTCTATTTCTGCTCTTCCAGCTAGTCTAGGGAATTAGGGGTTGTAAGAAAGGACAGAGTGAGGATTCACAGATGTTATCCATTCACCATGCCTCAGTTTTCCCACTTATAAACTGGGACAATACCATCTGCCTCCTGAAGGTAGCTCATTTGCACTAGAAGCCTCAGACAATGCCGCTACTTCACTTGGGATTTGGGATCAGTTCCTGCAAGCCAGGAGTCTCTCGGCAGCTCAGTCATCCAAATAATTCTTCACTGCAGGACAAAGGAAAGGCAGAAATAGAAAATAAGCACAGGGAAAAATCAGACTAATGCCTGGGATTTACTGATTACTCTATTGGTTGCTCAGGAAACTCCCAGGGGAGCATAGTCTATAAAACTGTAGCACAAGAAAATCTGTTGAGCTTTGGCATAATTCCCTATGCAGCTCTCCAGGAGAGCAATCCTAAAAGCAGGGACTCACCTGAGCTAGCTGTGGATGGAAAGCTTTCCCTCCTACTAACTAATACAGGAGAAGGTTAGTTGGGGTATGTACCTAGGCATACTGGAAGCCCACAGGAAAAGAAACAGCCAAGCTCACTTAGCTGACCCATCCCTGCACTTCACACCGCCTTATCATCTTAGTGGCAAGCTCAGCTCAGTGTCTCATAAGTTGCAACGACGAAGCCTTCCTCCCTGTAGCTCTCCTTTCCATGAAGGGAATCCTCTGGGACAGAGCTGAAATGCAGCACTCAGAAGGCTCACATGACAACTCATCATGGTTCACAGCCGGTAGCAGGGACACGGGACTTCACTCACAGCATCATCTATAAGTAGTGCCAGTTAAAAGAAGTGAGTGAAATGGGTGCTTCACATCCAGGCAGCAGCTCAGAGCATGCAGAGCTGCCCTTCTGAAGCTCATCATTAGACACTCCACAAAGTCAGGTCCCAGCAGCTTTGGATGCACACAGAGATCTAAGACCAGATGCCTCCTTTGCTCCACAGGTATGACAAGGCATTGGGCTATTTATGTTGAATTCTGGCAATACTCGCTCACAATCTGGAAACCTTATTAAGCCAGAGGGACCTGGAATGGATTTCAATCCAAACTGACTTATGTGCTGATTACAAATATCATTTGCGGGGACCATCTTGGGCAGGGAGCCCAAAATGGCTCACATAAAGGCAGAGACAAAGAGAGAAGAGAAAAAGAAGCAGCTTTGCTTACAGAGTTGAGACAGATCCCATTCAATACATTTTGTAATGAATTAATAAAATCTTTCTTTCCAGCAGAAAGGCTAAAAGCACTTTTCAAGAACTGGCATCCACCCTCTGCTTTTATGAATTCCCTAATTAAGATACTGGCAAAGAGCCATATCACACATACGTTGACATCCAACAGCATTAGGTAATGAGGTTTTCATCTTGTGACCCTCATAAAACAGATCAAAGCCAACTGAAGAGGTAGGGGCAAACGCAAAAACCCTTGTCTGAGCAGTCTTTACATGCCTTATCACCTGCCAGCATACTTAAACCATTCTTTTCACAGAAGAATTAACGGTTCCTTCATCCACAAATTTGGCTGGATTATTATCAGTCCAGCAGAAACAAGTTTTGTTTAAATTCAAGCGCTAACTTGCAGTTCATGTACACACTTCCATTTTCTCCACGCTCCTGGAATCATTTTGCATGCTGGCAAATAATTTCACACATGCTCTACCCACGGTGTGCTTGGAAATATTTATCAGACAAGCTACTACACAGCAGAGGATGATCCTCCAGCAAACTCTAAGATAAATTTTGCAGAACAACCCTCTGCATTGCTAAAGGAGAAAAGACTAGATCCTACCTGCATCTCTTCCTTCAGCCTTGCAGAAACTATCCTGTAAGCATATCCTGCCTCAGCTCAGACCAGTGCTTTTTGAAAAATTCTGTAAGAACAGCTTTACTGAGTAAAAACTATGTTGGCCTTTTCCCTATTCTTTATGCTCTTCCATAGATAGTCATTGGGAACTGCCCTGTCAGAAGCAGCAATACACAAAGTAACAGTACTTTCTCTAAACACACATCTGACATTTTACAGCTTTGGCACTGTCTGAGTGCAGGGTGTTCTCTTTGCATTTAATGCACTGTACTGCTTCCGTTATTTTTTTTCAATTGTTGTCTGATCCACAAGTATATTTTTAAGGGTTACAACATCCTCTGGCAGGGAGTTTCACAGCACAGCCACAGGTTATGGGAAAGAACCCCTTCTGTTTGTTCTGAGCTAGTCAGCTGCTTGTTTCATTTGATAGCCCTAATTTTTTATTGACAGTGAAGGTTCATTCTTTGTTTAAAGTTACAAATAGCATGCAGAGGATATAGACCTATACTGGGTCCCCTTGCAGTTGTGTTTTCAAGCTTAAAAGAACCTGGAATGCTTGGCAGAATCTTGCATAAAAGTTTTCCACACCTTTGATCATCCTTGTCACTCTGTTAAGTTCTTTCCATTTTCATTATTTTGCTACAAAATGGACCAGTCTCCTCAGTTTCATCTGCCTGATGAGTTTCCTCAAAGGAGTTCTGTGCAGCTCAGCATTGTCAGTAGGGCTGCCTGTCGAAAGACCAGAGAGCTATAGGAAAGAAGTGAGATGAGTTTAAACCACTACAACATTATGCAGATGCATTTATATCGGTTCAAACCAGATCATATTAATTACACCTGCAATTTGTAAGTGCAAGCCAATCTGATAGGAAAATTGCATTCATTTAGCATCATGACTTCAGTTAAACAAGCATGACTCTGCCTAGATGAGGCCTTTCAAAACTATCATGTATAATGTCATATTAAGACATTTGGAAAGTTTTCTTTACAATCATAACAGCTCAGAAGGTAATACTGAACAGAATAAAAGTTTATATTATGAAATCAATATCTTGGTTGTCATGCATTCTGATACCTGAAACACAGCTCTCTGCCTCTGGCTTAAAGGGATTTGGTTTTCTTCCTCCCTAACTGCTATTCAGTACCTTTGTCATCACTGCAAGTGGAAAGAATTTTATCTTTTAGCAGTATCTTTGCACTGAGAGGTTTTCACCTGTAACACACCAAAAAAAGAGTAGTTCTACAGTCCTTTCAAAACTAGTGTGTTCCATCACAACAACTTCTAAAAAAAACCCCCAAAACCTAAAGCAACTACAAGTCCCCAGACACTCTGCAAGAATTTTCTCTGGCAGCTAAAATCAGTCTCTTTTCACTCTGTGACCAAGAGATCCCTGACAGGCTCAACCTTTTTACCATCTCTCTTTTTGTAAGGTAGACCCTACTATTTCAACTCCCCTTGTCTACCATATCTCAAAAAACAACCACCAAAAAAGGATTTCAACTCCCTGCTAGACTCACTGAGGGGAAGCTTGGACAGTCAGCACACTCTCCTCTGGACTCCCTTTGGTGGTTATATTTGGGTTAGAGTGTCTAGAAATGTCTGTGTCTCTAATGAAAGCCTAACCAATGAAACAGACAAGAAAACTACTATAAACTAAACTCCCAATCATATGACATAGTAGGACGAGAGGGAATCTCAACAACAGTCTCAATCAAAGGTGGGTGCCAAGAGGATGGTGCCAGACTCCTGTCAGTGGTGCCTAGCTACAGGAGGACGAGCAGTGGTCATAAACTGAAGCCCAAGAAGTTCCCCCTCAACATCAAGAAGAACTTCTTTACACTGAGGGTGGCAGAACACTGGACCAGGCTGCCCAGGGAAGTTTGGTTCTCTCTCTCTGGAGACATTCAAAACCCACCTGGACACGTTCCTGTGTAACCCGCTGTAAGTAACCCTGCCCTGGCAGGGGGATTGGACTAGATGATCTCCAGAGGTCCCTTCCAACCCTAACGATTCTGTGACATTCACCTTTAGGTTAATGGCTGATGACACAAACACTACAAGCCCCAAATCCTTTACCTGGCCTTTCTACTCTGGTTATTTTGGTCTGCTATGCATAATCTCACCCGAAAGGCTTCAGGACAGAAAGGTGACCAGTGAAGTTCAGAATCCTGGTTCATGGATTCTGCCCCATCTCAGCCATTTGCGATGAGCTTTCAGGCCTTTGCTGTCCCCAAAGTATCCCCAAAGTATCCACAACCCTCAGATTTGAACTACAGGCTCTCCACTGCCTCCTCGGAATCACTGTTCAGCGCAGGAGCCAGGACGACGTATGCTTCAGAGAGACCTTAACTAACATGACTCAGACTGTTAACACAAATGTAAACCTTCAACAAAGCTTACCAGCAGCCCTCCTGCCACTCAGCAGATTACAGAATCATGGAATCACAGAATGGGTCAAAGTGGAAGGGACCACTGGTCCAACCTAAGGTCATCCTAGAGCACATGGCACAGGACTGCATCCAGACAGTTCTTGAGTATCTCTGGTGAGGGAGACGAAACACCCAAGTGCAACAATAAAAAGGCACTTTTACAAGGGAGGAGTGTTATTAAAAACCAGCCTTTCCCCTTCCTCCTCGCTATGATTTACAGGCCCCTCACATGCTGGTTCGCCACCGGGCTCCTCACAAGAAGCAGAAGGAGCTGCCCGCCCCTGTCCCGCACACGGCTGACTCCCACCGCAGCAAGGCCCACACCGCGCTGGGGCCGCAGCAGCGGGCACAGCCCCACCGCCCCTCACGGCACTGGCTCCAGGGCTCGGCGGGAGCAGGGACACCAAGCGCCACCGCTCCCGGCCCGGCGGTGAGGACGGTGCTCGGTGCTCCGCGCTCCCGCTCGCGGCCCGGCCGGACCCCGCCCCCCCCCTCACCTCCCGGGCCACGCTCGGCCCCGCGCGCCGCCTGCCCATGGTCCGGCCCGGCCCGGCCGCGCATGCGCACACCTTGGTGATGGGCCCGCGCTGGGCGGGGAGGGGAGCGAGCGCCATCTTGGTGAGGGCGCTGCTGCCCGGGCCTTCTGTCGGAGCCGCTGGGCCTGGCCCTGGGATCCCTCTTGGCGTGGTCTGGACACAACCGGGAGCGAGTGGCAGCCGGAGCGGTGCCTCTTGCGTTGTGTCGGTGCTGCCCGCAGGCTGTTGTGCCAGTTCCAGTGGTGATAGATGAGGGTTGGTTGGAGGAGGACGAGCAGGCCGGAAAGCTGAGGTGGGACCTATTGGTCCTGCCTCGTCCTGCCTCTCCACCCCTCAGAAACCCCTGCTCCCTCAGGCGGGGGGTCTGTAGGGTGCTGTCTGTCCCAGAGGGCAGATCCGAACTGATCAGCTGGTTTTCCCCCAAAGGGAGTCAGTGCAATCCTGCTCCTGGCCTGCACTGGTCAGGACACTCCAGCCCAGCTCTTCTATTGCTGGGGGTCAGGGCTCACCTAGAAAGAAGGCAATCTTGGGAACACAAGGCAAACCCAGCACAGCTGCTTTGCTGCTTGTTAGGACCACTGAGAATTTTTTTCTGGACGTCAGGACGAATTTTTTCACGGAAGGGGTTGCTAAACATTGGAATGGGCTGCCCAGGGAGATGATGGAGTCACCCTCTCTGGAGGTATTTAAGGAAAGACTGAATGTGGCATTTAGTGCCAAGTTCTTGTTGACATGGTGGTGATCAGTCACAGGTTGGACTCAATAATCTCAGAGGTCTTTTCCAACCTAAATAATTCTGTGATTCTGTGATTAAGGCTGTCCTTGGGACTTCCTGCTCAAACATCAGCTTTATGCTAAAGCAGCTGAGGAAAAGCAGGCTTTGTGATGTACCAGCAGACAGCACTTTGTGCATGCTAGCCAGTTCATTGCAAGATGCTTATCACAATGTTACATATGCATGGAAGCTCTTGTTCTGTCCCAAGAAAGCTTTTTATGAAACACTGCTATCTGGTATTTAAAAAAGAAACAACCAACCAACCAACCAGAAAAAAACAACCAGCCAAGAACTACTGAAATGCATTTGTCTTCAGGGTAGGAAATGATTGCTACATGAAAGAGAACAGCAGGTCTATTTGCTGACCAAAAAATAGAAGGCTGGGCAGCAGCAGCATTTATTAGACACACAGACTGAATTTTCATTTTGACTAAATAGCCTCTGCTGACTGAAATTTTGCTAGGATGGCAGAAGTGCAGATGCCTGTCATAGAAAGAGTGATATTACTGATACCTAATTAGTGTGTTTCATTTTTCTTTCAAACAACAGCCCCCTACATTTTTACTGTGTGAGGTAGTATGTGTTGGTAACAGCATCAATCTCATTTTATGTCTGGAGAAAATGAGGGACAGCTGTACTGTTTTCTGCTTCCCAATCTGGTACTTGACTCCATGTTACAGAGCCTATACTGCTGAACCTAAAGGAGCCAGAACTCCCACCTCCAAGGTGAGACACAGATAACTGCTTTCCAAGCAGAAGCAGCTCAGTCAGAAGGCAGTAAAGAAGCTGAGGAGGACCCACCCAGCAGCTCCAGAAAAGCACAGCGTCAGGGGGCGGGAGAAAGTGAAAAAGAGGGAGAATGTTATTTTTTCCCCTCTTAGACAGAAGACTTGCTTAGGGAGTGTAAATACAATCTAAAAATGCATACAGGTTTGAAGAAACCCATCTGTTATGGTTTGCAATCGGCTGAAATAGCCATCAGTTCAGCAGAAAGCATTTTCTCCTTTACAAAGGTGAGTATTGATTCAGGGCAGGACTGTCAGTTCTCACATATACACTTCTCCACAGAGACAAACATACACCATTTTCTGGGCAGACGACTGTGGCCTTTGTTGTTACATCTTTTGGGAAGACAGAAAAGGGGAACCGGTTCCTCTCTCACCAAGAAGCCACCATTCCCACTGTTGCAAGCAGCAATTTTCAGTTCTCATGTTACTCCTCCTGGCACTCCTAAATCCATCAAGCTGATAACTTCATTATGCCTGTAACGTGGTCTTGGGTCTCCTGGTTCTGCCCTCAGCTGACACCTTCTCTTTATTCTTCCCTGTGTTGTATCTTAATTTCCTTTGTAATGTCATTCAGGTCATCTACATGCTAATGCAAGAAAGAACAACTGTTCTTTTTCCTCAGCAAAATTATAATATTTTCCTTCTTGAAACCTGAGGAAAAGAGATGGAAGTTTTTCACATGCAATGTCATCAGCTTCTGTATTTTAGAATAACCACAGACATGAGTATGAATTTGAAGTACTCCATATCAAGCTGACTTGATGGCTGCTGACTGGCTCTGCACATATCTAAGCTGGAAATCAGAAGTTTCTAGCTGTGAGAGCAATCATATTATGGAACACATCTCCTGCCAGAGGGGTAAGAGGAAAAGAGTGGAATAGTTTTTAGTAATCTCTTGAATGGGATAGTCTAACAGAAAGCTTGTAAGAGGAAGGTGTAGGATGTGATGACGTACAGGTGAACACCAAATAACATATCCAGTACTGGGATTGGATTAAAGTCCTGGTAAGATTGCTCAGGGTCTCTGATTAGGCTGTCCCTGCACTGGGGGTCACATCCCTTCAGCCAAAATGAGTGATGAAGTGATGTTAGAAACTAAAAATACACAAGTGTCAGTCTGAAAGGAAAATTCAGAAGACACTCCACCTACATGCCCAGAGGCAGGATCAGGTACCCTGATGCCACCCAAGCAGATGTTTGCCTTATCTGTGCTTAACACGTGCTGGGGATGCTGCCACCTCCTACCTGCTACACTGCTCATTGACTGATGGTTGGGAAGGTTTCCCTCCTCTTTGTAACCAAACTGAGCTTGTTGCATCTTGACCTATTCTCAGCACACATGGGGAGGAATTGATCCGCATCTTCTAACAACCTTATGTATTTGAGGTTCATTATCATATTCCCTCTTTTCTTCTTGCTAGACTAAATCCTCTCCTTTCAACCCTATGTGTTTTGCACCTATTATATGCCATTTGTTACCTTTCTGCAGTCCAAACCTAGACTAATCCTCTTTAACTTGGGGGTATGGAGAAAGAAAAAATTACCCCCCATGCAAGACCGATATGTTGTTGTCTTAAACATTGTCAAAATCATAGAAAGACTTTTTGTCAAACTGCAAGGAAAAAACTGTCTGTCTGCGACCACAGAAACACCCTCCCCCCTCAACACCCCCCCATATGCTTCCTGACTGTAATTTAGACTGTGATGGGAACTTGAGATAAGATTATTGTCTAATTATTTCAGGTCTAAGAGGAAGTAAACAAGGCTGAGTGAGTGGAGGAGGAGAAGGGTTTTGGGTGTGTGTAACGAAATCTCTCCACACAAAACTGACTAACTCCCCCCTCCAGGAAGGCCACATACACACTGGACTCTATGTTCTGTGGGACCCTCACCACCAAGAAGACCAGAAGAATCAGACTGGCAAGACGCCACTGGGTTTCACAGAGTGGTGATACATTTTCTGTTTAATCTCCTTCACTCTCTTTCTTCCCTTCCCCCACCCCTTTTTTCCTATTTCTTTCTGTCTCTCTTTCTGCCTCACATTTACTGTTAAATAAAATCCATACTATTGACTTTGGCATATAGTCTTGTTTGCACCTTAATTTGGGCAGAGGCATTTCTAATAATTTTAATATCTGGATCATGACACCCCCTTTGTCTTATAGGCAGTGCGCCCTAGTTATACAGCCAAGAAGGAAATTTGCCTTTTAATGCAATACCTTCGCAATGGCAATTCATAATCAGTTCATGGTCCTGTAACTCCTCAATGCATTTCCTCAGTGCTGAGGTCTAGGCACTTTTTTTCTTTACTGGTGCATTTAATTTCTTCCCCTTCTCAGTTCAGTATTTTCACCAGTTTTATGAAATTTTAGATTGCAGATTGTGAGCTATTTCTCCAATTTGTCAAGATAATTTTTTTTTTCCCGTCATGCCTTCAGTCTTGCCTGCTCTTCCAGACTTGGTGCCAACTATGCATTTTATAAACACACTTTATTTCATCATCTAAGTCATTGGGGAAGCTAGTTGATAGATCTGGCCAGGCAGCCCTGGGACTGATCTCTGTAAGTCCTCTTGGTCTGATAGCAAACTACTGATAAGTAGTTGCAGAGCACATATCCATGACAAATATCATACAGGATTGTTTCAGAAAGCCTTACTACACATCAGGATAGCCTTCACTGCTGGGCTTACTCTCTCCACTATTCCAGTTACTGTGGCAAAGAAAGTTAAACAGTTTTACATGATTTGTTCTTGGTTTTCTTTCTGCTGGCTTTTCTTATCACCTGATTATCTTTAAGTGATAACAAATTGATTATTTAATAATTTGTTCCACATTCACTGAGGAGATGGAAAGATAATCACTGAGAACTGAAGAATCAGAAACCACCTTTTCAGGAAGGTTTAGGGACCCTTGCTGATTTTTGTCAGGGCAGTACTGACTTTGAGGGTAATTTAATAGAACAGACATTAAGTCTTCACTATTAATTAAGTCTTTACTAGTAAATTAAAAACCATCAGGAAACGTTCCTAGAATACAAACTCAATCGTCAGAAGTAAGTGTCAGCACACCTCTGGCATGGTTTGACTTGGTCCCACTAGGACTGTCCCAGAAAATTTCCAGGCATGACTTGGGAGCTGTAGGCACAGGACCATTCCCAATAGGCTTTTTCATAAGGTCACTGTTTTAGAGGTGAAGAAAGTTTAGTAATAGTGGTGTGAGCCGTTAGGTGCTAGTTTACAAGGTGTGTCTAGGAGAATGTTCCAGGGCACTCCTGATTTACTGCCTTCCTACCTCTTTTTGCTTTCTCCATCTGTAAGATTCACTGTGCTTTGTAAGCACAAATGAATCAGTCCACTGACAAGTCTGAGAGGAAGCTGAGGCCAGACATCTCACTTTATAGATGTTAGGCAGTATCTGACCCAGTCTGGGCTAGCACTGAATCAGGGGCCTGACCTCTTATCCTTGGCTATACCATGGGAAGCAGCCCTTCATCTCCCAAGCACGTCCTTCCCCAGCTTGTCAGACAATGTGTCATGGACCATAAGCCAGGAGGGACCTTCCAGGGACCTTCTGAGAAGAGGTTTCCCCAGCATAGAGGATGTCCAGCTGTATCCAATGCCATGTCTCCTCTCTTCTCCCAGCTCTGCTGTACCACATGCAGCTGGTCATAGGGATCACAGAAGGAAGGAAGTCACTGCATCATGTCAATGTCTGCAGGGGAAAGCGGATGTGAGACTGTATACTTGCACCTGTGAAGAGATGGAGGGAAGCATCTTACTGCTGAGGACAGCCAAAGATGAGCGTTTCCTGGGACAGGACAACTCCCAACACAAAGGAATAAGCAGAAAATGCTACCACTGTAGAGGTGTCGACCTCCTGGAGGAAAAAAACCCCTGAGTGTAAGGGAGGCAGACAACATGCTTAGATGTGCCCTGAGCTAGAACTGTGGTATGGAGCTTTATTATCCCACCACTTTCCTCCTGGAGGACCAGGAGGGATATAAATTCCCTCTTTTCTCCCCAAGCACTATAAGCAGGGATGAAATTGCATCTTGCGATGATGACCAGGGGACACAATTCCAGTGCAGACATGTCTGTCCCAAGGGGGGACAACTGCAGAATTAAATGCCACCAGGGAGCAGAAAAGCAGCAGAAAGCACTGTCAGATTTCACTTGTCTGAAAGGTGCTCCTGTAGGGTGGGGTGTTTTTTTCTTCTGGGAAGATTGAGAAGCCAGTGGACTGCGTCTTCAGTTTGCGTGCATCATGTTCTCTGCTCCTACCTTGATGGGCTTCACACAGATTCTGGGAACAGCTTGAGATGATAGAATTAATTAAATGAAATTAATCAAAACAACCTACCCGGAGATAAAACTGGCATCGGTGAAATGCAGAGTTGGACCAAGAAGGGATTCTGTACTCAGGGCTAATGCCTGCTCTCATCAATAGATTCTGTTTGGATGAAATCCCATGTCATACACGCCTCAGTCAAAGATGAGGGGCTCTGAGGAGTTGTGTGCCTCATGCAAGATCACGTCTGTCCACGCAGTGCGGTAATTGCAGTGGAAACAGATGGAGCCCTGCTTTTCACAGAGCCAGGCACAGCGTGTAATCACAGATCTTGCTTTGATGCTGAATGAAGCTGAACTCCAAATCGTGCTGTGTTAGTGTGGAGGAAGCAGGAGAACTGGAGCAATGGCTTTTAGAGATGTAATCTAAGAGGAATGCATGGGTCTAGTGGGTGTGTCTGCAAACCTGGGAACAGAGGTACAGATTTGCCCAAATGAACTACTGAAAATTGGAGATTCCCCTCTGCTTTAGTCTCTGCCTCTTTCCCCAGCACGTGTCAGCCCAAGTTTTCTTAAGCCAGGTGCCAGTTTGGAGGCATTTTTTTGGGCCTGTCCCAGTCATTTATGTTCTTTGCTTTATGAAAGCATTGCTGTCCTCCCAAAACCACCTGTGTCAACTTGAGGGTCTATGAAACTCTGTGGGCATGATTTTTATCTATTGAGCAAGGATAAAAGCACGGTTACAAGAAAAAATATCTGTTCAAGTGTGAAGTGGTCAGATATATTGTGGGGATGGGTCCATTATAAATATCTGAGAACAGAAAGAGAGACCCAAGCAAGTTTATGAAGTGCTGTGTTATTGGGGCCACAACCCCGTGGCTGGGTTTATTTTGCAACCAGCAGAGGTACATCCATCACAGAGATGGGAAGCGTGATGCAGTACAGGGTCCCGGTGGTTGCCTGGGAAGTCACAGGGAGCTGTGTATTTCTGAATCAGGGCATGGCTGAGTGGAACAGCATGTCCTGCTTTTAACATTTGGCAAGTATCGGGGAGGGAAAACGTGGCCATCTCAGTTCCGCCAGACAATTTCACTTATGACCTACATGTGGGGTCTTGCAGAGTCTCTTGAGGAGACCCCCGTGGACTTCCCTGCCAGTTCAAAATTGGGTGACTGGCTTTATAGCAATGTTTTCACTTGGGTTCCTCAGCTATGTTCAGAACCTGAGCCCTTTCTTAGAGATTTATCCCCTTAAATAGGCTTCAGGAAGCCAGAAAGTACTTATTTAGCAAATATGCTGCAGACATTTAGGGTGGCGAGGTTGGCCTGCTGATACAGAGCTCACAGACTGCGTTTGTGGTCCTATGCTGGGACAGCTGGTTTCTAGTTAGTCATCTGTTGACCACAGTCTCCATTCCTGCCCTGGTCACCCTGTTTTCATTTGCTCTACCTCCTTGCCTGGCTGTTAGGAGATAATGGGCTGGTGCCCAATTCTCTTCTGTTTCCATTTTGACTTTTCCACTCAATTTCTGTGTGGCCTTCCCCCATCTCCTTGTTGCAGGGGCATTAAGATCTCCACTTTCAGTTGACTGTGCTATAAAGACATGAGGAAGCTGAACCACATCTGCTGTTTGTCAAAAGCACCATGTACTCTCCTCTATGCAGATCCCATGGGGAACTTGTCCTACAAGGTTCCAGGTGCTGTTAGAGTAGTTGAAGTGCTCAAGGATTCTGTAGCCTTGCTGACAAAGGCAGGAGAAGCCAAATCTGTGTCTCCTCCCACATCGTCTCTACTGCAGGCCTGTCATGTGGCGGACAGGCTGCTGAGTGCCGTGGTTTATCCAAACAGAGCTGTCACTTGTTATGAGAGGGGACAGCCATGTAAATGTATTCCCTGGCTCATACACCTTGCTGTGCAGTCAGGCTGAGTCCATCTCCATCTGCAGGGACAGTGAGGGACTTGCCCTCTAATGTGTCCTGTGTTTTTTTGTATGGTTAGATGCTCCTTGAAAAGAAAGTGCTTAGTATTTATGCTAAGCACTGTTCTTCCCAGTCACCCTCCTGTTTTAAAGCCCCTCTTGTTTATGTAGGTGTTCATACTTGTGGGCAGGCCCCAGTGCTCCTGGGATGATATGGTTGACCCTTTGCTTCTTATTTTCCCCAGGGTAATGGGAGAGAGGCTTGTGAGGACAGAGGGTACTTGGGGCTCCCTGAGGAAGGAGAAGAAAGGAGTTTGCTCCTACACAAAGATGTCTGCAAATGGGAGATGACAGCCCTGTGCATCCCTGCATGCTCATGTCTTGTTTAGCTAGAAAGAGAGTGATTAGATCCTTCCAGGTCTCTGCTGAGCTCCAAGGGAACGTGCGGCTCACTGCCTCTGATCAAGAGGCTAGTAGGGAGTCTGAAAATAGCATTATTTCTCCTGCTATCATTTCTGCTTTCTCAAATGACTTACTGGGTGATTGGTGGAGACAAATGCTCCAGAAATGGGAACCTGGCAAGGAACCTGAATGCCCCCAAGTCTGAGATGACCAAAGAGCTGAAATCAGACAGACAGACACATGCGCACATCATTAGCCGCTAGCCTGCATGTGAAATGAATTGAGATTTCCTGAGCTGGGATCCAGCTGGTGCCCTAATGAAGACTTCCCCTTGTTCTTGCAAGCAGACAATAAAAACCAACTCAGACACACACCCATCTTCCCCAGCCATTTCTGTTATATAAGTAGTCCGGGTCTTGATCAGTGTTTCTTTGATTATCTCTGTGTGCCCACATAAATATACTGTGTGTGTGTTCACACAAAATCCATCTATTTATCCACCCCACAAACCATTTCGCTGGGAGACAGCATGGTCCCCTGCATTTTTTATGGCTCTGCTTAGGTTGGAAACAATCCAAAGGTCAAACACTGTACTGTATCTCCAGTCACCTTGCCAGTCAGCACAGAGCATGGATCTCTGATACTTTCTGAATCTCTGGATTGCCCACAGGGCACTAAATTACAGCTATTACACTGCAATTCGCTGTACAATTTTATTCTTTGATACACTACCTGCCTTTGTCTGTCTGCATAGCAGCGAGAACAGTATGCATTATTTACCAGGCTGAGTACACTGCTGCTGCTAGTGTTGGGGAAAAAAAAAAAGATAAGAGAACAAGAACAGGCTCGAAATATAAAAAAATGGCACAAATACAGCTTCCTGGGAAATGGTTTCACAGTTATGTAAAACTTTCTGAGATTTTGCAGTCCCTGCAGAGAGGTGTGTCCGTGGCCTCCTAAAACTCTTCAGGAAGAACAGAGGTACTGGGGTAGATGGGAAGTCCAGTCTGGTCAGTGCCCTGGCTTCAGGAGGACCCCATGGCAAGCATTGTGCCTATTGGGAAAGGGGAGTGAAAAGCACATGATGAGGAGAGCAGGATGCCACTCCCCTCCACATGGGATACTCCAGGGCCCTAAATTGGTCTATATTCCTTCTGTTTTGGCCAGAAATCCTTGTGGACCCCAGAAAGACATTCCTTTGTTACTTCAGTTGATATATACCATCCTTTCTCCAACCTAACCATGGTTTGTGTTCCTTCCAGGTTGTCCCTTTGAACCTGGAACCTACTGAGGCAGGGATCTGGGAATCAAATCAGTTCCAGAAGATTTCCATTTAGTGCAGAGATCATCAAAAAGATCGCAGTCCTCTACTTTGGCAGCCTGAGAAAGACAGGTGGTAGCTGGGTTTTGTTACCCTCTGTTGACTGCTGTGTCCTTTGGGCTTCCTTCCAGAGCAAGAGTCTGGCTGTAAGGCAGCTTTTGGAACGTGCCTGAGTGGAGCTGGCTGGGTGATGCTGTCCCTGGCTGATGTGCTGAGAGACAGCTCCAGACTTCTCTGCAATGTAAACAGCTGGTGGAGGTGACAAGGCAGAGACAGACACACCCTGGCAAGAGGGCAGAAGTGAGTGGCAAAACCAAGGCCAGCCCAGAGAGGGAGAGTTTGGGAGAAGTAGGCTTGCTGTTTCCATCTGGTGAGAAGAGGTGGGATGTGCATGGTGACTCACTTGTTGCTTTCCTTCCCAAATGCCCTGCAGATGTTCCTTTCATTTCCCCCTCATCAGCTGGCAGCAATAGCCTGACCACTTTGCTGTGGCTCTGGTTTAGGCATTACACAGAGCAATGGTAAGACAGCACTTTATCCATCAGGTTGTGTGTACACTGGGTGCTAATCCTGCAGGGAGAGTGAAAGCAGCTGTGCACAAGCTTCCTGAAGGCAGAGCTGACTGGAGTCATGCACTCAGACCAGCTCCTGGACTTTTATTTGTTGAGATAAGCTACAGACAAAGTGGTTTTAAATCTAGTCTGTGGTCAGGGAAATGTTTGCTCACTGGCTGAATGTCATGAGGCAAATGGAGAGAGGAGAGAGAGTTGGGGCTCTGATTATTGCAGCGCTGGTTGAAGCAACATTGGCCTGTATTGCAGCAGTCAGAGCTCTGATTGCTTCCACTTTCCCCAGTGACTGGGGTCTTATTCACTTTCTCTCCATCTCCTTTCCATCTGACATGGCTTCATTACTGCTCAGCAATATAAAGTAGATTGCAGGTTGCTTTCTCCGTTTGGCCCCAAAAGCAGTCCTTACAGGAGATGGATTTCTGATTGAAATCCTCCATGTCAATTGCTTCTGAGATACTTTCTACATAGGGTGAAGACACTTCTTGTGAAATTGCTAGCAAGAGAGGGCTGCGGCTGCATGAGGCTCGGGCTCCCACTCCCTTCCTTTCTCTGGCACTGTAACACTGTCCCCATTTCAGAGATGCTTTGCACCCCCTTAGGGTTTTATAGGCTCCTGAAGTGGGAGCATCAGAGCAGCACATGGAGGAGTGTCCCTAATCCTCTCCCTTCAACAAGCAAGACTGCCAACTGTGCCTCCCTGGATAGACATCTTCCTGAAATCAGTGCTGAGAAGTTTTTCCCTGTTTCCTGCTGAGGTGAACCCGTTCTGGGTGAATTCCAAAGACTGTGTTTCTGAAACACAAGGCTTCAATTGTCTTCCTGTCCCTTGTGGGGAGCTGGGCTCAGGATGTGGGCTGCACTGGGCAATATTGCCCTTCCTTGGGCCTGAGCAGTGCTGACTGTGGGAATAGGAATTGAACCCATGATTGGATGAGATACTTACAGCTCCCTTTACGAGAGCCCATTCCAGCCAGCCTCTCAGCATTTCTTCAAGGTTGACATTTTTTTTTTTTAGCCCAGTCAAAATATATTCAAATATGGGAACCCCTAGGAGACTAGGTGAACCTATGCATACAGGTTAAATAAAATCTTAAGATTGGACAGGGTCCTATTTACAAGCTGTGCTGGAGGAGTGCAGGAGCATCCTTTTTGTTGCTGGTTCTGGAGGCTGCTCTGGCAGAGCAATGTGGATATAGTCCAAGAGACTTTTTAGCTCAGCTGAGGGGCAGTTCAGGCACAGTTTGATGTGCTCCTGCCTTGTTTCAAGGGCAGCACTTCAACCATCAGGACACTGGTGTGACAGGGGCCTTCCCTTTGCTGTGACATTTTCCTTCTGGGTGCAGCAGGGGCTGTGGCTGTGCAAAGCAGGCAAATAACCTTATTACCTTCTCCTCTCAGAGTGTCTGGCTGATGAATGTAAAGAAGTTAAACATCAGCACCCTTTTCTCTATTCTGTCCTTCATCCGATGCTTTTGCTTGTGTCTCAGACCTGAGGAAAGATTTAAGTGTCCAAAAGCTCATCTGTCTTTTCCAGTTAGAGTAGTTGGGAAAATGATTCTCCTGCCTTACATATTAGGGATGAAGCAGCTGTCTTGGTTGGGCTCATTCCTCTCCCAGGAAAAATATTATGCCTCTATGCTCTTCTGATGATACAGCTGTCTGTGCTGCCCAGGTTGTGTCTCACAGCCATTGCCTTGGCTGTGAATGCGGTGTTGGCAGGCAGAAGGGAGACCAGGGTGTGGAAGGAAGAAGTGAGGGAAAGAGGCTGTGGCACAAGGCGTGCATTTTCTTTTCTGATTTGGGATTTGAGCTGTGTGTGGCACATGCAAGTGGGATTTGAATGCTTTTTGATAACTTTACAAAAGAACTTCACTGTTTCCAGATTTCACAACCTGGAAAGAGAAAGAAATTAGCCAAATTACTTAGCTCCAATCTCCAATGGCCAGTCCTTGAAATGACATCAAACATGTTGCTTTAGAGGTGCTGTCGGGGTTTGGAAGAGGATGGAGAAGTGCCATGAAACAGGGGAAGAAATCTATAGGGGAAAAGAGACAGACAGAGCCATTTTGTGTACCAGCTGCTGCTAAGACTGACAAACATGGCTTAGCCATATTTTGCTCTCAGGTGGAGAGTACTCTGGTATTTTCCACACATGTTCATCTCTGCAGTTTAACTCAGAGGAGACTGCTTTGTCTTGGCTGACATGTAGCCAGCAAACACCATGCCCTCACTCACACTGGCAGATGCTCTTTTGAAGGCTGTATGGATAAACTGACATGTATCTTACTAGAACATGTTGAGACCTTTGCCCTGAACGCCAGTCTCTAATATATTAAGGTTGCTGTAAATTGTTTTAAAGAAAGACCCAAGCTGGGACCGGAGATGTTGAAAGTGTGAGGTCCCAGAGCACTCCTACCACTTTGATCCTGTGAGATGGGTTGCTTCCCATGTGGGGAATTTTGAAAATGGAGGTCAGATGGTTTCTTCCCTGAAAAAACATGCTGTTCCTATGCTTTGCTTTTTAGAATCTGGAGGTCTTTGCCAGCAGCAGAGCTTTTAGTGGATTAGAGATAAGGAGCCCAGGAAGGGATCCCAGTTCTCCTGGGATTTCCCACATGCATTTTCCATACTTCCCATGGGAGTGCACTGAAGGCAGCACTTTCCTGTGCAGGCTGTCCTGACTTTGGGCAGCCTGGCAGCTTACAGTTTTGTCCAAGTCCTCTGCATCCAGTGGTAACCCAGTGTGTGGGCAAGAAAGAGACGGTGTGATGGAGAATCCAGCTTTTGGCAGCCCTAACTCTGTGTTGAGCCTGCCTGCTTTTTTTTTTTGGCAGCCCTGAGGGACTATGGGGAGTAGTGGAGCATGTGGGTGAACTGATGTCAAGGTGAAAAAGAGGGACAGGGAGAGCAGTGGCTGTGAAGTCCTTGTCTCTGTCCTTCCCCGCCACGGGGGCAGAGGGTGCCTGTGGAAAAGAGGGTGCTGCAGAGCCTAACTGCAAGAGTCCTCAACAGCCAGCCCCAGGTCCCTTTCCCTGGAGGAACCTGGGGCATGGCTTGGACCTACTGTGTCCTTGTCTCTGCTGAGATTTTTCCCCAGCTGGCATATGTTTGGCGTATGAAGGCAGCAGGTATGCCAGCTGAGGTAAGACCCACTCCATGAACGGCGTTGAGGCAACGCTCCTTCCAACTTCAAATATGTTCAACAGGAGACCTGACTTTTAAATTAGCAAGAATGGGGTTTTTTTTATGGCTTCACTCTCAGTGCCTGAGTGGCTGCCAGCCCTGCAAGCAGCAGGGACCCAAGGCTGTCATTTGAAAGCCCCAACAATGGGAGACTGGCAACAGAAACACTCTGCTTGGAGAAGCCCTCAGAGCAGTCCAATTCAGAAACTGATATTATCTAATTTCTACCTCCCCTTGTCATTTATTATTAGGAACCTGGAAGCAATCACCTCACCCCTTTGAATTGTCTCCTGACTCTCCCTCTCTAGTCTTCATCTCCTGTCACTAGCATCCTGAGGAACCTCCAGGGTAATGAAAGCAAAAGCTGTGCATGGCAGATCCACAGGCCTTGGCAAGAGAGCAGACACCAGGAGCTGGTAGCAGTTTGGTTCAGAGGATAATATTCCAAATGGTAGCGCTCCAGGAACACAGATGTGGGCAATACCTCCTATGAAAGCAAAATTCACTCAGCAGGATGGTAGTTGCAGTTCACAAGGAGGCAACACCTCATTAAGTTTCTGCTGTGTGTAAAATAAAGCTGTTAATGATATTTAGTCCTTCTTTTGCACCTTCCCTTTGAGGAGCTTGAAAGCATTTTGCAGACACTAATTAGTAATGGGTTGCAACTCCTCGGGAAAACACAACAAAAACTGAATCTATACCTAGGGAAACTGAGGAAGAAGGACAAGGCATTTCCTACATGATGCCAGGAGAGCAGAAATCAGGTGAATAGGTTGGAGGCACTGAGCTGGGGGGGTGCCATGAAACAACCAGCCCTGTTTGCTCAGAGCAGGGCAGTGCGGGAACACAGACAGCACAGGGTGATGTGCAGACAGTGCCTGAGACAACTGTCCCAGAGTTTGTAGCAGCAGCTTGCAGGACTGTAGGAAATCCTAACCCTTGCTGTCTGCCTCTCTCGGCTTGAACTGTGGAAACTCTGGCTGCCCTGCTCTGTCAGAGAGCTGGAAGCAGAGATGAGTAAAACTGTTTTGTCTGTTGAAAGACAGACTGAACTGAGTACCTATCAGTTGCAAGCTCCTCTGCTGAGGGTCAAGGTAGGAAAGAGGAGTGAGGAAGAGAAGATACCTCCCTGCCACGGGGTAGCCGGTGCCTCTCTAGAATTACTTTGTGCAAGCTTGTCTCTTTTCATTGCAAGCTCTTGACTTACCAACATGCCTCTATTTGCTGGGCTATAAACCCAGCACACTCAACAGCAGACAACCAACAGTCAAATCCCCCTTGTCTTATCCAGCAAAGACACCAAATGGAGTGCTTTTAACTGGAAGAGTTCTGGGAGCAGGGCTTTGCTCTCCAGGTGACCAGGCACTGGTCTTTAGGTGAGGCTGGGCGTGCTTGAGGTTAGTTTGACTCTCTGCCTTTGCTTCAGCCTGGCTATGAGAGGGTCTCATGGATGGGATGCAAACAATGACTTTTTTGTGGCCACACTGGAGTTTGGTCTTTCTGAGCTTTGCAGGCACAGCCAGTGATTTGTAGGCCAAGCAAACCAGTAGCTCATCCCACCTGCATAAAATAGGCAATAGGACTTCATGCTGGTCCCTTGTATTGTGTCCAGCTGTGGAAACAGTCACACATGTTAGCCATTGAAGTCCACCCCCTTGATCTTCTCCACTCTCACTGGGCTCTGTTCCTCGCTGCCAGCTGGGAGGATTTGTTTCTCTTGCAGAAATATTTCCAGCATTTTAGTCTTGGCTTTCTTGCCTCTGCAGTGAAAGGCTCAGTGTTTCCCACCAGCCTTTTTACTGAGCAGTGCTTCTGCAGGACCTGTTCTCCAGGTGTTCTGCTTGGGTAGCCACTCTAAGACCTAGCATAAGCTCTGCTGTGAAGGATAGTGGATTTTGGACACAAGGAGAGAGATGAGAAGTAATTTATTTTACTTTTTTTTCAGTCTTATCTAAGCTCAGTAAAGGAGACCTTTCATGTAAGTGAAAGGATAGCTGTCCTCTATTCAGGAGAGAAGAGATTCTCTTGGAAGAGTCTATTTTCTATTTAGAAAAGTATTTTTCATTTAATGTTGTTAAGGCCTGGTGAATGCATGGCAGCTTTTGTGTGAAATGAGTTTGGCAAGCTCATTTCACATCCTAGACTGTAGGTATAGGTGTCAGAAACCAGGAGCTGTCTCTTGCCTGGCTGTGGTCACTGAAGAATCCAACAGCTCTTGGGATCTGGGACCTTAAGAACTTGGGAGCCAGATCAATTGTAAGACAAGATAGAGGAAGAGAAGCAGACAAGATTCTTTCTCAGCTTCTCTGGAGACAAATCACAGACTTTCTGAAGGTTTCATCTGGACACTTTTGTGTGGAGCTACATGAGAAAGACAAGAACAGGCATTTCAAGATTTGGCAGGCTCAATCTGTAGTCAATGCAGCGACACCATCCTTCACTACCCATTTTTAGAAAGGTTGACTGACTAAGGGTTAATTGCTGCTGAAAAGCCTCCCTCAGGCAGCTCTTACCCTAATGTAGCAACAGCATGGCTGCAGTATCCTCTGATCCATTAGAGCCTTATCTGGAGTTCCTTATTCATCTTTCTAAAATCCCTTTAATTCATGTCTTCCCAGAAGACGATCAACCATGTTCTGACTTCATCCTACTTAGCTGTGTATATAATCACTTAAAGTAATCCACAAAAACAGTCCTGATACCTTATTGTATGGGTTATAAAAAAACCTAAACCTTTATCCTCTGTGGGAAGAACATTTTTATCTCTTTCTTCCTTTTTCTTTAGGCAGATTAATAATTTCCTGGTTTTATCACAACCCCCATGGATACTGGAGTATTCCCCATGGCTGGTATATACTGTACTGCTAAATTCAGCATCACTTCCAATATTTTAATAGCACTTCATTGCAAACAGTTGGGTTTTATTTGCTATGCATTCTGCTCTTGGTTCCTTCCTATTTTTTCCTTCTGGTATCACGTGGGTTTGATTTATTCCCTGTGGGTGGTCCTGTGATGTGACTTGGTGTATCCCTTGACAGTACTGGGAGCAAGAGCTACTGAGTGCAGTTGTGCTTGGTGCATGAGAGCAAGAAAGCATCTACCACTCACCTGGACCTGCAAGGACACATTGACTGATATTTCACCTAGAAGCACCTGGACCCACAGAGCCCAGAATTAGGCACCTTGGTTTTCTGATGGGGAGAGAGAAGGTCACAGGTAACCCAACCTTCCTCTGGGACTCATGCATCCACTTCAGCCTCTGCAATCCTCCCTTGAAAGCAAGAAACACTGCCTAAACCACAGCCTCTTCTCACAACAGCTGTCTGCTTCGTACTTGTCCAATGCAAGATTCAGGAGCTCATCAAGCTGTGCTGACAGCTAGGAGGTTCAAAAGAGGAACCACCCGTTCTTCACAGATCATGTAGCTAAGCGGTAGAAGTTCTTGCCACAGGGTGTTGTGTGTGCTTAAACTTTACTTATGTTCAAGAGGAAATTGGATAGGTTCATGGAGAGAGAGCACTGAACAGGCCTAGCAGAGGGAAGGCGGGAGGTGGAGGGTTGCCTGCTTGATGTATTGCAGTGCTCTTAGCCGCTCACGGAGCATTAATTGTGGCTTATAGGCCCTGCAGGGATGTTTTAAGGATCTGCATTTTGTGTTCACACATGCTGCTTTATTCACATGTTAATTTTTCAGGTCTAAATGGAGATATTGTGCTGCCTAGGTAACATTAATGAAACCTTTTGCATTCCTGGAATGGAATATGGTACACCGAGGCAAGACCTGACATATGATCATTCCTGGGCAGGGAAAGCTGGCCTTAGCATGAAGGCCCAGGAGATCTGTTACAAATTTTCTCTTTGGGACAGATGGTGAACCACATTCCTCTGCCACACTTGCTCCTTCTGGAAAGAAATGATAATGCAACATGTCTCATGTGGAACCATCAATGCTGATCTCAATGAGGAGCAGTAAACAAGACTGAGCTTTTCTGTGCGAGGATAAATATTGAATGCAAAATGGCACAGAAACAAGACCAGTCTCCTCTCTCAATCCCTTAAAGAACCATTAGCACCCAAATATTTACTCTCCGACTTTAGATAGATGTGGTTGTTTTATAACTTAGGCCTTTTTATGAAAACGATGAAGTTATGGGCAATGTCAAGATGACTAGCTTGAGCAAGAAAACCAGCCAACTTTTCTGCCAAGGAGGGATATTTTGGTCAGATTTGCAAAGGATAAATTAGAGTCTCATCTGGCAGAAAGCATGCTGAATTCTCCTTTCCTCCAGAGGCATTAAGGTTCTTCTTTGGCCTTGGGAACTGACAGATGGCTGAACAATGCAGAGATTGAAATGAAAAGCAATTAAAATCCCTTCTACTAGACCACTGGAATTATCATACGAGAGCATTTCTGCTGTCCCTCAGCCTGGTATCCATAATCTTTTTCTTCCCAGCACTGAGAGTTGCAGAGAAGGTGGCGGCCACCATGGTGGACATCCACAGTCTAGAACAGAGCATGTGCCCAGGAGACATCTCCTCTCTCCTGTCCTAGTAAAGCAGCAGAGGTCCTGCACTGGACCTGGAGGAGTTAAAATCCCTTCCAGAGAGATTTTATTCTGCCAAGTGTGACGGTGGATATTTTCATTATTCATATCAATGGCTTTTTCTCTTCTGAATGCTTCTAAGCGTCTGTTCTCACTAAAATCACATGGCAGTGAACTTTACAGGTTAAGTATTCATTGTCTAAAAATAGTCTTTCCTTTTATCAGTTCAAAATTCATCACCTTTCACTCTAATTGCATGTCCTCTGTTCTGGTATTATTGGGCAGTCTCTATGAGGGAATGATTTACTTCTGCCTGTCCAGAAGTTATTTTGTACCTATTTTTCCCATCCCTTGTATTCATCTTCTTTCTGTATTATCCTACTTCAATCTCCCTATCTCTCCCCATTCAGAAGGCTCTACTGGCTTTTAATCGTTTTTGCTACGCTCTCTATTTCTACTGTGTCATTTTGCAGAACTGTCATTTTGCAAAGCCAGAAGGTGGGACTCACTTCTCTGTGTCCCAGGCTTCAATTCCCCAGAGTCAAATAGGGCTGCACTTGGGGGACACAGTGATGGAGCAGGGACAGGCCATTATCAGGTTTTCATTCTTTATATCTCATTCTTTATGCACACAAATGCTGTGTTGACACTGGCAACACATACCCCAGACAGCATTTGCCTTGTGGACACCTTTTGGGGTGCCACATCTGGCATGAAAAGGTGCATCTGTCAGCATTGCTTGCTGTGCCCCACTTGTGTCTGTCGTTAGAGTCCTGCATCATGTCAACTGTGGTCTCCCAACACATGGCAAGGCAACAGGCAACTCCAAAATTAAGTTGGCTTCAAAGTCATGTTGCTGTAAAGACTTTTTTTTCTAATTGAGTTTCCCTTTATCTGGCCTTTTAAAATGCTTAGCAAATGCAACATTCAGCTTCCTTTACCATAATCATGTGGTTTGAAAACTTATAGGGACAAGAAAAACTGAGATTTTCAGGAAATTGCATGCTGCCAGGAAGTGAGGATTTTGGACTCCCCCTTTTCCTATCTGTTGAAGATTTATGAAAGAAAGCTGAAGACTGATAACACAGGCTCAACTGGCTTTTGAAGGTTTCCTCCAGGACTGGTGAACACAGTCTTGTGTGTAATCGGAAGAGGTGGCAGAAGTGCTCTTGTAATAGAGCTGCATAAAGGAGGAGGAGAATGCTGAAGACTCCTTGCTGCTGTGATCGCTTGTTAATTCTGTTGCCCATACGGGTGCTTCTACATGTGAAATCACTCACCAGATTGACCACTTTTGTGTTTTAGAAGTTCTTTAAACCTGTTTTTGATCTTCAATAGCTGCTTACATCTTCCTTTTGACTGCTTTGCTCTCAAATGGTGCCAGTCAGCATGAGGAGCATAAATGGAGGCTTTTTGAAAGTCCAAATAAACCACCTCACTTCTCCTTTATCTGCTGTTTTGCTGACATGCACAGTGCATCCTAGAAACTATGTGAGACATGAATACTTTTGCTGAAGCAGTGTTGGTTTGTTCCTGTTATATCACCACTGTCATCTAGATGTTTTATTCTTTGAGCTTTAATTATCTATTCAGCTAATTTGCCTAGTTCAGAGTAAGGCTCATTGGTCTGTAATTCCCAGGATCACCACTAATGCCAATTTTAAAGATAGGTTTGCTTTTACTGCCCTCTAATCCTCCTTCAATACAGTAGCTTATTTTAACGAAATATCATAAGCATTAGAAGACCTGCATTGAGGCTCTGTGCCTTCCTGATCTCTGGATGCATTAGGTTGTTCTGGCACCTACTTTATGAGCCTCTCAGTCCTTTGCACTCCCTTTCTCATTTTGCTCAAAAAGGGTGATCTTGGTCTAGCCTCATCCTCTTATTACCCTGTCTCCAAAATACGTGCTGAGAGGGATGCTGAGGAGAGATCACCTGCTTTCCCTGCAGTGTTTTTGCTCACTCTAGCAGTCCCTTTCAGTCCCTCGTAGTTGACTCTTGGCAATGCTTCCTGCTCCTGGCAGTGCCTTGAACAGAGATTTCCCAGCCATTTTGATCCATGGACTGACGGTTGTGGTGCCCCAGTTGTGGCACAGACCAGTACCCACCAGATGTATGGCCTCAGGTGGCCAGTGTGTACTCCTTGCTCCTCTTCACATCCTCAAGGAGAGCACAAAGGCTGTGGGGGCAAATTGCCTTGTTGCAAATCTCATTTCTTCAAGGCTGAGTCTCTGCTATCACTTTTGTGGTTCTGTGCAAGGCTTTTGGGGCCAGTATTTCCCTATGTCAGCTCTCCTAGGGCAGCAGAACTGCTGCAGGCTGGTGCCAAGGCAGGACCTGCATTTCAGACAGTGGAAGCAAAGAGAGGAATAACTGCTTTAAATAATTTTCTGGATCTTCAGGCTGCTGCAGTCTTGTTTACTGCTTCCTTCAGTAGTGCTGAGTTCTCATGAGGTGAGATGATGGGCCCCAGAGAAGAAAAGGCCTTCAGGATTTTAAGATTGCAATGTTTGGTGGCTGACTTGTGAAGGGCTGAAGGGCTTGCTGGGGGTCTAAGCCAGAGGAAAGGCTGGGCTGTGAATGCTCATGGAGTAAGACAGAAGCCTTTCCTCCCGGAGGCTCCAGATGGTCCATGGTACCTCTAAGCCCAGATACAGGAGGCTGAAGAAGCTTTGCATGGGCCGTGTTAGGATCTCGCAGAGTCTGTTGTTGTCCAGCTGCTCTCAGTGCCACAAAGAGAGTGACACACATGCTGAGGACATTACAAATGACTTTACAGGTGAATAAAGCCTGGAGCAGATTTCTTAGTAAAACTGGATCTTTTATGAGGCATAAGGGGAGGCAGGTACATTGCTTTTTCTTTCACCTCTCCCATGCTGAACTGTTCTTTTCAACTAAGATTGATTTATCTACATAAGAATGACATTTAAGGGCAATCTGTTCACATTTGGTACATAGCAATTTATAATCCATATCTGCACCTTGTTTAATGCTGCTGCTCTAAAGCAAGTCTCTTTATCATCAGCTGGAAGGCTTAGTAAGTGAAATGATACATCTTTGCTCATTAAAAACACAACTCCCTTTCTCCATGATGAGTATGTAGCATAAAACATTTTAGCATCCCATTTGCCTTTCATTTTCTCATACTTGCTATCTGTCAAATGGGTCTTTTGCCTCTTAATATACTGATTTTGTGTGTATGCATCTGCCTTTCAACAGCTTTCTCCATTCCTGTAGGCTGCTATATCAGAAATCACAGATCTGATGGTGGTTTATAAACAGTGACTCAGATGAACTCTGGCTGAATTTTCTCCCAGCTTTTCCTGATATTGTCATACCTAGGGACTTTAATGTATGTGTCTGAGACCTGAGTGTGAGTGTGTGTCTGAGTATGACATCTAAACATAAACTCAGTCTTGCTGGCACAGTGTAAGCTGTGGTGGCTAATAGCACCTGTCACACCATGATCATCAGCAGTGTCATACCTCTGTGTCCAAAACTGTCTGGAGATGGGGCAAATATGGTTTAATACTATCATTTGCTGTGTTCCCCAGGGGGCAACCTGCTGATCCAGCTTGAATTGTCTAATGATTAGGGGTGGGATGGAGAAGACACCAGATTTTCAGTGCTGAGCAGGGGTTCCCTGCTCCCATTTCAATTAGAAGAGATGGAGTAAAGGCAGCCAGTACAGTGTGGAGGGAAATGCCACACAGTGAACTATGCATCTCTGCAGGCTGTATTGACAAAGGTGGAATTTAGTTGCTGAAATACGGATGCCTTGTGCTGTTTGAGACACCTTGGGCCATCCAGGGTGTTCCCACTGGACCCAGAGCCCCATGAGAAGCAGCCATGGGAGGCTGGGGGTCCACAGAATCATCGTACTAGAGTAGTGAATGGCTTAACTACGTGAGAAATATGTTACCTTGAACTCTTACACTGGGTTCAGGCTGATTTTGAGATGGCAAAATGATTATTAATATCAAATAGTAAGTGGTCATAGGCATTGATATAATGACAGAAGGCATTCATAGAATCTCAGGGTATGAACTCAGACAATGGTATCTGAACATCTTCACCCTGCTGCATTGTATCAAATTGGTTTGGATATGAAGAGGAAAAGATTCAAAAAAATACATGGTAGAGAGTTCTCAAACTTAAAAAAGAGAATACTTATGAATGTGAATAGAAATGCCCATTTTTTTAGGCACTGAACAAGCATCAGAATCTGCTTCTTTACTCAACAGGATTCTAGTACAGATGGGGGGAATGAAAACCATAAAATAAAGTCATGTGCTGATATCCTCAGCAAAGTGCCACATATCTCTTTTATACCCGTCCACCTAATGCCTGCACACAGTCAGTATCCTGAGGACATGTACTGATCACACAGCTTCTGGAGAGATGGATTATTGCACAGATACTTTATGGACTTTCCTTCTGTGTGTGCATAGAAAATAATCTGGCAGCAACATGTAAGAAACCTGCCTGGGTAGCTAAGGGACAAATGAGGACAGTGTGTTTAATTTTAACAGTTGATGCTACATGCTGTCCTCATTTGTTCCTCAGCCAAGCTGCTAGCATGTTTTTCTCTTAATTTGATCTACTACTCCTAACCTACTTTATTTCTAGCACAACCTTTCACCACAACAGTTACCCATCTGCCAGCTGCACAGCTTTTCTTAATGCAGGGAATAAAATAAAACATCTCCTTCTGTGCTAGAGTTCCTGAAAGCCCTAGACCAAACCTGTGGATGATGCCTGTAGGAAAAGCAGCTCTGGTGCCACCTGGAAGAGGCTCTGAGCATCTTGCATCCTCTGGGAACAAGCCACTGAGGGCTGCTGCCATCTCATTCCCACTCTAACCCTTCTCAATTTGGTTTCTGGCTAGAGGCAGCTGTATTGTAGCATCAGCATGTTCTCCATTTTTAGATGGCCAGCTGAGAGAGAGCATCAGGTACCAGACAGTCAGAGTGATCACATCAGGGTGGAAGCAGACTTCAAATGCTGGATGTGGTCAGTTGGGTAATTTGCATTTCTAAACTCTGAAAGACTTGCATGCAAATGACATGCATCTGGCATGGAGCTTTGATGCATCCTTTAAACTGCGAATAACACCTGATTAGAGATTAGCAAAGGTAGTATCTCTAGTTAATAAGGGTTATAAATGTGCTCTGGGCATGTACGTGGTCATGTCTGACCTCAGCAATGTTTAAAGCTTTTGAACAACTTGTGAGGGATGGACAAATTAGCAGAGGTAAATGGAAAAGGTCATACAATGAAACATGAGTTTTGCCCTTGGCAGGTCATGACAGAGAAGTCTGATATCTTTCTTTGAGAAGGCAGGTGTTTTTCTAGACAAAAGATATGTGGGAGATCTATTTATGCTTAAATACAATTTCTATAGGATGCCACTGAGAAACCAGTGGAACAGAAGTACATGGGGATGAGTAGAGCTGCCAATTAGAGCAAAAAACTGACTCAAGAGAAGATGACAGCAGGGTGTGTTTCTTAAGAGTGTACTGACTGGGCTTAAGGGTCGGTCTAGGAGTGTTTCTTAGGGATGAATCTTAGGACTGATTTAATGTTTTTATGAACAGAAGAATAGAGGTCCTCTGGTAGAATTTTATACTCACAGAAAGATAGCAGACATCAGCAGGACAGAAGAGGATCAGAATATCATGCAGCAGAAATTGGATTACTTTCAAGACTAGAGCAGCGTAAGGTCTGCTACTACTAATTGCAGTGCCAGGAAGTCTGAGAAACTGTTTGTGAAAACCTCAGCTATGAGCTGGGGGTCTATGTCTTTAAAAGAGTCATGAAGATAGAGATCCTGGGGGTGCTGCTGCATCACATTGGCTGGCAAAAATGATGGTTGGTTTTTCATCAGTGTGTACATGTACCTGAAGGGTAGATGCAAAGAAAGCAGAGGCAGGCTCATTTTGGTGGTGTTAAGTGGCAGGACAAGAGGAAATGGGCACAAACTGAAACACAGGAGGTTCTTGAATGTTTGGAAACAATTTTTCACTGTGAGGGTGACCAAGAAGTGGTATAGGGTGCCAGAGATGTGGTGGAGTCTCCATTCTTGCAGATATTCAGAAGCTGTCTGGACACAGTCCAGGGGCACCCTTCCAACCTCAACCTTTCTGTGAGCCTGTGTGAAAATGATACAACCAGAAGAAAGGCAAATGTCAGTCCTCTGAAACAAGGTATTTCCTGCAAAACATGGGAATTACTGCTGCCATCAGAAAGGCTGCTTACAAATAAAAATAGGCTGGGAAAATGCTTTGTGAGCATCAGAAAGCAGTTCTGCAATGGTTTCTCAGCAGATGCAACGGGGAGGAAAAGCTCCAGTGGGATCTAAGAAGGATTTTGTCAACATGTAAGAAGAGTATGGGCATTTGCTTGCCAGAGGGGACAGAGGATTGGTCTCAGATACTGCAATAGCAAGCCTGTATTTTTAAACTGTCAAGAAGGACGAATCCACCATTTAGGGTATTTCTCCAAATCTGAAGCTTCAGAGAGGGTCCCTTGGTAACAGCAGGCCAGTTTTATATATTCTTTCATTTTCTAGATCACAATTTTTAAGCCCTTGCTGAAAGTTCACCTCTTCTTGTTGGCTTCCTAAATTAGGAAGTACAAGCAGACTTAAAATACAATCCTCTGTGCTTTTCTAGGTTGTTGTAAGTCTAGGTTTTGGGAAATCAGATGTCACTATAATTAGCCTGGGCTGCCTCCCTGATGCTCCCTGCTCCCTGCTAGAGATTTGTGCAGTATTTCCTGTTATTGAAGGATTGTCTTTAACAACAATATTCCAAATATATTTAATGGTGCTCTCTGGGAAAATTACTCCATTCAACATTTTCCCATTTCTAGGACACTTTGAGGACATGAGCAGTGAGCTCAAGCCCCTCATTCTGCACATCGCAGTATTTCCACTTTGAATTTTCCTTCTCAGTCATGGTGTCTCACACCCTTTGTGGGTTGCTCTGCATCCGCCTTTGTTCTCCTGGAGTTGTCACTAGTCTGCTGGGGATGGAGGCTGGCGGGGAGAGAGGTGGAGGTGTGGAGGTCCTGTGTCACTTGGAGATGACAAGAGCTGGGGGAGAGGAGAGTCAGGTCTCTTTTTGAGCTAACTCCCAGATACAGGCTCTGTTATCCCTCCCTCTGTTTGCTGTGCTTCTGAAAATGCCTGGCATGAATGTTGGTATTTGCCTTGCAGTGCACAGCCTCCAGAGCACCAGCCAGCCTGCTGCAGTACTCAGACTATTAGGGAGAAAAGGTTTTGAAGAGAGAAGCTTATTCCAGGAAGGTTTGCACATATCCACCCCAACCTCTGCAATGAACCCTAGGCCAGTCACTGCAGATTGCTAGAAAATTATAAATACAGGAAGAAAGAGATGAAATTCAAATACCTTCGTCCAGGCAAGGATGAGTGTGCCCTAGCCCCCAGCCCTATATTTGGGTGCTGGTCGGTGATACATCGTATTTTGGGCTAATGAAGATACTGTGGCACAGACTTAACTGCAAGCCAAACACTGATGTATCTGTCAGTGGATAATTCCTTTTTCTTTTTTTCCTTTGGTACAGAGATGTTTTTTTACTGACAGCTTCAGCTGTAAAAGAACAGAAAGATGTTTGTGCTAAAAGACCATAATCTGTGACATGCTGGGGATCTGCACCACTCTGCTCTCTGCATCATAGATAACAGTAATGTCACAGTGCATCTCCCCAGCCGAACAGAAACAGCACCACAGCAGCAGCCCAGATGCTGCAGCTCAGAGTAATGATGCCATTGCACTCAGGACTATAACTCAGAGATATTCTCCTTTCTATGAATATGCCGTGTGCATTCTGGCTTTCCCAGCTGTGGTACAGCTGGTGAGGCAGGGTTAGAGAGGCTCAGATGCTGGCTTTTGGTTCATCTTTGTGTTCACTAGGAACACACAAAAACTGAAAAATGAGAAAGGATCTGGCTTGCATTGCTCCTGACACTAATGACATTTTTGACTATGGTCAAAGTCCCACCTAGCCAGGCTCACATTGGGTGAGAGATGCAGCACCAAGGAGTCCCCTTTGTAACCAGTGCTCAGAGCTTTCTCCACCCTTGCCTTGCTCTGGGAACCTTGCCTTGCTCTGCTTCAAATCTGGGGGTTGAAGCAGAGGAGACTGAGAGCTGCCATCCTTTCCTGTGCACCACAAGAGTGAAGAGGGTGCAATTCATGAGCTTGAAAAAAGGTGGAGCTTTTGAGGTCTTTTGTTCCTGGGCTAACTTCTTTTTCCCGAGCAAGGACTGACAGCCACATTTGTTGTGCCAGTCCCCCACTCAGTAAAAAGAGCATAATGAGTCCAGTAGCATAAATACTTTATTCACCTCTTGTTTCCCCCCGCTGTTTCCAGTTTGCAGAGCTCACTCCTGCCTGTGTTGCTGGCTGACTTGTTCAAAGTGCTGTCCTAATGCCAGCAAGTGACAGTGACAGGTCATCTGGTATATCCACCCAGTAATCTGTAGATTCCTCCTCAGTGGACTTGCTCACTACCTGCATTATAAACTCCAGCCTGGGCTGGAAGACTGCTCCAGCATAGGCAACAGGCTGCTATTATATGCTGGATAAATTGAGCCCATACTGGGTCGAGCCTGGGTAGGAGGGATGTCCCAGGCTTGGTACCTCCACAGACATTGTAGGTGTTTTAAGCCTGAACTACCAGCAGCACCATGAGCAAAAACACATGAATCACAGAGCCCAAAGGGCTCATGACCCTCACAAATCTCTTATTCCTTTTCTCACAGCAGGTAATACAGGCTGACTGGAGTGGGAGAAACTTCCCCAGGGACAGGTGATACCTTCAGATTTCTTTCTGTTTCCCTTGGAAGAGTCCAGCACCAACCAGTGCCAAGAACTGGTCACACTGAGCCCATCAGAAACTCTTTTCTCACAGAAGCAGGCTAAGCTGCTGCTTCTTAAGATTCAGGAGACTGTAGAGAATATTTCAAGACTCATTGCACCAAAGCCTCCCTCGCTTCAGAGCTTTGATACGCAAAATATGGAAACAAACTCAAGCTTCGCCTTTTCTAATTACTGCTCAGTGCTTGAGATGTGTCTCTCACATTTCTGGCTGCCATGGGAAGGTGGTGATGTGGAAAGCTGATGTATATTAAAAGAGTGATGGTTTGGCTCCCTGTTGCTGCTGGCTCTGCTTCTCCGAGAGCCTGCAATACACCCTGAATGTCTGTAGATGTTGCTGCGTGCCTGCGGTCTTCCCACAAAGCTTTACACAGAGGGAAGCCCACAAGTGCAGATCATCTGGAGGGAGCTGCACTTTCAGAGGGGCAACTCTTTCCTCCCTGGGCTCCAGAAAGTGAAGATACAGGTGTGGAGGCTGATCTCTGCTGTCTGACAACAAGTCATGAGGAACCAGCTAATTAGGATGGCTTGGGACGTGTGCCGAAAGGTCACTGTGGAGTTAAAGGTTTACTGCAAATCATTGCTCATCTGTGTTGCATTGCCTGTGCCACTGGGTTCCTCAGCACTGGCCCCACACTGGAGGGTAGGGCCTGATCTGGAAACACAGCTGTTCCTAATGTCATCCTTCCATCCTGGGGAATCAAAGGGTTTGCAGGTATCATACTCCCCAGTGTGTCCCAGAACATCTCACAAGTCTGAGTCTGACCTTCCTCTGCACTTCATGTACCCACCCTCTTGGGTTATGGGAACCCACTAGCTCCAAAAAACAAGGTCTGGGAGCAGAGGGGATCCCTTTTGTGCCTTTAGACTGCTGTGGCCTCTGTAAAGTGATGTGCAGAGCTGCCAGTTGAAACTCATGGTGTGCAAGCCCACGCACTCCTTGCTGCCCTGGGGATATTAGCTGAAACCAGGTTAGAGATTGATGTGACTGCTCTTGATTGAGGGTGGCTAGCAGGAATCAGCTAGGTCCTAGGAACCTGCAGTAAATCCCAGCAGATGGGAAATGCTCCTTTGTGACAGATGCAAGACCTTAGAAGCAAGGAAACTTCAAAAATGATTACCCTGAGATGTGATCTGTGCCAGGCACACACAGAGTGACTGGAAAGAGTCTTGCATCAGTGCCCTCAATGCCATGTATCGTGGGGCTCCTTAGCCCCATGGGATGGACACAGTGGGTTGGGAGAAGTGAGGAGGGAGTGGGGTAGCAGGCTTGCAGCTAGGGAGGAAGTTAGGCTGCTGCACAGCTCTTCTCCCCTCCTACCACCTGCAGCAAGCAATGCATGGGGTAACGGAGGTGGCAGAGCTCTGCCTCCTTCTTTTTCTATGCCCCTCTCGAATAAGTCCACCTTGTTGTATTAATGCAAGTCTCTAATTTGCAAACGTAGGAGAAATTTCTCATGGGGGAAATGGCTTACTCTGGTTTAAGAAAGCAGAAAGAAAGAATTTCTTAAGAAAGAAATATTGCGATGGGTTTAAAGAAACAGCTCTGACCCAGGCAGAGCTGGAATAGAGAACTGAGATATTCACATCAAACCTGACCAGGATCTGCTGGGGCTGATCTACAGTATATTATAGGCTTGGCATGAGTGTTTGGCATGTTTGTTTGTAGGTGTTGCTTCTTTTCAATATTTATGTCCTGAAATGAAAGGTATGATATTTTCAGGAAGCTGGCAAGTCACTGATTGTCACTGTCCTGAAGTGGGGATAGAGCTGTAAGCCCTGAGCTGAGGCTGGTGGTGCTCAGAATAATCAGAGGCAAGTGCAGTGGGGATGCTGTTATAAAACTATGGCCATGTCCAAAAATTATAGTAGACAAAGGTGTTAGTATTAAGTGAACTATCTAGCAAAGGTTGGGATGGAGGGGTTTAGTTACCTCCATGTGTCAAAGCAGCCAACCCTGACTGCCCGAGGGGGAGTATCAATATGTTGAAGGGAGTGCAAATAGTTGCAAGGCCCAAGGAGTTGGCAGTGCCACCTGTAGCAAGCAGGGGATGGAAGAAAGGCACCCCTCTGCCCTCCTCCATGTAGCTGTCTCAGTCCTTTGCTCCCTACCAGTGGAGTAAGTCATGGATGTCCTGACAAATACAGCAGAGACCATGGGGCTGTCAGACTGGGCTGCCCAAGACAGTACTTGGCTTGTTTGATAAACTTGCCACTTGTTGTGGTTTGACCCTATCTGGCAACTAAAGACCGCACAGTTGCTTGCTCACTCCCAGCCCCTCAGTGGGATGGGGAGAGAACTGGAAAAAAAAGTGAAATTTATGCATTGAGGTAAAAGCTATTTAATAGGACAGAAAAGGAAGGGGGAAAAATAATGATAAAATAATTAGAATACACAAAACAAGTGATGCACAATGCAATTGCATCACTCACTGACTGATGTCAAGCCAGTACCCAAGCAGTGGCCCCCAGAGAGCTTTCCTCATAGTTTATATGCTGAGTTTATATGATGTCATAAGGTATGGAATATCCTTTTGGACATTTAAGGTCAGCTGTCCTGGCTTCTTGTGCCCCCCCAACTTCCTTACTGGTGAGATGGGGTGAGATGCTGAAAAGTCCTTGACTCTGTATAAACACTGCTTAGCAACACCTAAAACATCAGTGTGTTAACAATATTATTTTCATCCCAAATCCAAAGCACAGCACTGTACCAGCAACTAGGAAGAAAATTATCTCTATCCCAGCTGAAACAAGAACACACTTCTGCCTCAAATCAATTCCTGGAGAATTTGTTTGTCCTGTCTGCCCCAGGCTTGCGAGGATATGGGAGTCCCATGGAGACTGAAATGCAGGAGCAACCAGCAGAGCAGAGCTGATGGCTGCTGTGGAGGAGGCACAACAGGGTGTTCATGCCCTGCATATGTTCCTATCCCATGCAGGTGTGCAGGATCCAGACAAATGCCTGTCCAGCTCAGCATCTCAGCAGCTGGTTGTATGTGCTTGGGATAAATGTCAGAAAAAGACAAGTGAGCAGTGCAGCCTCTCCAAAATATACCCCCATCTCCCATAGATCTGCAGTTCAGGGACCAAAGCTGCTTGTTTAAGACATCAACGGGTTTGTCCTCCTTGACTTTGGTCTGCTGCGTTTTGCATCCATGTTGATATTGAGCATCCCCACCACCCCATAGCAAGGAGTCCCACAGCTTAACAAAGCATTGCATGAAGAACTACCATTTGTTTGCTTCAGACCAGCCACTTCCTGTATTAATTTGATGCTCCCCAGACTATTTCTGGTATAAGAAGAGACAGCAAATATCTCTGCCTTTGGCAAATGCACTGAAATCTGCTTGGCTAAACCTAGACCCTGGCAAGTCTAAGGGCATGCTTAGACTACATTCAGCTTACAGGCTGTAGACTGCCCATCACTTTTAGGATTTTCACATTAGCTGGACTCAGATGTCACCCTACAGCTTATCTTTAGCAAGAAGAAGGAGACATCACTGGATACATCTGCTCTCATGATATGCCAGAGTCAAGGCACAGGCTGCTCAAGAGATCTTTGCTCTGCAGGCAGAGCTTGAAGCAGGGCAGGGCAAGATCGCAGCTGTGATGAAATCTTGGTATTGCAGCCCCCGTGCCCCTGAAAGCTCCCTGTCTGACTGGCACTTGGTGAGCAGATAGGATCCCTGCCTGGCTGTGCCACTCATAGAGCTTGAATACCTCATCCCAGACAGAGTATGAGGCAGAGATTAGCCCATTCTCATTGGCATCTGCATCAGGGGAGAGATAAGGCAGTCAGCTGATGGGAGTCAGCCACTTTCTGTAGGGCTGCGGATGGGTGGGAAGCATCCTTGTCCTGCTCACTGAGCGGCAGCAGCAGCAGCTCATCTCTCCCGGGGTCTCCTGTCCTTTCAGCATTAGCCCTGCACACAAAGGGAGGCTGCTTTGCACACCAGCAGGAGCAAGCCTGGGCCTGCCCCTTTCACTGCTCTCAGCTGCTTTGCTCGACTATGCACTCCCATGTCCGGGGACTCACTCAGTCTTGGGAGCCCAGGAATGGGGAGGCCTTGGCCTGGAGATCTGCTCCCCTGGTTATTTGACGAGGGTGCTCAGCTCCTTTCAAATAGGCAATTCTTTCTACCAAGAGCTCCAGCACTGAAATGATGACACAGCTACTGTAGCAGCTTGGGGAGAAATCTTGGCCCCATGCAAGGACATGGTTTTTAGGGGGGTCATTACCTGTCCTCACCTGCACATCCCTGTGCTGGCACCCAGAGGGGCTACAGCTGCTCAGCAGCCCTGTTGAGCCTGATGCTTTGACCTGACTATCCCCCTATCTGTTTGGGTGCTAAGATCTGGCACCCCTTTTTGGGTCCAGTGCACTTGGATCACCATCCCCTATCCCTCCACTCTTCAGGGACAGGGAATGGTGATCCAAGTCCTCTCCTTGGCCAGTCTGTGAGGTGACGGCTCGGCTGAGAAGCATTGATGCTCAGGAAAACAGGCCAGTCACCCTTTCGTATTTCAGGGCCTCCAGTCATTAATTCTCTCCAGTCACTCATCTCCCTCCAACATGTTTTAGGGGTTTGCCCATCTTCTGGATAGTCCTCCAGAATACCCTTGCTTCAGAGGGGTGCACTGGGGAGTGAGGGAGGCAGGGGAGCACTTGGTACCAGCATCAGTCAGGCTGCTGGGCAGGCAGGTCTTGGCAGAGAAAAGTAGTAGAATATATATACATATTTTATATCTATATAGCTATATCTATAATTTTTTTTTAAAGAATACCTTAGGATGTCTAAACGCTATTCAAAAATCTACTTTGTCAAAGGCCAGCCCTACCTCCCAGAGTCTGCTCCTTTCAGTTCTTTGTGCTTCTGAGCAATCTGCTCCTACACATGTTAAGAAGCACTTAGCGAGCGACTAAAAGCCTCAGAAAAGGAATAACCTAAGGATTTAATAAACTGCAAACAAAATTATATAAAAAATTTCCCAGGCAGTTGAGTTTTCAGTGATTAAGAAAATACAATTTCCTGTAATTAAATCTTAACAAGAAATGTTATTAAAAACACTCTGTCCCAGCTTTTGTAATAATTGCCCATTCCCCCAGAACAGTAAACAGAATTAGAGTCTGCAACACACACTGTAATCCATGTGTCATTTTGATCAAATTTACCTTAATAACTTTATCTGAAGAGAAAAGTTGAATTACAGTGTCTGAAATGGAAACCCCTGCATGACAAATGTGACTTGGGGCTGCTTCTGGGGCTGGAGCAGGGGCCAGCCAGGGTTGGTGATGCTGCCAGGGTGGTCCTGCCCTTGCATAGGCTCCCTCCATAGCTGCTGCAGCATCCTGAACCCCAGGGATAAATGGGCTTGGTGCTCCTCTCCAGGTTTTGGGACATATACCTTCCTCATGGCTCTAACCCTCAGCACCTCCATCCCAAACTTTCTTGGTGTCCCAGAACCCCGCAGTGGAGTCTCAAACCTCCCTCTTGGGAAAGCCTGCTCTGAAGGCTGATTTGTTCCCATCTGTGGTTTCAGCTCCTTCCCACGATGTATCTTGTGCCTGGTGAAGCCCTCCTGGTGCTTCCTTTCACACTCGACACCAGTGCCACCTGCATTTTAGAGATGATGTGGGGCTTTGTGCTAACATGTCCCTGTCCCCTTCTTCTTGGGTCTGACTGCCAGGGGGTCTGACTGTGCAGCTGCTGCAGCCTTGCCCATGCTTCTTGATTCCCCTTCCCTCTCTTTGCCCATGGCATGCCTGCTGGACCATTTCTGCCCCCTTACAGCAGTAGCTCCCTTCTTCCAGCCCTCAGCTATTCTCCCGCTTTCTGTCTCTCCAGGACTCTCCCAGCACTGTCTGGCCCTGTCTGCAGGCAGAAGAGAGGTTTTTATCCCTGCCTAGTGGCTCTCTCTAGCACAGCTGACAAGGCATCATGCATTTCCCCTATGATCCCCTCCCAAACACCAGGGCTAGGAATGAAAGTCAAGCAGAGCGCAGTGTGGGGAGTGCTGGCACATCCTTCCCGGGCAGCAGAGACTAACCAGGGGCTCTGTCAGCTGGCTGACAATTTCCAGCCTAACCTGAAATCAGTCTGACAGCAGCTGGGCAACCCACTCACCTGGGGGGTAATTTTTAAAGCCAGTTATTGGCTGTCATTGCTGTTGTGTCAGGCTATGCTACTCGCCCTCCAGCAAAGCCTGGGAAATGGATGAGGAACCTGCTTGCACAGAGGGAAAGGTTTCTCATGTGTGCCAGGGTGGCCCTGGGTAGAGATGGGGAAGTGGCTGCATGTGCTGGGCAGGGCTGTCCTGGATGCTTCAGCTCTGCATCTGGCAGTGCTGGGGAAAAATACGGCCCCTGATATGACAAAGAGCTGTTTGCAGCCAATATGAAAGGGACCTTGTGAGCAGCTTGCCACAGAGGACTGATAGCAGATTTTTTTAGGAAGGGCAGAAAGAGTTGGAAAGTGATGGTCTAGTACCAAATGGAGGGCTGTGGGCTTGAATTCAGACTGGTCTTGCTTCAGATACTCTTCCCAGCCACAGGAAGAGGCTGGTTTCTCTTGGAAATGTTGTCCAGATGTGCTACAGAGCTGAAGAGTCTCTGCCAGCAGTGGCAGAGCATAGAACTGTGCAAAACCTGGATCCAGTATGCAGGGACTTCTAACATTTCAGTGGTTGCTTGCATCACTAAGTGGAGTTGAGTGTAGAAATTGGGAAGGGTTGAGGGGAGCAGAGAAGCTTTTGAAATACTATGCCAGTTTTTGTCAAAAGGCAAACACCTGGCCATGCTGTACAGTTTTGTTCAGTAGGACATTGCATTTTTCCACCCAGCTTCATTGCCCCTTTGAGATGTACTTTAAGAACCTGCTGTCTTTGTTCTCCTCTAGTGATCCAGCTTCCCAGCTAGATGTACCCCAGCCCTTGTGCTGGGTACCCACATGCAGGCTCTCCTTCTGTACGTTGTAGGAGATGAGGGCCAAACCATGCAGAGAGAACTCAGCTTCTTAAGGAGAATTTGAAGCCTGAACTATAAACCCTGCAATGGTCTCTACTTACAAGGAAGCAGGGGTTCAAGCCAGAAAGACCAGTTGCGCTCTGTCTCCTGGCCCTGTCAGTAGGTACCCGGCTGTGAGAAGAAGACAGATCCTGCCAAGGTGTTGCTGGCCAGCCAGCATGGCAAAAAGGCAGAACATAAATGGTGGAATGCCTCTTTCTATCTGTTTATCTAGCTACTTACCTACCTATTTTTCACTCCAACTTTCCTTCTTCTACAGTTACACCAATCCATCCATCTCTTTCTAACAGAGAAATGCCCCATTACACTGTTTGATGGTAGCATCTCCCTCTCTGATACTGTTTCTGTAGGGGCAATCATTACAGTATCACGGCATTACCTACGTACAAAAGAAAAGGCTCAGAAAAGGCTCTGCACCTGTGAAATATGATTTTCTAGCTCTGGAAACCTCCAGAAAAATATACAGCAGATGCCGTCTCTCTAAACAAAGGCTTCTTGCAGAAACTAAGTTATTTGCTGTACAGGATCCAGCAGTCCTGCTAGCCTGAAAAGACGCACGCTCCCACTGGACTGAGTCCTGCACTATTTCAGGGAGGTGGCAGGGCAGATTCCACAGTCCACATACTCCATCAATGCATTTTCCTGGCCAATTTCTTATCTGTCAGGGTCTAAAATGCCTGCTGCTCTCAGAGTGTTTGAACAAACTGCCAAATCCTCGCTCTGTGTCACACTGCTGGCATCTGTTGCTTGTTCTGGCAATAAACCAGTTTATACTGTCACGATCCAACCCAATGGTTCTCCTGAGTCAGTGCAGGATGGCTCAGAAAGGCAGTTTCCTTTTCATAAGGTTTTTATTAAAAACAACACTGGAGAGTGGAGTTTCTGTGCTGAGATGGTGGAAGCAGCTGGGGGATTGCTTTTTTCCAGCACATCATGCAGCCGGTATTTTATGTGCAGCCTTTCTGCAGGGGATGGCCTTGATTCTTCTCTTTCTTCTACAGGTGTAAATGAGCAGTCTTTTTAGTGGAGTTACCCTGCTGTGAAGCAGGTGTAAGCAAGAGGAAAATCAAGCCCATCTAAAAAGAATTGGCAAAGTTAAAGTCTCTGGAAGCATGTCGGAGATTGCTGCTTCAGTAGGTACTTGAGGAATATTCTCTGTCAACCCAGACAGTGGGGCCATTGGCAATAGAAACCAAGTTTAAATAAAAACTTCCTCAGCTATTCAGTGGAAAGCAAGGCTATGGCAAGGCTAGGCTTAAAATACAGGGACAGTCCCTGTGGGAATCCACTTACTTCTCAGGGAAGGGCTCCGTGCAACCAAGCAGCTCTGATGAGAAACCGGGGGATCCTGAGGCTGGTTTGAGCACCAAGTAGCATTTGAAAACAGGCAGCTTTGAACCTTCCAGCATAGGAGAAATTATTTCAAAAGAACCAGTGTCATGAGTGAATCAGACACACTGCTTTGAAACAGAGCTCCTTGTGGGATCTCAGCACCTTAAATCTGTTGGGAATTGAGTTGTTTCATGCTTGATATGTCCATAGCAGAGTCTTTAGCTGTGAGCCCTCAGGGATACAGACGGATGTGGCAGACTCTTGTCTGGAAGTTGGGCTTGAAGGGACTGGGAAAAGATTTTTCAGATCAAAGTCAATTTGGAGTTCTCTCCTATATTAGGAGAGAATTGCTAGAATTCCAGCTCAGGGGGATGAGATACTCCTGGTGTTTCACCTTGTGCCCTTGTCTTTTGAAAGTCTGGCCTCTTGCCCGCTGGGAGGAGAAGTGATTGGAAGCCTATCTAGCTCCAGCCACTGGAATATGGGGGTTTATCTCTAGCAAAAGAAGGAGAAGACATACAACTGGGCCACAGGCAGTGTTCCACAAAACCCCTGGACGGGTTATGAAAGCTGAAAGGTTAACACTGAGACCTCAGGTAGCACTTATGAGGAAGGCAGCTACTATACCTTATGCACACTGTGCCTTTGCAGGAGAAGCCTAATGCTCACCAGCTGCCCTGGGCTACAACCCCCAGCACCCCTACCATTATTAAACAGGACAGTGGCCATCTAAATTCTTGCTCACCTAGAGAACCCACTCTTGCAGACTCAGCACTGGCAGATGTAGTCAGACTAGACTTGTGCTGATACAAAGCTCTAACATCAGAGATGTTTATCTATCCGGAGACTGTCACACTGATTTTAGCACTGAGGGTGTTTAACACCACTGCTGTGGTCCTGCCCAGCAGTGCACAGGCTTCCTGCCTCACATCTTTCCCCTGGACCTGCAAATAACCGGTGCCCAAGCTCATTTGGCTTATATCCAAACTTCAGCATGCATTGCTCCTCCTTATTTTAAGCAACAGTCTCCTCTTGCCTCCACCTCCTCTAGGGAGGGAGCAGCATTGCATGATTAAAAGCAGAAGGCTGTAAGGAAAGGTGGCTTTCCTGTAATAGTAGATACAAACAAGAAAACCTGCAGATGTAGAGAGTCAATAAAGTTAACACATTCCCAGTTTGGAGGCAGAAACTGGAATACTTTATTGGACTCACAACTTCATATATAAAGGGTTTAGGCTTTACATATTTAACGGGGGTTTACATATTCATCGGGGGTTTGCATATTCATTCTATTACAATTGAGGACTTTACAGAGATGAGGTAAAGGGAAAATCCTAAATTACAAACTTTTGGGTCTTAGAACTTACATCATTGGGGAAACCCCACTTTATCTGGGGGGATTCCACAGGGGGGAACAGGTAACACACAAAGGGAGAGATAAAACACAAAAGGTTTTCTGCACAGGTTAGATGAGATCAGGGCATGGTTTCTCCAGCTTGGGCAGGACATTCCAAACCCGTGACATTAATGGATCCTTGTCTGGACTCTAGATGGAGGTTTTCCCCAGTCTCTGTTAGCCCAAGGCTTCTGTTTAAACTTATCGGTTTTTCTTTTTCTCATATCCAAAATTTGGAATCCAACATACAGAGATTGTGTGCTTGGCTCAGTTTCATTAAGATTTTGAGCTTTTGGCTGATGACAGGTGTTGAGTTAAATCACCCAGGCCATGTTTTATAGTAATTAAAAAAAAACCCCAAAGATAAAAAAGTGAGAGATCGTAAGCCATTTTCAGGATTTCCTCTTCCTTTGTGTCACTGCAAAATTTTAATTATCTTGCTCTGCACTTTGCACAGATCTTTGGATGTTAAGACTGAGACCTTAAGCTAGGGATCATGCTCTAATTTGGCATCACTGTTGCATAGTAATATAGCTCCCTTGGCACTTTTTGCAAACATTGAATTCTTCTAAATGCTGCACTGAAGCTCTCTGCTTCAGCTGTGGCTCTTTTGAACACCATCCCTGGATCCCTCCCTGCCCTAGGAGACCATGTAATCAAAGTGACATTCTTCAAAGTCAACCTGCCCAGCAGACGTACGCATGCAATTAGTAACCTTCTTACCCACCTGCATTTTTGGTATCAACCCTTCCTTCCCTTTGAAAACACCTCAGGATTGATCCCTCTCTGATTTTTATAATCTGTCAGTGGCCCAGAGATCCATACAGTCAGAAGGAATGTGAAAATAATGTCTTTCTCTAAGTGGACTCAATGCATTGAAGATCTGTGGGGCTTTGAAGATGAGGAATTTCTCACCAGAGGATGTTAAGCTGCCGAAGTTTATATGGGTTCAAAAGACACTGGACCCAGAGGCAGCTCCCAATGAGTACCTGTGCTCCTCCTTGGCCCTAACACCCCTTCTTTATGGCAGATGGTTGAGCTGGGCTGATGTCCACCTTGCACACAGAACTGCTGCATGCACCCATGTCCTGCATCTCCATCCACCTGAGGGGCCAGTATATTGCTGTAGAGGGGTGAGGAGAGCAGGGAGGTACATGAATATTTAAACTTGATGCAAGTCAATGTTACAGTGCTCACTTTCTGGAAGCCACAGACAGACTTTAAAGCACAAATGTGCCTGTCTGCTTCTATTAATTTGAATTTTGCCTGGCTGTTTTTTGAAGGCTTTGAAAGGGCTCTAAGTTTGTACTGTGTTATGCATGTTCAATAATGCATTTCCTGCTCACAATGTTTAAATGGTTATCTTCATTGTTATTTATTAAAACATCTCCAAGAATGTCTGGACATTCATGGCTCTGCATCTCAAATGATTCATTAAAACATCCACTTTCCATGTCAGAAACTCCACTCTTGTATTATGTTCTGATCTCCACCACTGAGTGGGTGAGAGGCCTATGTCAGGTGGGATGAAATCTTTATCCCACTGCACATCCACAGAACAGAGGTGTCTGCACAGTGCCTTGTAGATGGAGGTGAGCATAGACTTTGAGCTCTCCCCTCTTGGTTACGGTGAGTCAACCCTCCCCTACTGTTAACCCATGCTAGCAGGGGGTGCTGAGCTGCATCCGTCTCGCCCCTCTCTCCTCAGAGTGGCTTAGGAATTTAAGTGTCACACCTTGATGAACTGGCTACCTGGCTTCTGGATCAGAGCTGGCTGGTGCTGGGATCAGAAGACAGGCGGGCAAAGCTGGCTGACACAGTCTGCACTGATACCTGCAATAATCATGATGGAAAGGTCATGTAACTGCAAAGATAGGATTTGCAAGCCCAGGGAAAGCACATATTGTCTTCAGTCAGCAGTCTCTTCTGTTTGGCTCTTGTGAGATTGCATCTGGAGCACTGTGTCCGGTTTGGGGCTCCCTGGGAAGACATAGCAACAATCTGGAAAGAGCCAAGAAGAGGGACACTGAGATGCTGGGGGCTGGGTCACCTGGCATGTGAGAAAGAGTCTGGAGATTTGAGGAGCTCTTTGTTGTCTTCAGCTGTCAAAAGAGCTGTTGCAAATAGGATGGAGCCAAGTTGTTCTCAGAGATGCATAGCAAAGGACGAGGGACACAAACAGACAGCTTCCATGGAAATTTTGATCAAACATAAATGGAAACATAAATCTTCCCTGTGAAAGTGGTCATGCAGTGGAAGAGGTGCCTGGAGAGTGTGGGATGTCTATCCTGGAGATACTCCCAGAAGGCTGGACTGGGTGACTTCCGAGGTCTCCACCCTGCATTCTTACCTGGTTACAGCTGTCTTGACTCTGCCACCTATTGGTCGCAACATTTCATGACCGGCTCTTGTAGCAGTCCTCTCTTATCTCCAGACAGAGCTTGCTTCTCAAGGTATACCTTTTGCCTCCTGCTACCCTTACAAAAAACACAAGCAATCAAGAAAGACATTTCTTCCTTCCTAGTGCCCAGACTTGCTGGTAGGCTTCCCTGCCAAAGTTTTGGTCTCCCAGGTGCAGATTTCACCTTGCCATGTTGCAGGTAAGTGGACTCAATGCAGTGAAGATCTGTGGGGCTTTGAAGATGAGGAATTTCTCACCAGAGGATGTTAAGCTGCCGAAGTTTATATGGATTCAAAAGACATTGGACCCAGAGGCAGCTCCCAATGAGTACCTGTGCTCCTCCTTGGCCCTAACACCCCTTCTTTATGGCAGATGGTTGAGCTGGGCTGATGTCCACCTTGCACACAGAACTGCTGCATGCACCCATGTCCTGCATTTCCATCCATCTGAGGGGCCAGATGTCCCAGAGTGTCCAAGAAGGACTCCCTCACCACAGCCAGGTGTCCCAGAAGGAGCTTTGCAGATCTGGGAATCAGATCACAGAGTTTCCAAAAATCTCTGGAGGAACAATAACACCACCAGATTTTCGCTTGTTCCCTGTAGCCTCCAATTCAAGAACAAGCAGCATCAAATAAAGCTAGTGGGAGCTGGGCTTGAAAGAAGCAAAAAGAAGCATCTCTTCCCAAAAGAGATAATTACTCTGCCTGACTCTTTGCTGCAGGATGTTATGCTAAAGTTTCCATTAAGTCCGAAAGAGGAAAACCCAGAACTAGTTACTGAGTATAATTAAACTACCTCTGTTTTAGCAAACCTAAATGTGTTGAATCTGTTCACTTCTGTTGAAGGAAAGAGATTAAGAGCAAGTTTTGTATATGCTTGACCTAGTCTGCCCTGGTCCCTGGTCCCTGACAGGATGCTGGGATCCCATGGGATACTGTACAGATGTTCTTATGTAGGGGACGACATTTTCCTCACCACAAACCTCACTCCATTGCAAAATGGCAAATAAAAACCTGCTGTCTTTTGTCAAGCAATTAGATAAAATAATGAGAAGCCTGGGCTTCTGTGTTTCTTGGGAGAGTGTGCCACTTGCACCTGCAGCTGTGCAGTTCCTGGCTCTTAACCTGGTCAGCTTAGATTTTTGAGGGACATGACATTTGACTAGAGCTGTGCAAATAAGCACTGCTTTAGCTTGCTATGGGAAAAACAGCATCAAAAAAAAAAAAAAAACCACCACAAAACAAGCCCACAACTGGGGGTCATTGGGAAATTCATTATTTTTCAGTTTCCTGCTGTAATGAAAAGCAGAAAAATCATCTTGTGTTGAGTAAATTACTCAGTTTGAAAGCAAATGTTCTGCTAAGGGATCTTAAAAAAAGGTCTAATAGCCTATTAGAAATCTGTAAAAATAAATGGCTATTTCAAGAAGCAAAACCAGCTAATTCAGAAAATGTTGAATTGGAGCCTTTGAATTTGTCAGTTTTTTTCCCCTCAGTTGAAATAATTTGCTGATTTTTGCAGTGATGCGTGACCTAGCTTGGTCAACCCAAAGAAGAATCTTTCAGTGGGAAAGATTGACCCTGAAAATTGGCTCCTTCTCCTGCTCAGGACCACCCCTAAATATACTCCTGCTTCTGCCACGCTGATTTTCAATTGCTGCAGCTGCACTGGTGTCCTTGCCACTAATTGTCTCTCTGGCACATCCCTGAGACACCTCTTCCCTGGTGAAAGTCTTCTAATAAATAAGCTGCTGCAGGGTTGTCTGCCTTATTTCAGCCTTCTCCTCCTCAAGGGTCTTTATAATTTTTTTTCTGAAGTGACTGGGTGGCTTTAGATGTGCTTTCAGCTGAACAGTACACAGCACTTGTCATGGTCCTCGCTTTTCTGCCTGGCATGGGAAGTGTAAAAAAAGCAAGAGCAGCCAGGGTTGCAAAAGCTTTGTGGAGACCTGTGTTGTTTAGGAGGAATGATGGTGTGTACTTCATCTGCCTGGAGGTCCTAGGATCCTATGGTGCTTATGCAGACCTCCAGGATAGCTCCACACAGATGGGTTCAGCTGCTTTAAGAGAGGACAGTGTGGATGCTGAGCAGTGCTGGGTGGATATGGAGCAGTGGGGTGCTGTGGATTTGGAGGTTTGCCTCAGCAGCGGAACATTTCAAGCACAGGTGAGAGTCCTGGGTACATCCTTGCCATCGTGGTAGCTCAAGGCTTAACTCCGCATGCCAACCCAAACTCCTTGGTTGCACCTTATCCTTGAAGCCTGCCCACAGATGGTGTGGACACAGCCAGCTGCAGCACATGATGAGGTGAGGGGGGCCCCATTTGGCGGGCATGGGGAGGTGACCCAGGGCAGAATGAGACTCTGCATGCTCTGCTGCAGATGGATTACATGTCCTTGGGAAAGTGATTTCCTCAGAGTCTCTTGTTTCCCTGGGGGCTGTGAGGCTGGATTTGTTAGTGTCCACAGGGAGCACAGCAGTGGGATTGGGGAAGGCTTTTAGGAGGGCATGGTAGTGATTAGTCACTTGTAAATGCCCTGTGTTCACAAGGATCCATGTGCTCACTAAACCACATTCCAGGCAAGCAGTCCCTTCTCTCAGTTGCTCTTCTTCTCAGCCCTGTCTTACTTCCCAGAACTGAATGCAAAATTAACACATTTATCATGCATAGTCTGAGAAAGAGACACCAATTTAGAACAGGTTGTATTTGCAAACATTTGAGCCCAAAATAACGCAAACAAGCAGTTGCATAACAGTTCCATGGTTGCGTTTCTTATGAAGCCCTTCACTGGAACATGCCCCTTGCCTTGCTTTTAACCATCCTCTGCCAGGTGATGCAATACATTTCCACACTCAAATCTCCAGCTAATCCAGCAAAAGCTTTTTAGGGGGCACCAAATAGGATCACAGCCAATGACCCATGGCCACCACTTGCCTGCTGCAGGCTGCTTCCCAGGGTGGTTTTCTCTACACGGTGTGGCCGGGGTGTCCTTGGTTCTCTGATCCTCAGGAGAAGATAATTTCATACACAGTGGACTCCCACTTCTGAACAGCTGGAAGAAGCTAAGGGTGGCTGCATTTCCAGGCTGGAAAACACACTTTCTCTTCTGCAGTAAAAGGCAGAACCTGATTTTACCTACATTTCCCATCAACAACCAGAAAATGTGATGGCCCTGGAGGCAAACGCCCCACATCTGAAGACATACAGTGCAAGAGGAATAAACTCTTCTTCCAATATGGCACTGCCAGTGCATCTAGCCATACCCTCCAGAGGTCCTGGTGGAGATGAGGAGCAACCTAAGCTGCCACGGCCCTCAGAGCTCCCAGCTGATGCTCTCAAGGGGTCTGCTTCCCAACATATGTTGTGTTGGTGTTTGTTTTGCCATGGTGTGGGTCTGCCCTGTGGGGCTGAGGTTGATATGTGCAGTGGAAGAGACTCTCTGTATGGAGATCTTGGAGGTTCTGTATGAGGAAAGGCAATGCCTAAGGAGAGGCAGATTTGTGAGGTGACTTGGACAGTCTGTTAGACCCCATTCCCAGCTGTCACTGACCCACACAGAGACTTGACACTGAAAGTGTCACTCTCAGGGGGTTATTTGTACAGATGGAAGTGCAGAGACACATGAGAAGACCTGTTTATTTTTAACCTATGCCAAGCCTTCAAAGTGAACTCCCTTCAGGATGCTTTTTTCTCAGTTCTCCCTTCGTCCCACCCTCCCTCTTGTCACTGTTACAGGCTCACAAGGATGATGGATGAAAGGCCTTAAAAGCAGCTGGTTTCACATTTCATCACTGTCACATAACTTGCTCTCCTCTTTGTCTGAAACTGCTCCTGCTTCCAGAAATGCCCTTGGCATCCCAAGGTGCGTTCTTCCCTCACCAGCGCCCAGCAAGGGATGGCCTGCTGGAGTCATATGCCTCAGTAGTTTTGCAGCATTCCTGGACATCTTGAGAGGAAGGATTCATCACAGCCTTCTGCTTCTGATGGCTGGAAGCAACAGCATTGGCTTTCACCATGGGAAGAAGGGATGATCTGAGCATGGCAGGGATGTCTGCGCAGAGGTGACAGAATGGCTCTCATGAGAGAGGGAAGGGAGCCGTGATGGGAAACCCTGGCCAAGGAACGTGTGGGAATGCCTTTGGGGCTCTGTGCTGGTGCAGCTCAGTCTCCTGCTACCTGTATACTGGGTATCTGTACTCTGCTTGCAGGGAGGGATGGCAGCTGTGCTTCGGGGGCAGCGGGCAGGAAGGCAACTTCTTTGATGGTTGGCACTGGGTGTCTGGGGTCCCCGGTGGTACCAAGGAGGGTTTCTGTCGTGGGCAGAAACATCCTTGATGTGGGGGGAGAGGAAAGCAAGTTCCTACAAGGACTGCAGTGCTTGCACCCCTAATGCCCATGGATAACCACATCACATCTCCCTGTCACCTCTGTGTGCCTGGGCACGGCCAGATCTTACCCTACATTCCCCCATGCTGGCAGGCTCATACCTCTCAGACAAGCCCTGATCCTCAGAATGGATCTGGGCAGGGACTAGTTAGAAAATATTTCCACTGTTGCATCTCAAGTTTCCTCTGTTTTCAGAAAACAGGTGAAAAGCTGGGTTGCAACCCCCCTTGCAGGCAGCTGTGATTGAAAGCCTAAGAAGGGTAGGGGAGGGAGAGGAGGAGCAGAAAAGAAATGATTGAATAAAAAAAACCCTGAAGTAAAATAAGAATCAGTGTGAAGCAAGAGAAGATATTGTAAATCAAATCCTGCAAAAGGAGGCAGAGTGCAAACACTTTAGCCAGGTCTAAGCCACCACCAGTTATTTATTCAGATATTATTGGTGAGGAGAGACACTCACATCTGATATATATCTCCCAGTCCTGGAGAAATATGAAAAGGCAGCTGGCTCTGCTCCTATCAGAACCACTCCAGATGTTTTCAGCTGGTGTCAGACGTGCTGCTTGGCATGACAAAGCAAAGGGGAAAAAAAGCAGAGAGAAAGAAGGGAAAAGAAATGTCATCATCTTTTTTTTTTTTTTTAAACACAAAAGGAAAAAGAAATCATGGCTTCCCATATTAAATGTTTCCTCTGGCAGCTCGTGGTATAGTTGTCATTAATAGCTGAAACAGCAAGGGAGATAGCGGAACACAAGGCTCCTATTTACCATTGTTAATCAAGCACTAATTGGTAGTTTAGACATTCTAAAATTATTGTAGGGAACATTTCAAAAGTGTCAAGAGCCCAAGATCCATTCTCAGGAGTGTTTCCCAAAACTGATTTCCATGTCTGAGTCATTTAGATGCTTTTGAAAATTTTTACCTGAACAGTCACATTTGAGACTGGAGCATAAATTTTGGTGCCGGGAGCTGCAGCACGGAGTAGTGGCTGTGCCCCAAAGATTTTGATGAACGTGTAGGTGCAGGAGGAGGCTCTCTCACCATGTTTGATATCTGAGGGATTAAGTTATGCAGGGATTAAGAGTGGCATCTATATTGCTTTATTAGGTAGCTCTGGAAACAACCTGGGGTTCTGTGCGTCCACAAGCTAGTTGTGAGCGTGCCGCCCCACCAGCCCTTGCAGTGAGCCTCTCCTGTGGTGCTTCCTGATGCCTGCTGGCACCTCCAGCCTCCTGCTGGGCTTCAGACACTCATTTTGTGCTCTGGTGATTAACCATCTCTGCTGTGAGCCCATGGGAACTTGCAGTTGATGAGTAGGGAAGGTGTTGAGTGAGGTAGGGCCTTACCTGTGGAGATTTGCTTGTCTGTGGGAAAGGAGGCTGGGAGCTGTTGCAAGATGGTGCTTTCTGCCTTTGTCATGAGAAAGAAGGAGTAAGCTGCAAATGGAGCATCGAAGATAAACACAAGCACTATTGAGGAGAGGCAAACACGGAGCTGGGATGCAGCTGGAGACAGTTACCATAGTTACTCCTCATTCCTGCAAGGAGGGAGGCTTAGGCAGCTGCCCACTGCTTTGGCACACAGAGCAGAGGTATGTTCCAGAGCCCAGGGGTGCTTCTGGCAGTGGGAGTCAGCTGAGGGGGGACATCAGTCTGCTTGTCCTGGGCTTAACCCCTTACTTGTTCTGACCTGGCAAGGAAAATTTCCCTGCTACCCTAAAGCTAGCAGCTTGAGGGTGGTGGGGCGCAGTCAGGGATGCAGGACCAGGGCAGGGGTTTGCTAAAGCATGAGCAAAGCTGCAAGAATGCAAAGAGCATCCAGAGGTGGGTTGCAGACTTAGCTGGGCTGTTTATGGTGTAGATATGGGCCTGGGGGGCTGAGGGGAAAAGAGGGCCCTGGTTTGGAATCAGGTCAGGATTTGCAGGATAATAGACATGTCCTAGTCTAGTTGGGGAATTGAGCTTAGATCTCTTTAGGCCCACTGGAAGAGATGCATGGAGGATGATTATGTAGATTGATGATCGAGATGCATGGAGATGATTATGCAGCCCCAATTCAGGCTATGGTTTGGAAAATCAGTGGAATGACACAGAGCACACTTTACCTGCAATCAGTATGAGCCTGAGCCCCTAAAAAGCCAGTTAGAAACTTGAACCATGCTATTGGATGGCTATAGAGAAAGAGCAGTAATTTTTCCCCATCAAGAAATGGCCTTCGGATCACATCAGCTGATGTGCATTGACACCTCCTTGGCCCCTGGCTGGCATTTCCTCTTAGAAAGAGTAAGCAGAGAGACATGTATGTGCAAGCGAGTGATAAGCAGCCACAAGGCCCTGGAAGGTTCCTGTTCAGCTCCAGTCTACCGATGGCCATCCACAGAGAGTCAGCTTGTCTCCTGATGAGCAGCCCTGGCATCAGCCAGACCCACTTTTACTGGCTATCAGCAGTACCACTGCTGCTTCCCTTGGGTGCAGGGCTCACCTCAGAGTGGGATGTGTGGAGTGCCTTGGTGCAAGAGGGCTGTGTTCAGCTCAAAGCCAGAAAGTCTGCATGTACAGAGATCCAATGCAGAGGTGGCAAGAGAAGTTGTCAGCTGGGGATGGTGCCAGGCTGACCTGTCCGTTGGGAAGAGGTCAGCATGTCACACAGGCTCCCAAGGCTCAGCACCTTCTGGAGGATGTAGCTGAGAGCTGGGTATTGGCTGGCTGGGACCGTAACCATGGCAGCAGCAGCTTCTGCATAGCAACATGGCTTGGGGACACAAAAAAAAAAAAGAAAAAGAAAGAAAAAGAGAAAGAAAAAAAAAGAAAACCAATTACATTCTAATAATTATATAAGCTTGATGGCAGATCAGGTTTGCTGAATGCCTTTCACCTAGGCAGGGCCCACCCCTGGGCACCAGGTGAAGATGTGATTTCTAGGGGAAGCCAAGCACGTGCTCTGGGAAATCACGTTGAGAGTGTTTGGCTGGAGCTGGGGAAGGGGCTCCACCTGCTTCTGTGCTCCTGAAAGCTCTCATTACACTAACAGGGAGCATGGTGGGGAGAGCCATGGGTGCTGGCACCCTTGCTGTGCACTTAATAAAGTGCCTGAAACTCCTGTACGTATTTTTATTAAAAAAGTGTCAGTGCCTCAGCAAAAGGTGGGAGGGAATGACTAAATTGCTGTTAAGCGACATGTTCAGACATGAAATCAAGTGGAGCACTACATTTTTAAATTAGTTTTTGTCAGTCCTTTCCCCAGCATCTCATCAGGCTGCAGCTCCTGGGAAGATGTGTCCTCTCCCTCTCCTGTCCCTGTGGAAGCCCCCTCGGCTGGTATCTGCAGTGCCACTTTCTCCTGTTGTGGAGATGGGATGACCACACTGCCTGATAAACCTTATGCTCGTGGAGGGTTAAGGTACCTGGTGAGAACTGGGAAAAGCACATTGGGTACATCAACATGTGTGGAGGTTCCTCTGGGCTTCACCAGCTCATGTGGGTTCACAGGCTGCTGAGTGGCCTTCACACCATCATGCAGCTCATGCCAGGGTGATGGTCTCTCTCTGGGACTGTCTCTCCTGGGGGCTGGCTGTGGTGACCATGGCAGACTCCTGCTTGACCTGAGTGAGTGGCTTAGTGATGATCCCAAGTTTCATGGCTCTCCAGTATGTGGCTGTTCCCACTGCCAAGTTCAACTCTTGGTCCATGCTTACAGTCCAGACTCACACCCAGCTGTCCATCCCCTGTCCCATTCACATTTAGCTATGTTCCTGCTCTCCTGTATGGCAGCAGGGGCTCCAATGAGGGATAAGGTGTTGCTGGGTGGGGATATAGGTGTGTGAGGCTCTCAGTGGTGCTGTAAGTGGAGCGAACTGTATGTGTGGAGAGGCAGACTTGTTCATGTTGCTCAGCACTGCAGGACATGCCTCTACCACCCACCCTCCAGCAGAGGAGTGAGGGATTCAGCCCAAAATCCGTGATCTCAATTTGGTTCAGCTTGTCTGGGATTTTCATGTGGGGGGTTTAGTGTGCAAAAAATGGCTTTGCAAGTCAAGAGTCAGGATTAGGATCCTAGATAGCTAAAGACTATCCTAGAGAAGACAGCAATGATAGAACAAGGAAGGGTGGAGGAATGAAGGAAAGTTCAGAGAGAAGCTGTGAACCTGTGCAAAGCACTGGATGTCTTCAGGGTAACTCTGTGCCTCCCTTCCCAGCCCGGATGCTGCAGGGACTCTGCCAATGTCTGTGAAGGGCAGGAGCTGTGAGTGCGGGGCTGTGTCACTCTAACATATGCATGCAAGATAATGTGCTGGTGGATACCAAGGAACAACTGATGCAAATTCAGGGATATGCACTTACGTGCCCGGCTAGGAGCCAACATGCACATCCCTGGCTCTGGTATATCAGCATATGCATGGCTACAGTACCTCTCCTGCAGTGAGACAACGAAGCAAGGGGCCCAAGCAAGCTTCGTGGCACACACACCTTCACCCTTCAAGACAGACCAAGCAGTCTTTGAGCTTAAACTTCCTGAAAACATCATGAGATTTTCTCAGAGCTCTTGGGCTGCATTTCTCGGTGCAGAGAGCTCATATATAAAACTTAAAAAACTCATCTGCAGTGCCTCCCTTGAAAGCTTCTTGGGTCAGAGATGTGAAGACAGTCCAGGAAGGGAAGGGAGGGGGCAGGCTGTCATCTCTGATGAGGAGAGTGCTGTGAAGAAAGGAAGAGTTTCCTGTCTGATGCCCACTTGTTTCTCCATCGCTTCTGTTATGGACTATTAAAAATTAACTGAATCATGTTCATCATTAACATGCGTGGTCTTTGTTCTTCAGGCTCCTAGTACCCATTTGTAGGGCTTTTGTTATGTATTTTTCAGCACTTTGTCTCTTTAATTGCTCGCTTCTCTCTGATGTGCTGGGCTGTGGTTTGCAAGTCAGTTGGAGGGAACAGAGTGGCATTTTTGTTGCTCCAGACTGGATGTCAGTGAAAGGAAAGGCTCAGCAAGTCCCAGCCATAGCAGTCAAAGCAACCCCTTCAGTCTCTGGTGCCTGTGCACCAGATGCTCCTTGCCTACTGGTGGGCAGACAGCTCTGGAGTCTTTAATCCATTGTGGAGGAGAGGGAGGGAGGCTTTTCTGAAGCTTAGGTTGCCTTTGCTCCTTTTCACCTCTTTCCTCCCACACGCAGTCCTACTGCTTTTCTCACTCTCTGCTCTCAAATGATGTAGCTGTTTTTGGCACCCCGAAGTGCAGTGTGGGTCTCACTGCAGTGCTGTGGTGCTGGATGCCCTGGGCTCCACTGCTGGCTGCACTGCACAGGCTTGCATGGCTGTGGGGACACCTCCAGCCACGACCACAGCCCTTTCCTGATATTAGTCCCTTCCTCTAAACCTAAGTGCTGCCTTCACTTGAGTTTACTTGGGCCAGGAGGGCCTCCTAACAGTTTGTATAGTCTGATTCCCTATAAAAAATGGATGCAGTGTAGTAATCCTGGCAGCTGGGCTGGGACTGAGCAAATGCAGGAGGTGTGAGCAGCTGCCCCACTCTTGAGGCTGTGGTGTAGGCATCACTGTTGCTAAAGGGAGGTGACCATGCAAGACCATGGTGGTCACAGCTCCTGAGATGTCTCCTCCTGCTAAATGCGCTGGGGAGATGGAGTGAAACTAGAGAGAGGGCTCAGTAGGAATTACATAGGCTGCTCCTGCTGCCAGGAGAGATTTCTCTTTTGCCAGCCATGGAGGAAGACAGGAAAAGAGATTGTAGAATTGGGTACTATCACTGAATCTCCTGGGGCAACCCATCACTTAGAGCTACCAGTCATCCTGGAAGTCATCTGGAGAGCAGGAAGAGATGGGTCAGCTGTTACAGTGCTCATGTGGAGTGAGTCAGACCTCTGCCCACAGCTCCCCAGTGGGATGCTGAGCAGACCTGACAGGCAAAAGTGAAACATCTGCTTCAAACCCTTGTTCTTTTCAAGCTTGGCAAGTCACAAGGCAAGAGCGCACCTCTTGAAACAAAAGTTCCCGAGGGAGAGGTACCAGGAGTTGGGGTCTTTGCTTTGGGAGCAGGGGGCTGTTTGGCACTGAATCCTCCCTTTTAGCAACTTGGGCAGGGAAGAAAGACTTAGTTTCCCTTTGCGTATGGACAATTAGAACTAAGATTGGGACTCACCTCTTTGATCAACAAAAAAAGCCTAGACAGCACATTTCTGGACTTAATTCAAGGGGCGCTGACTGCAGTTTGACAAACCATGCTGTTAGAAAGGGCAAAGATAATCAGAAGTTTCTGGTGCTCTGAACCTCTGTGAAACACCCTGATGGAGGAAGATCTTTGGTCTCAACTACCTTAGTTAGTGTCCTAATGTTTCTGATCAGAAAGATTGTAGATCCTCGAAGCACTGATGTCCTGAGAGCACATCAGTCTTTGGGAAGGACTCAGGTCTCTCTGAAGATGACGTAAATCTTTTCCTTATTTCATCAGTCTGTGGATCAGGGCTGGACTCATCGCATTTTCTGCACAGTGAAGTGAAGTGCCACCGTGATTAAAACAGTCAGCTGCAGAGGTGATGGCAGGAAGTTTTAGAAAGGGAAAGGCTGGTGTCAGCATTTCCTCTAAGAGCTCTAATGCCCAACATGTTGAAATTTAATAATTAAGGAGGTGCTTTCACTTTTTTCTTTTTTTTCTTTCTTTTTTCTTTTTTTTTTTAATAGTCTAACAGCATGAACTAAGCCATTCAATAATTAATTGACAAAGTCGAACTGCACATGCCAGCACCGAAGCTGAGGGTGTGGGCTCAGCCTTTGCAGACAAATGAAGTGAGAAGTAATTGCTTGATGAAGAAAAGGAAGATATTAACATAAGATTTGTCAGGTCCCTCATAGGAATTCATCATAGTGGGTCTGAGGCTTCGAATGGGATTTGTGCTGCTAATTAATCACTAATTAACACTCTAAATTGGCCCAGGCAAGAGAGGAGGGAGGAAGCTGGGGTGATTCTAGACTTCAACAAGAGCAAGTGGAAGGAGAGAGAAATCTTTATTTGTAAGGGGTGATTCAGAGGGAATAAGGAGGAAACAAAAATGGACTGCTCATGCTGGTCAACATCTGCACATGTGTGTTTGTTGTTGGGAAGGGTCTAGCAACACTGACATCCACATGGAGGATCCTAATGTGCTTCAGTTCCAGTGAAGGGAGCCCCAGTTCTGCTCCTGGCTGACTCCAGTCTCCGTCCTTCTCATCATTCTCAGGATGTCTCTGCTGTTGCAGATGTTACATATGGTCTGGCTGGGTTCAACCTGACTCTGGTCCTCTACTGCCCAAGCCTTGCTCCATGTACAGTCTGTAGAAAGAACCAAGTACCACAGCGAGGGTAGGCACCTCTCCTATGCTGGCTGAATGTGGCTCTGAAGAGCTGCTGTAATACATTAAATAACAAATCCACCCAGCTGCCACCTACATGTGGCAGCTCTACCTACTATAAGATGTGGCACCTCAAAGTTGCCTCAATAATTTAAGTCTGTCTCACCAGGTTATCTGTATCCCTGTCTCTGTATGTGTGTTACGTGACTTGGGTCTCTCCTACTTGTTACTATGTGGATCAGCTACACTTGGAGAGACAGTGAAAGCTCAGTCAGTGTGCCCAAAGATGGAAGCTGGATACTAGCTATTAGAGGAGTGCCACCTTTCCTGTTTTTGTTTGTTTGTTTGTTTGTTGTTTTGTTTTGGTTTGGTTTGGTTTTTGGTTTGGTCTGGTTTGGTTTTTTGTTTTGTTTTTGTTTTGTTTTGTTTTGTTTGTTTGGGTTTGGGTTTGGTTTTGTTTTTGTTTTTTAATAAGAAATTTCAAAAGCATGATAAAGACACTAAAACTTTGAAGAATGTTCCTAAAAGGGCAACTTCTTCCCAGCTCAAAGTTTATTCCCAGGACAATAGATTAGTAGCATTTAGGGCTGGAAAGGATCACTAGTTTAATCAGTAGACTAAAAAAGATCACAGTCACTAGTGCCAGGCTTTGATTTTTACACTGACACTATGTGGCTGCCTCCCCTTCTGTGGGATTTTATAGCACTCAAGATACCTCTGTCTTACCCCAGCCCAATTCATGCTCTAATCTTATCCAATTCATCTATTGCTTTGCTATCTCTTATCCCTCAGATGTTCCAGGATCCATGTTCTGCGATGTTTCCATCATTCACAGGCCATACCAGATGGGAAGCAGTCCCACAAGATGCTGGCAGTGTTTGTGTGACAACTCCAAGGCAACGCAAGGGCAGTCTATGCGCTGTCTGCTTTTTCCTTTAGGATCAGCACCTCCTAATTTTGGCTCGAGACTGACCAGGGATAGATGGTTTGTCTCCCCAGACACTACAGCAGCATTCAACTCAGAGTCCTGAGCTAAGCCTCTCCACCTTGAAGGTGATGATATGGGCAAAGTGCTGGCCAGGCTCGGAGCGCTTGAGCAGGCTGCCAGAGTCTTTCTAGATGGGGCTGCTGGGAATGCGGTAATTTCTGGTGAAGAGAAGGTGTTTCTCTGCTCTCCCCTTTCCACTGTCTTACAGCTGCTGAGCTACTTCTCTCTCCCCAAAGATCAGTTTTGATCTTTGGCTTGCCTGATGGTGACAACTCTGAAGCACTCTTAGGAAGGACAAAGTCACAGACCTCAGGTGAAACATGCTGCTGTCAGCTGCTGCTGCAGAAAGGGCGGTGGCCAGAAGTGCCTCTGCATCTCGTTTGCAAAGAAAAATAAATGGGTATAAAAAGAAACTTGTTTTCTCAGAAAGTCAGCTCTGAAGGTCCCCTGAACTTGTGTAATCTTTTTACAGCCTGAATGTGACTAGATACATGAGTGGATGGATTGGGATGCTGCAGCAGGATAGGCTACAGACAGAAATGAAGGTGCTGACAAATTACAGTTAGTTTCTTTGGTACAGTTTATTCCAGAGACCTTGCTACCGCTTCTAGGGAAGGAGTTACCCTTGAGGGAATGCAGGAAGTTTTTTAAAGTCTCAGGAGATAAAATCTCTCATAAAAATGCTGTTGGCTTCCAGTTAGAACCCCTCTAAAGAGCATCTCAGTATGCTTTGGGTTATCTGTGGACTGTATGCACAAACGTACTCCTTCCTTGTGTTGCATGCACTAAAAAGGAAAATTTAGGTGTCAGCTGTTTTTATGACTTCTGGAATTTTCGAGAGATAGAAAAACACAAGCAACTTTGCTGAAGAGAGCCACAAATCCATTCTCTGGCTTCCTGGATGAGTTTTCTCTGGTTCTGCTATGGATGGACTGCAGTTTCTGTCCCAGCCTTAAATTAATTGGCATTGAGGATCTTTACTCTGTTTCCAGATGGGAGAATGAAAAATTCCCAAATGAGGTCTCTAGCTCCATATTTCCATCTCTGGAGAATCAGTCTTCATGAAGTCCCCTTGGGCATTGCTGATCTAGTAGAAAGCCTCCACAAGACTTTGTTTTCTGCTGATCAACAAAGCTTCTTCCAGTCAGATTTTCTCTTGGTGTTTCAGGGGGAGTTGGGAATCTTAATAGGATTTGAGCATCATCGGTAAGCCTAGAGCAGCTATGTCATCTGATAAATAACTTCTTGTTAGAATTCTGTCTTAGCTATAGAATGATTTTTGCATTGACTTGTGTTTGCTCTTGTAATGATGCAAGTTATACCCTGTTTCCCATGCATGAATAATCAGACATTGATTAGAGGGGAGTCCCTGCAAACACTGAAGTTTTTGTGACAATCCTCAGGACTCCGTCAGGCCAACACCTCACTTGTAGCTTGATGAGGACACTGAAACCCTTCTTCCAGAAAGCACCAGGAGATCCTGGATGATTATCAGCTATCAGTGACATAACTTCAGCAAAAGTTTTCTCTCTTTGAAACTGATCTGGGATGCACAAATCAGTACTGATCCAGAGGGGAACCTTGTGGCAGACTAGAAATACCTGTTACTGGTTCCCCAATGCTACCTGTGGCTTCTGGGTTCTCCTGGCACATTCCAGAGCCAACTGAGGATTCAGCTGAGGATGTGAGCATTGCCTCAGTGTGTACACGTGGTCCAGAGAATAGTGCGAGCTTCCTTCTTCAGTGGGAACAGCAGGTATTTGCAACTCTGGAGAAAAAAAAAACAACTCCAGCTACTTCCACAGTGGGATTTTTAAGACAGCAGAACCAAAGAATAGGGTCTGCTCTGTGGAAATTCTTTGGAATTGTGTCTTGCCACAGTAATGAGGGTAGGTACAATCTGTGAAGAAATACCTGGATAAAATGTCTCTGCTTTTGATGTGTGCTGGGTATATGGCAACTGGTGGGGAAAGAGTATTATGACAGTGGACATTCCTGCCTCTTTGGATGGGATTTCCGCTGTTTGCCACATGCTGTGTCCTGAAGCATTTGAGCAAGATGTGTGAGGGTGAAGGTCTCTAATGCCTGGAGGTAGAAGTCTTCCGATGAATACTAGGACCAAACAGGATTCAGCCAAACTGAGTTCCATTGCACTAGAAGAGAATCCAGATTAGGTGGTGGGATTCTGCTGGCTGACAGGGATGCTGTTCCCATGTCTTTCACACCACAGAAATGCTTTCCCGGTTTCACAGACAAGAGCCCCAAGACATATCTCAAAGTGCTCTAAGTGCCTAACCTTTTCCATTTTAAATGGTACAAATCAGATTCCCACTTTCCTAGCAACATGGAAGCTGGAGAGTCCTGGTTTTATTATTGCTTCACTGTGCCAAGAACTCTGCATCAAATCTATTATTTTTACTGTCCTGCTTTCTGAATAAGGGATGTGGGTAACAATACACCGTACCTGGAAAACATCTGCAATGTTAGTTTAGGCTTGTGGCTCCCTGGAAAGATCCAGTGAACTGCAAGCAAAAGCAATACATCAGAGCACTGCCAGAAAAAGCAATAAATTAGCTCTGTACAAGCGATAGTTTCCCAGCAATAGCCAACTCAAGCGGCTCTAATAGGTTTCTACTGACTTTCTGCTGAAAGAATGACACTCGGCTTGAAAAACAGAGATGTATCTGTGGGCAGGGGAGGTTCTCTTGCACCAGAGGCTGCTGTGAGCTCTGTGAGGGACACTTCAACACTTCCAAACTGGAAAATCTGCAGTCAAAATGACCCTGAAACAACCACTTCATCGACATTGAAAAGAAACCTTACAACTTCATAAATCAAACTGTGGTGAGGAAAGGAAGCAGAGGTTCTGTGGTCTGAAACTGGAGGGTATACCCAATGGGAAGAGCACCTTGGGCTCAGAGTCAGTTTTATCAAACTTTTAGGAGTAAACAATGTTGTTCTGGCTGTGTCTGATAGTCAGAGGATGGATGGCCTAGTATAGTCTGGGACAGGCAGATCTACAGCTGAGCAAATGGAACTGAACATGTAATATATATCAGGCAACCCAGCCTCTTTTCCTCCTGAGGGTAATGCCAGCCATCTGCTATTTCACTGAATCCAAAATAATGGGAGAGACGTGCAGAGTGGGGAAATAATAAAATGTTTTGTAAGTGAGAGCAAAAGGATCAACTGACAGGGTCTGATCTGCCATGGCTTGTGGCAAGGCTCTGGCATTACTACCCAGACTTCTCCTGCCATACCCATGGGAACATTGTGTGTGGCGCTGGAGGACCGTCCCTTAGACACATGTAGTATCTGCTTTCCTTCTATCAGCTGCTTAGAAAATTGCCTGCCGTAAGTCACCTGTCCATCTGTCTCCTGGGGACTGGTGCCTTCTCCTTCCTTCCAGAATCAGGGATGGAGCCGAGGGTGGGGGTGCTGCTGGTACCTCACAGAGCCATGGGGACATGTCAGCAAGAGGTGGAGGAACATCCCACAGGGGCCACTACAGAGCTGGCATCAGTGGGCAGAGCTATCAGAGTAAGACCATCCAGAGAGAGCAGAAAGGTGTCACCTGATCTTCCCTGGTCCCATCCACAGCCCTGGCTGATTCAGCCTGGGAGCCACCAGTGTTGGGTAAGGCACAAAGGGCAGGAGCCACCCAAACCTCCTTGATCCATCCCCTCTTTTCCCTCAGCAAATCAAGCCCTGTCCAAGAGGAGCCAAGGTGGAGCGGAATAGAGATGTGATGCGGGGTAGAGGTGACCCCACTCTCAGCCATCAGTGAAGTGTGCTGCCCGTGGCAGCAGGGCTGTAAATCTCCCCCTTGTAAACACTCAGCGGTTCCTAAGTTCAGGCAGATGTAAAAGGAAATCCAATGCGCATTTACAAACTCCCAGCCCATTACCTAACAGGTTCATAAAGCAGCGAACAAAGGCTAATCAATATGCTGAGTGCAGGGAAGAGGGAGCCTGAAAGCATTCGCTAATCGGGGGATGCAGCTGGCTTTATAAATAAGTTGGGTCTCTGATGGGGAGTGGGCCCAGGGAGCAATTCGGCACCTTTCATCTCCAGTCACCCCTAAATGTCTCTCTCCAGTAATGAGCTCGCAGCTCTCCTTCCTCCACAGCACAGAGAAGAGTGAGAACGAAGAGGCAGGCGGAGCAGCCACTAATGGTGACTTGCCACAGGGATCAATAGATAGGAAGCAAATTAACAAGGATCCCGTGGGAAGGGATTTGTTGATATGCGGGGTGGCAGGGAGTGACATCAGATTGGACGGCTGTGCCGTTTTGGAAATACCAACCTGTAATGAACCCCCGAGGGAGCAGGAGGGAGGAGACCCTACTGCCTGTCTGGGATGCTGTCTTTTCTCACCTCATCCTTCCATTAGCATATACACCGCTTTGATTTTTCTTCCTAACAAGTTCTCTCACTGTCTCTCTCACTCTCTGAAGTGCTGTTCTCTCCAGCAAAATTTCTCCCATAGATCCCTTTAGAGAAGGGGTAGGGTCCTCAGAGTCTGGGGCTCCTTGTGGAGGGTGGGCTAGGGGGCTTTGCATTAGGACATACCTGAAGCCTTTTCTAAGAGTCTTGTAGCCTTCCTGCCCTGGAAATGTGGGATGTGCTTGAAAGAAAAGCCCCGGTCTACTTAGTTTGCCTCATAACCATCATGGCACTGTGCTGTGAGGTGGGGAGGTGGGGAGGGAAGGCTCAGCCAGCTGTTGCTCACTCACCCTTACCTTCTCTGGACCTGGGGATGGAGGGGACTGCTTCTCCAGGCAATGAAGCTGGGAAAGCATGCTCCTTACCCTGCTTAGCCTGGCAACTTGGTCAGTCTTTGATTTCTGTGTCAGCATTCCCAGAGATGGAGATGTCCTCAGGCCCCACTGCCAGCAGCCAGTACAGCAGGCTGGAGAAAGAGACTGTTCCCAGCCAGCTGCTACACAGAGCAACCTCATGGATGTGGGGCTGTCATGAGGCTGGGTTATGGAGCAACTGTCTTCAGCAGAAACTGGTGCAGCCTGTCCAGACTGTTAGAATCATAGAATCATTTAGGTTGGAAAAGACTTTTAAGATCATAAAGTCCAACCATTAACCCAGCACTGCCAAGTACAGCACTAAACTCATGTCCATAAATACTCCAGCTACAAAATTAGACAGCCCTAATTGTAAAGGGCTTCTCCTGCCTTCATTCTTTACCTGCAGATGGGGAGCCTGGCACTGCAGGTGTTAGTCCTGGTGTTCTGCACCTCAGCAAGAGCCAGCAGACCAGGCAGGAGGAAGGTAAGAATTGATTGCCTGCTAGACCAAGCCTGGCTGGGAAAGGGTAGGAGCTACAAGTTGTGGTACCTGCTGGAGGTGGTTCAAATAGGAAATTTGTGCACAAGTAGTGCTTTTAAGAACCAGAAGAGATTTCATTATCTTCATGCTCACATTAGGCAGCCCTGGCAGGAGGGTGGGTGGATAGGAAGGACAGTAGCAGGGGAAAACAGTGGGCTAAGAAAAGCAAGTCCTGAGAACACACGGAGAGCAGGACGACCCTGCTGGAGTGCGAGTCATGTCTGCAGAGCAGATCCATATTTAGTACCTCTCCTTCATTGCAGATTTCAGGGCACAGCATAACAAGGCATTAGTTGGCTGCTGAGACAGCCAGGGATGGATTTCCTAGGGCAGACAGCCAAGAGGATGGAGTCTCAGACTCCTGGAAGCCACCACCAGCATCTTTGCAAGGCAGATCTTGTTTCTGGACAATACTGAATGTTTCTCATGGAGCTGACCAAGGAGACCCTCATGCTCCTGAAGCTGGCTCAAAGCAGAATTCATGAGAGGAGCCTGAGTCCAGTGAGTTTTGTGAGGGACACCAAAGTTCCCTTGGAAGGCTGGGGAGCAAGTGAACTCGTGTGGGCTGGAGATGCATCTCTGGGCATGCAGAGGTGCATGTCCCATGCCTCTTGCTCTCAACACAGGTGGAGGAGGAAGCAGGACAGAGACCACCAGCTTCTGCAGCAGGCAGCCCAGGCAGCCTTCTGGCAGCTGGTGATCTGAAGGAGTGGGGGTGATCTTCTGGCCGTGCTGCTTGTGCTGCTCTGGCAGGGAAAGTTCTTACTGTGCTGGCAGCCCCTCCTGACTGCCTGACAGCTTATGCCCTGAGGGGCTCATTTGGTGCAGATCCAGCAGCGAGTTCAAATCTCATTTAATTTTGCATGCACGCATAAAAGAGAAAATCCTGTTGTTTCTACAACTAGCTGCTTGACTGCCTGCCCAAACAAAGAGGCAAGATAAAGTGACCCTGGGCATCTCTGCTAAGCCATGGCCAAGGCTCGATTGAGCAAATGAACTTGCAGATCGAGAACAGAGAAGTTCATGGATTTGCTTTGCCTTGGTTGTCCTCTCTCCAAACACTACTGGCAACCAAAGAAGCGGGGTCCCCTAGGCCCCTTTCTTGCTGGGAAGGCAGGAACAGGACCAGCTTTCCAGTAAGGGGAGGAGTGAAGAGAGTCCTCATTGGGGAAACCAGAGCACTGAGTGATCGGCATCTCACTTACAGGAAAAAGAACAGCATCTCTTTGGGAGGCACCCTTTGTCCTGCTTCTGGCACTACAGCCAGCTTGCCTGCCCTACTTTTCTGCTTTCCTCTCTGCTCATGGTCAAAGACCCCAGTATCTCTGGGCAGGATTAGGAAGGTATGCTCTGGACTAGGCTGTTAACAACTTCCAACCCTCCTTCTGTCTCCCCCTCACTGCCTTCTCATACTTCCATCTCTCCTTCCTGATCTCCACCTGCCCTCTTCATCCTCCCTCCTCTCTCTCCCTCCTGTTTGATCCTATCCTCCCTCTGCAGTGGAAGTGTGCCTTTCAAGCAGCCTATTAAAGGGACTTGCTGAAGGAGCCATTAGTTGGAAGCAAAGTGGAGGCCTGTGGTGTTGAAAACAAAAAGCACAGTGGTGGAGAGCAGGGAGGGAAGAGCCAGTTGATAAAATACAGCTCTTCTCCACTACCAAGTTCAGTGTGATCCCCCTCACCACACATCAGTCAGCCATGCAGTGACAGCCATTTGTGAAGAGTTCAAGTGTTCCAATCTGCATTTCCTAATGAAGACAGTGACTCACAGAGCCCCAACTGAATCGCACCTCCTCCCTTCAGCCCCAGTATGTGAAGCATGAGCATCTGCTGGGGTTTCTGCTCATCTGGAGGAGAGCAGCTCTCACCAGGAAGCAAGAGGAAAGTATGTAAGCATGAGAAGGGACCTAAGAGAAATCTAAAGGTGACAGTAGAGGTTGTCAAGCTCCTGGCTCTTTCAGGCTGTTAGGAAACAGGTGAGAATGAGTGTATTGTCTCAACAAAAACACACTGCCTTGTTGACATAGCAGGGCTGTGTGTGAGGTTATCTCGCTCTTGCTCACTGTTAGTGGTGAAGAAAAAAGGTCTGTATATAAGAACAGAAAATAAGATTGGATTGGACAGCCTACCTCTCTGTGCCAAAGCCCTTTGAGGTTAGAACGATGTCTGGATTTGAAGACAACATCTGTTGGGACTGCTTGGCAGGATCTTCTGGTTATTATTGTTCTTCCCCCTGTGTCAGTGAAGCCTGGCTTCTTCCCCAGCACCATCCAAGCAATTGCCCTGCACAGAGCTCTGCCCTAGCAAAGAACCACTGTGAGCCTGCAGATTTGTTTGCTCTTTCTGTGGTATCTGTGACCATAGAGTGCCTTTGCTTGGGCAGAGAGAAAGTGCCTGCAGGATGGCTGGAGTTCTGTATTCAGGGCCTATGTACTGCAGTTAGTAAAATACTGGGATGCTATAGATATAAGGTCATATAAGCAAATGCTCAAGATTCTAAGAAGGCATCACTCTTCACCCATCTTCACCTGCTTCACCGGTCTTCACTTGCTTTGAGATCACTGAATGCAATATTTGATATAAATGCAAAATAATTATTATTTTAAAAAAAATTATTAATTTCCAATTTCCTCCCATTATACCCATATGCACCAAGGATTACATTCCCATTGCCAAGCATTTGTGCATAATCTCTGGAGAGTGGCTTGTCTGATGTGTTTATTCAGTGTAAATAAGTTAAATGCTGGGGAATGAATGATCCTACTAATTGAATTTATTCTTGTAAATTTAATATGCCATTCTAGCCAAATGTGCCATCAAAAATGTGCATTATTTTGTTCGTCTGCATGGTCATCATTGAAATTCAGAGAACACATCTGAAATTTCAGTGCATGGCTGGAGGAAATGGTCTTTCCAGCAACCCATGGGAATACAGTGTGGAATTTCAATATTTGTATATCTAGAATGACTGGATCCAGTGACTGCAATTGTAATGCTGAAATATGCCCACTGTGAGAGAAAGTACGGTTTCTTTGCTTTACTAACTTCTCAGATATTGATTCCTTTGAGGCTTAGAGTCCCTCCTGTGCTTATTCTCTGCCCAAAGAGGATTTTAATGTACAGAGGAAGGGGACAAGGAAAATCCTTAGGTCTTTCTATAACTGTGCTTTGTGTACATTGTAAGAATTATATCTGGGTGTAACTTGGCACTGGTCAGGTATCTTTTGCTCTAATTCACCTGTTTTATAGCTCTTATGGAGAACTGACAGCAATGAATGAGCTGTTTGTGAGGACACAATTGATTTGGAAGACCCGAGTGCAGGAGTTTCTTTTTATATCTGCGTGCCAGGAGGGTCTGTTACATTTCTTTAAGCTCTTCATCCATATCTCACACCACAGAGGGCCATGTATCTGCTGCAAACCCAATGTGATACTTTCGAGCCTGTTGCATGGCAGTTCAGTGATATGGTTTGGAGGTGGAGAAAGCTCCTGCTAAACCAGCCATAGGAAGGAAAATAAAGCAAAGCAGAGAACATCATTTTGACATTGCCTGTGTGCCAAGTAGGGCATACAGCTCAGCTTCTCCAACTCAAATGCCTTTTATATAGTAGAGGAGCAGAAAGGATGACCAAAGTGGGGAATGACTTGGGTGTGAAAAATTATTAACTGGGCTAGGACTCTCCTGTCTTGAAAAGATAGGTGAGTAGCTATGAAATTGTGAATACTATGGAGAAGGAGAACAAAGAGCAGTTGTTCTGTCCCAGTATCAAGACTAGAGAGGTCAGAAGGAACTGGCAGGTGGCAGTTTCAGAAGACAGCAGAGGAAGTGCCACCATAGCAGGGGCATTGATGAGCTGTGAAACACTTGGGCAGTGGGCATCTGGAGCATCCCAAATGTGATTGGGCAACTCTGTGAAGGAAAAGTCCACCACGAAGTATTAAAGGCAGGAATGCCGCATGTGATTTAGGATGTCTGGAAGCCAAAGTTGGCTGGGAGAGTAATCTGGGGAAATCCCATGGCACGCTTGCCCTATGTTTATCTGCTGCTGGTTGGAGACAGGGTGTTGAGTGAGATTGGTCTCTGGTTTTACCTGATAACGACCATTATTGCACTTTCATGTCCGTTGCTCAAAAAAGACCCTATGGTAGTCAGCTCAGCTCTAAGAGCACTAAACTTCAGAAAGTTATGTAACTATTCACTGCTTTATCTTCATGCCATTAGGTATCATTAGGTCCCTACTATGGATTAAGCAGAACACTGACTAGCCAAGAGGGAGAAATAATTGCGGTCCATATGCCTGAAATCGTCCATCCCACTAAGGACTGCAATTCAGCTCATGAGCAGTAATCACATCAATTAACCTTTGTTCCATTTAACATTAGGAGGGCCATAGAATTACAGCTTTTGTAATTAACCTCCTAAATAGGGATGTATTCAAAACAAAGAGAAATCCCTATGTCTCCCAGGCCTGTGCAAAGGCAGGGAGAGGGAGAGATGAGGGTTACTGAATAAAAGGAAAGAGGGACTAATGCCCACTGAGCTTTGTTGTTGCCTTGCAAAGGGAAGAGCTGCTCTGAGCCCTCGGGGCTTGTGAGCCTCCCAGATGAGTGGCAGTTCTGCACTAAGGGCCTTGAATCCAACGCCAGGGAAAGGAGGGATGCAGGATCGGGAATGGGGGAAACAGAAAACTCCCAGGGCCTAAGTAAGGGTGAATAAAGGAAGCTCCCACCCCAGAGGGGCAGCCTGTGTGGTATCTTAGCCCCTCTGGGATCAAGTGTCGAGCTGAAGACCCATGGGGTGCTTAAGACCTGTTCTCTGCTGCTCTGTCAGAGGGTCAGACAGCAGAGCTGGCTTCAGGGAAGGAAAAAACACAGAGCTGCCATTTAAAGGGAAAAATGGAGAAGATTCACTGAACAGTAATTGGAAAGTAATTGAGCTAAACTGAAATGTAATTGGAAAATAATCATGGTGAGCAGCAGTTTAACACATCTTCTTGTAATCTGAACAGAAGGTGCTTTATGAGTTTGTGTTCCACCCCATCTTGGGGCTTGTGGTATGTCTATAGTGTAGACAGAAGACTTTTTCTGTGGCTCAGGACTGAAGCCAGAAACAGACTCTTCTCCCTCATCCTCACTGCCACTCCTGTCTCCGTATGCAGTGGCAGAGTAGAGCAAAAGGAGGAACCTGGTTTCTCCAGCAGTGTGGGAGAAGGATAGCGATACCACCCACAGCAGAATGTGACAGCTGCTGGCCACTGGGGACGATGCTGGAAGACCCCACTTGCTTACTCCATGTTAGTCAAGAGTATTTTCTGTCCATTCTTTCTGTGTGCTGTTCTGCTCCAAAGCTGTTTATGCAAAGCTTTCAATAAATACCTCCTGAAATGTGGAGGAGATGAACAAGGTAATGTGAAGAATAATGAAATGTCCCTCAGCCTCTAGGGAAGCAATATTGACCAGCCATGGAGAGAGCTCATAATGAGGCCCACTCTACTCAGAGAGAACAATAATAGCCTTCCCTTCCGCAGCCCCCCCTTTGCCATCCCTGTAAATTTTGTTTGCTCAAGAAAATGATTTGTGTAGGAAAGGAGCCAGGCAGTGAGTGCAGTCTGGAGGGGATGATGTGGAGGGAAGGGGAAAGGTTGCAGGGAGAGTCATGGCTCAGATGTGGCTCCACACAGTCAGTTACTATTGCAGACAGGGTCTGCTGTCTAAAATGCTCCTCTGGACCCTGCTGGCCCAGAATCCTGGGGGAAGAAGACTTGGGAGTGTGGGAGCCAGAGCAGGCAGCAGGGAGTGGATTCTGTGCTCAGTGAGTGTAACCCTTGTCCCAGTCGTGGTTTTCCCTTGCCTCACCCATGTCTCTCTGTCCAAACTTTTGTTCTTTGTGCAGGTCATGTGATCTCTGCACTAGTCCCACTCTGTCCTGACAGTCATCCCAGGCTCCTGGGCCCACCCCTGCTCTACTGCATCCCTCTGGATGAATTCAGTGAACTCACATGCTGGATTCATTGGCCACTGTCCTCTGGCCCCATTACCCACCACTGTCTGCTGTGGAGAACCTCCAAGCTGAGGCTGAGCATCTGGCAGAGGCTGTGTGTCTGGGCAAATGACCAGCCCCAACAGGGCTGTAACCCAGGTAACCTGAGTACCCAGTGACAGAGCTGCAGTTTCCCACCCAAGCACAGCGGCTCTTGTTTTCTGGCCTATGACCTGGGGTTCCTGGCAGCCTTTACAGCTCTGCAGTGTCTCTTGTTTCAGCAGTTATGGAGATTTCTAGAGCACACCAGCTGCTCACCTGGTTTTAACTGTGCTATCTGTTCAACACAGCATTCAGTCTACATTAACCTTTACCGCCTTATCCCTTCCATTCCTCATTTCCATTCCTTGCCCCCTTGTTATCTGGGGAGGCAACAGGTCTGTCACTTTGCCTTGCTGTTCTTCCTATTAATTTCTCTGCCTTTTACTGTCAGAGCTTCCTTTGCCCGCTCCCTCCTTGAGCAGCATGCCAGTTGGGACCAGCATCTCATTAGACTGCAATTCTCTTTGCCTTGGTCCGGTGTACAAAGTGCCAGAACATCTCAAATTGAGCTGGGACTGTTGCCTCACAGACAGCAAGGTCACTGCAATCCAAGGTGCTCCTAAGCCTCTGTGTGTATGAGGCAGCCCATGTTCACACAGAGCAAAAGGCAGCTCTGCAAACTTTAGAGCTATCTGAGTCCTCAAGCTGGTGCATTCAGGCACCCACACACTGCATCATTTCTTTGGCAGATGAAGGAGGAATAAGGGTTTGTTTTTACTATCACTGTTATTGTATCATTTATTTCCTCAGTAACGTCCAGAGGAGAGACTCCTTCCTGCCTCCATGGCAGGTGAGAAAAGGGTGCAGAGGAATGCACTAGGCAGTGGAGAGCTGAGGTGAGGCATGAACCTGATAAGGCTGATTGGGTGATAACAGACTTGAATGTGTGGTGGATCAGAGTTACTGGTGAGCTTCTTCCTTGCTGTGCTCTAATGTGGCCCATTGTATGGCCAAACCTGACTGGGTTTTCCAACACTTTGTGGTGTCCTCCATTGTCCCCTTGGGACAAGGGGTTTCTCCCACTGAGCTGTGGACAGTCCCACACTGGCAACCTCAGGGGATGTCCGTCTTTCTTCCTCCAGAACAGAGGGGTTAGGCTTCACTGTGCCCTGGGGAAAAGTCACTGGAAGCTATTAGCCTAAAGCAAATTGGAAGAGCCCCCCTACTTTGTTCAGTCTGTTGATTAAAGCAGCAGCTGATCTTATTGTCATTCCTAGCAGATCAGCCTGAGTTTTCCAAGGCTGCTGCTGAGCCCATTGTTATCTTGGCTAGTTGCAGTGATCTGAATTTATCCTAAGGGTTTTTGTTTTTTCTTCTTATGGTTTTGAGTCTGCTCAGAAAATAAATTCTTTCTCATTTTGTGTTCATTGGGGTTTCACGTTGTGGAGCCTGCCAACCTGGCAAAACCTCTTTGGTTGTGAGTTGCTGAGGGTTGCTGAAGCAAATCAAACTAAACCAAACTGTGAAATCCAAAAAAGCTAAGCTATGGCCAAAACAGACCAGATTCAAACAGACCCCATCAGTTCAGCCTCAGCCAAACCAAACCAGAGACCTACCTTGACTTGACCAAATCTAATTGAATTAATATTTGAGTTAAAGGGAATAGAAAGGCCCTTGGACACTGGAATAGAAAAGTATTTTCTTTCTTGCTTCCACTGACTTCAGGAAGAGCTCTGCTCAGCGTTCCCTGACAAGTGGGCTGTCTGCTCAGGTGCAGAGCTTCTTAAGGTGAGTGTTGCTTGGAGAACTTGTCACAGTGCCACATCATTTCAGAGAGGACCTCTGTTCTATCCATAGTAAAAGCCAAATGAAAGCAGAGAATCATCCTTACCTTTGATATGTTGCCTTAGGAAACAACATGGCAAATAGTATCCATTGTTATCACAGCACTGACTGTTCTATGGTTGACACCAGATGCTAACCTGGATTTCCTCCTGCCTGGAGGTGTCACACAGCTCTGATCTAAATGAAGGGATTAGGAAGCACAGTGCCTGTGCCATATGGTCAAGGTCAGCAGCACCAACTCATGGCCTTGCTGCTGTCCACTCAACAAGCTATCCACCAGCAATCCCAATCAGGAACAGTAAGTGTGAAATGGAACAGCTCTTTGGAGATCAGGTATTTACCAGACTGTCATTATCCATTTAAGTCCTCATGATTGTTTTCCCGTAAAAACAAGAAAACAAGCAAACAACCCAGCAGAAATAATTTTCTACAGTCTCAACAGTTAGGATAAAATCTTTGTTTTAAACCCTCTCTTCTTCCCCATGCTTCAGGTTGAGCTTCTTACTTTTCCCAGCTAATTAGCATGCAGCCTGCAGGTTCCATAGCATCAGCTAAATATAAGCTATCCTTTTATTTTTCCTTTTGTTTGAGGGCTGTTGACAGAGCTTTTTGTTCACTTGAAAGGTAGAGGATTAGCCATGTGAGGTTCATTCCTCATGTCTGTCTCCTGTCATCTCATTAGCCAGGCACACATCCAAGGCAATGCATTGGGCAAGGTGTCAGACAGGACAATGTCACAGCCAGACTCAAGGGAGTGAGTGCCTGGGCACTCAGTCTAGTGCTGAGGACAGGAGCTCAGCTCTTGTCAGTCCTGGCTTTTTTTCCCTGCCTTTTGGCTGTTACAGAGAAGTTACCTTCCTTCAGTGTGCTTTGTGTTCTCCACATTGTATTTCTGGAATAATCCTGCTTGGGAGGAAGAATGGCTGATGCCTATGAATAGAAAGGTTGCAGGGTGATTGATCCCAGTCATCAATCTTTTGGTTTAACCAGCTGGTACCTGTAAAATTCTATGAGATTTGCTAAGAAATTAGCCTCTAGCATACATGGGGCAGTGATATGTGTCCTCTCCATGCGCTTTCATGCTTCTACTTAGCAGAGCTGGCCCCTGCATCTGTCTTGTCTGCCAGTTTGTACTGTTTTAGGAGTGGTGACATTCCAGAGTGAGGAAGGATGAATACAACCTCTGATGTTAATTGTTCATCATTTGGTACCCCCTGTGTCCTTTTTATACCCATTAGGAAGACAGGGTGACATTAAGGGAGCCACAGACTGCATCTCAAAGCCTAAGGTGTCCCATCTTGGCTGAACTGTAGCTGACATTTCACTCACCCTGGGCTTTAATGTGCAGCAAAGACCCTCTGGGCATGATACACAACCGCTTTATAGAGCACTGAAACAGCATTCTCCGGCTGGGATAATAAAGGAGGGGATTTTTTTTTCCAATGGCTCCTGTTGGAACACATTATGAAACCCTTTTTGAGAGGCTTTAAAAAGTACCTTTAAAATTAATTCAAATGGAGTGAGACTTGGCAGAGTTTGGAGTGGAAAGAGAATGTGGGGGATGGAGAACCTCCAAACCTAGGGAAATCACTCTGGGAGCATGGAGAAAGCTGTCTGCAAGATTAGATCTCTTTCCTCCTCCCAAATGATGAAGTGGGTGGCAAGACTTAGATTTCCCTCCCTGAAGCTGACACACAGTTGGTCAGTTTATCATTGAGTCACTGGCTTGGTATGGGTGGTCCCACACTTGCTACCCTACAGCCACAAACAGCTTGGTGTGGACACTCAGGGTGACCAGGTGATTTGGCTATGGTGTGATCCCAGATGAATGTCCCTTTGGACTTACACCATCTCTGCAGCCAAAGGGTTTCCACTTGAATCCATCCCACTCTACTTGCAAGGCTCCTACTTATTTCTGTGCTTCCTGTGAGAGGTGGAATCACTGCCACCCCTTACAATACATCCTTCTCTCTAGGGCTGCATCTGTGACTTCTCTCCTTCTCTACAGTTTCACTTATCTACTGCCCATGTTCATCATTACCAGTGATTTCATAATGGAGAAGAAAGTTATAAAATGGAAAAGACCTCCCACTTCTCAATACACATTGTTTTGTAGGAAGTTATAAACCCAGGGATTCTTAATCTATCAGTTCAAGAGGAAAGACCTTTGCCTTGTTGAGCTGGTACATCACCATATCTGAGTCCTGCTGCTTGATGCTTCATCCCAACAAGCCCAGAAAGCTGGGCAGTCCACCTGGCATCTCACTCCCCTACTGCTGATAAAGGGCTGTGCTGCCCTCATGTAAGGACATCAAGGGATAAGGAACAAGCCATCTGCTGAGGGGATGACATCACCAGCACGCAGAAGACAGAGACTTCTGTCCCAGATATTTGTCTGACTGGAAGCCAGGGCTGTTGGATGTCTGGAAATGTTGGTCAATGCTCCAAGTGATAAGACTGTAGAGCCAGGGCTGATGTGTTAGAGGCTTTCTGGGCCCTTGCAGTTCTGCTGGGGAGTCTGGTGAAGGAGAAAGCAGGTGCTTTCTAATAAAGGCTTGTTTTCTGAGTCAGATTAAAGGAGTGAGAGATGAAATTTGAAGATAGGGATGAGTATGGCAGTCTGTATGGTAAGGTCTCTCCTATGTGTTGAAGTCTTCTTCGGAGGAAAGAAATAAAAATTAGCCCATAGCTGGAACACAAGAGATCTGGAGCTTGCTTTGGCCTTGGGAGAGGGAGGGAGGAAGAAAACAGTGTTTGGGGACCTTCATGCTCTTCCAGTGAAGCCTTCTGGTGCAGTATAGGTCTTGCGTCGTCTCTGGGATTTCAAACAGCAGCACGATGGCACATCTGTGGTACTCAAGACAAGAAGAGAAGCTAGAAACCCTGTGACTTGATCACTAGCCTGACTCTGCTATCTTTTCCTTAAATCCAGCCTCATTGCTACACTAGAGCCACTAGTTTCAAAACCTCAGTTCCTCTGTGCGTGCTCCAAAGTTGATTCGTATGTTAACTGTGCAAGCTGGGGTTTTCAAAGCTGAAAATATGCCTTGGGCTGTTTTAATGTTTGATCTAAAGTGGGTCATTCATTTCCAAAGAGAAGATTAGGGAAAAAACAAACACCACTGCTTTGACCACACTGAACAAAATTCTAATAGATGGGTAGTTGGAAAGTACAAGCTTATATGTTGGAGATGGGAATCAAAGTTTGTAAAATTCCACTCAGCCTGACTAGAGCTGCCCCAGTGAAAAGCCATGCATTTCTGAAAACTCCCTGGCCCATCTATTTTCTGTAGAGATCAGCTGTATCTGGGCTGCTCTGTCCTCAGAAGCACCTGTGTATGCTGAATGAGCTTGCTCTGCCTTCCTGTGGCTCCTACAGCCCAGTTTGACTTCCAGCATCTACAGGGTGATTTTTTTGGTGCAGCTGTTTCTGTGTTGTATCATGGTAGACTTTTCAGCCTGCAAAGCATGCTACAGCATTACTGATGGAGGCTGTCTCCCCATCTTCCTGTGCTCCAAAGGAGTATTCCCCAGGATGTGGGTGGGTGAGGTAGGGAAGGAGGAGGCTATCTCTCCAGGTGCTGCTCTAGCTGCTGTACATGGCAAATATTAGGAAGGACTAAATCAGGAAAATGCAAAAAGCAGGAAAATGATCTCATGCATCCCAAGGGACTGGATTGTTTTCTTCCTCTGTCACTGTGCTTCTTGCTGTCAGGGAAAGGTGGCATGAGGTAAGATATTCATTGAGAGCAACTCATTCCTCCTTTCCTAAATAATGAGTCTGATTTGTGCTGGCTGTTAGTATAACCAGATGGATTCATGCTTCAAACACATAAAATCCTATGTAAACCCCGAAAAATCAGACTGTAAGATCTGTGCAAATCTAGCATACCAAATTATGATAATTTTGTATGAATTTGGCTTTGTTTCTGTCCTTCAGTTCATCAGGTATGAAGATAATAAAGCCACCTGATTCAACAGGGGAAGTGCTGATGAATAATTCATTAATACCTGTGGCACTCAAATGCTATCATGAGCAGAACTCAGGCTTTGAGGCAGGTCTTCAGTCCTGCTGAAGGCTGTGAATGAGCAGGAGCCAGAGAGGCTGAGGAAAAACTAGGGGATTGGAGCAATGGGAGTCACCATGAGCAGAGTAAAATGACTATCTGTCATTGTGGTCCCTCAGTCTGGAAACCTTCTCCCTGGTTCCTCTGAGGAGAGAAGACATGGAGGTACTCGTCTTGGCATGCTTGGGGATAGGACTGGAAGGATGCTGAGGAACAACCATGCCCTGGTACTCAGCAACGGACCATGTGGGATAAATGGGCCACCTGCATCCCAGCATCCCATCATGTAATTTCCTCCTAGAAAGGAGCACTAGGCTGAAGGGAAGAGACAAATGACCCTCCTGGAGGGAATGTGGTATTAAAAAGGGAACTCCCCTGAGCCATGGCTCCACTCTGTGTTCCAAGCTGCAAGGCAGGACCATGTCAGCTAACTCACCCATTGCCATGCCACTCATTTCCATCACTCCTGCTCCTTGTCCACCCCACAACCAGGCGTTAGATTGACAGCAGTCTGGTTGTGCCATCAGCCCCAATGCAACTACCCTGCAAGGGAGGGAAAAGCATATATTAAACATTAAATAGTATATAGCCATTAAGCACTTTTGAATTTCAGCTTGGGTGTAAAAACTTATGGAACTGCTAATGAGTGGATGATGTGCCAAATGGTAGTTTGTGTCAACAGGGTGGTTTAAATGCTTGTGCACGCAGCGTGAGGCATCTCCAGAGCTCCACTCCTCTGATTGGCTCCCTGCTGCTGTTTCTGATCCCCACATAGACAGTTTTCTCAAGCCTGAAAACTTCATATAGTTTCCCTTAGTGCCTCAAGATGGTAAGCTATTTTAGGGTTTAATTTCAAATATTAGCACTGCAAAGGAGTAGGAGTTTTCTGAGAAGTGGCTCACATATCCAAAAAAAGAAAAATAAGGAGATTTAGTTATAATGGGGTGGTTGTCCAGTTGCTGGGTAATTCAAAGCATCTGACATGCTTCTTCGCATGGCATAGTTGTAGTATGAGCTCCCTCTACCCCACAGAAGTCTATAACTTATCAAAGAGATCAAAGTGATCTAAGTGATGGAAATAATCTATCTGGAGTACTGATGGAAGTAATACACATCCCCAGGTGATCCAAGTGCCTGAAACTCAGATCACTACAACTTCTTTCATGGTATATCACCAGAACACCAGGACATGGATTTGCAAGTGTCTCTTGACTGTCTTGGCTCTGGGTGGACAGCCTAGGTCAGGTCAAGCAGTGGGCTACTACTTTGCACCTCATTAGAAGTCACCTGCTTGGGAGAGAAGTACGCTTTGCAATAACCTGAGCACTTTGAGCTAATATTTGATCAAGAAATGCCACAGAAATGGTGTTTTCCACTGGAAAACTCCAATTTATTGAACCCTAGAGTGTGTAGCAGTAAGAGCTGACTTCAGCGAATGGGGAAAAAAATATATGTGCAAGAGTATACATTTGTAGAGAAGGAAAAGTTCCCAGACTGTCAAAACCATGATGAAATATTCAGGCTTTCAGTTTGCAGCAGCTTTCCATTCTTGAAATGTTGGTTAATTCATACATAGAAGAAGAAGCAAAAAAAAAAACCTTGAAAGCTCTAAAGGTTGAAGAGGCTGCACAAATAGAGGTCTGTAGCCTTGGAGCTGTTAGAGAGGCACACTTGCCACACAAGAGCCAGCCTGTCTGACAGGAGAACAATATCTCGACCCCCTCAGAGGAGCACCGAGGCAGGCTCTCAGCCCTGGAGTGGCAGCCAGGAGCTGGCCAAGGGCTTCTCCTGGGCACCCTTTGTCCAAAGGGCCATTTGGCAGTAAAAGGACAGGTTACCCTTGGGCAAAGACACTGTGGCTCCCTCTCCCTTCTCTTTTTCCCTCCTGGGCCACAGCTGGATCCATCCCTCTCCCTCTCAGACTGAGGGGAGGAGAGAGGGGAAGACATGCCAGCAGGGAGGGCCGGGTGAGAGCAGTCTGTTTGTAACCCTCGATAAATGCCAGGGTGCAGCCAGCGTGAAATGAAGAAATATTGCTTCTGGTAAATATTTATTTTATATCAGAAATTAGCATACCAAATGTAATTAAAAACAACTTTATGTGCACGTTCCTCCCCCCCCCAATCTGTCAAATTACAGTTTAGAATAACTAGTCATAAAGAATGTGGCCTAATTAGCAAGCGTCCCAGCCTACTGCTGCTGTTTGATAATTACTCTACAATGAGCTTCTGAAATGAGGATTTCATTCCCCCTCTCTGCCCTCCTTCAGCCGAAACCAGCACCTTTTTCTTGGTGAATACCTGAGTGCCTATGTGCCAGAACCAGCCTTAAAATCCCTTGCTTTACTGAGCTGGAGAATATGACTGACACCTGTCAGTAGAGGCACCCCTGTCCTGTGGGGCAATTTGTGGAAGGCAGGCATTGGAGAGTCACCTGTGCTCCTCAACTCCTTGTCCAGGCACCTGGGAGCTTGGCTGGGGTGAGAAGAGTGAGAGGATGGGATGAAGTGAGACAGGAGAAGCACAGGAAGGAGCAATTAGAAAGATCTCAAGACAAACAGGAGAGTGGTTAATCCTGATCTGGTGTGGGGCTGCTTAATTGCTTATCCTGGGGCTACTTGGGGAGTGTGGCTTGGGATGAGCTTACTGCCTCCGTTCACCAAGCATGCATGAAATAAAAACCAGTTTTAAAGAGGGCTTCCAGGTCTTAAATCCATCAGAAATGACCCATCAGCTGCAGGGAAATAAAAAAAAAAAAAAAAAAGAGCCAGATGACGCCTTGTGAAAGAAAGCCTTTCTCCTTTTGTTACTAGAGCAAAATCAAGGCTGCCTTTCCCAGCCCTGCACAGGCTCCTAGTGAGCCTGTGGAGAGGGGCTGCTGGCTGCTAGAGACCCGAAGTCTGGGAACATGAATAGCACATTTTCTCCTCCTGAGACTTTTTACTCCCAGTGATCCCTGATGTTTGTGCTCATGTGCAGCCCTGGCCCCTTCCTTGCAGACCCACCACTGCCAGAAACAGCGATAGGGTGGGTGGGGACCAGTACCTGGGGCAGGTCCTCAGGAGACTTTGCTGGAGATGTCTGTCTCAGTCATTTCCAGTCTGCTTGTCTCTGAGCCCCTTGCCCCCCTTCTTCCTAGGGAAGAGGACAAGGTGCTTTCAGGATCTGCTTTGTCTGACTTATTTTAGCCATTGACTTTAGTATGAGACAAATGATGTCATGGAAGAGTCTGTTTTCTTCACCTGACCAAGCAGAGACTCCAGGGTTACTTGCTCAGAGAAGAAAAACACCAGTGAAATGAATCCTGTTCTGAGATCTTGTTTTCCCACAAACAGAGGCTAACCAAGACAAAGCAGAGGAGAGGGGCAGCTAGAATTAAAGAACAACAGAATTAACTGTAATGGGAAGCATTTCCCAAGAGGCTTTTCAAAAGAGGCTTTTCATCAGCACACAAGAGAGGCATTGGCTTTGTCTGCCTTTGTCTGGGATGCTTTACCAAGAGGAATGAGGACATAAAGAGACAAAATTTTGGAGAGAGCCACAGCCAACAGGGTCACACTGAGGCTGAGTTCCCTAGAAATTTGGAAGTGATGCTGAGGGATCCTTAGCTCCATTTGCACATTGGTTGTTTGTATAGCTTGGTTGAAAGGGGGAGGTGTAAAGGAACCAGAGGCTTTAGGAAGTAACCTTGTGCATATCTGGGAAGGCCCTAGGGACATCTGTTCAAGCCACCCGCATCTCTAAGGGCAGAAGAATAGCATTGTCCTACTCATCCCTACCATTCCATGTGGGACCAGACACCTCAGATCTCAGCATGGGTCACGGGCTGGTGGTGCATTTTGGGTACAGTGACTGGCACACTGGGAGGGCCACTCAGTGGAAGCTGGAAAGAGAAGCTTTGATGATTTTGTTGGGTCTGCAAATAGAAGGAGCTCTAAGTAGATGTGCCACAGTAGAAATTGTAACCCTCCTTGTTGCCTCCCAATGCTGAGTCTTGTTTTGTGTGAAATTTGAATCTGGGTTTGATGTCCCCAGAGACAGTATCCTAGCCAGATTTCATCCTTCTTGGGGCATGCTGGGGTGCTATTGTATGTTTCCAGTCCATGGGGTCAGCTCCAAGTCTGGACTCTGAAGGGCTGTAGGTGCCATAAGGAATGTGAAAAGCACCATATTGCTGCTGGGCTGAGATATGCTGGCATCCGGAAGGAGGGTGGAGGGCAGAAAGAGAGGGAAAGGGACCTGGGTAGCTTAAAAAGTCCTTCCTCAGACTCTGCAGTAGCCTCTGTCCCTGTGCTGGCAGTGCTCCCAACTTTAGGGAGACCTCCTCCTCTTCCTGAAGAGGGCAGAGGATCTCCATGTGGACACTGCAAACACAGCAGCCCCAGGCACTGATTTCCTAATTGCTGTGCATGGCTGGGTCCTCTTGGGGATCCAGCAAGGAGGGCTATTCAAGATAGAGAAGGCTGGCGTTTCATTTAAGTCATTAGAGAGCTCCCCAGGGAGCTGGACGGAAGACAAAGTGAGAGGGATGGAGGAGCAGAGGGAGGGGGAGGCAGGAGAGGAGGATACAAGGAGGGAGTGAAGGAAGGTGCAGGTGAAACAGGATGGAAATATGGTGAAGTACCTGGAAAGAAGAAAAAGAGAAAGGAAGAGGAGAGAAAAAGTAGCATGGGTAAGGGGAATAGGGTGTGTATGATGGAGGAAGAATACCAAATATCAGAGGATGAGAAAAAAAGACCTGGTGCTTACCAAAGCAAGGAGCATTAGCACAGCAAGCCTTTTCCTCAGGGTGTGCTGTGCTCAGGCCCTGTGGCCTCCTGCTTCTTCCACCCCTCTTCCCTCTCTTTCACCTTGCTCTTCATGTCACCTCCCCGGTTGTTCTTCTCCCTCCCACTCTGTAGCCATCTCCTGCCTCTGAATTGGGCAGCAGCATTTTTAATCTTGAAGATTTTTATTTTAATTTCTGACAACAATGAGAGCAGCATGGAGTCTCCTTCACCTGCTCTTTATTTTCCTTCCCTCCTCGCCCTGCTTTTGGACTCCTAAATCCTTTTCCTTCTCCTGCTTCTCCTGCTTTCCCCTCCCCAATGGAGGGCACCAGGCAGCCACTTGCAGAGCAGGGAAAGGAGCTGGCCAGCAGTGGCGTGAGCTCAGCATATCAGGCTCTACTCAGGAACTTCTAACTGGAAATAGTTGGCTTGTTTTCTTTGGAAATATTTTCTTGTGAAAAAAATAACCCTTTCTTATACACTGTTTGGGGGAGGATAGCAGATTGTTGTTTCTCTCAAATGTTATGTTTTGTAGATGGAGGAAAATAACAAATATGTATAACATATTGTTTTTCCCTATTTCCACATGGGAAAAAAATGACATGTCTGAAAAAGTGAATTATTTTCATGGATTGCTGTGAAGAAATCGATTTTTTTTGTTGTCATTAGAGAGCAAAAAATAAAAATTTTTCAAAAAATAGTTTTATTTTGATGAATTCTGCTGGTATTCTGATTGGTCAAAGGGAAATATCCTCACTATAGCTGTTTCACTGCTGTCTTGCAGCATGGGAAACTGAGGTACAGACAGCTTCACGGGTTGGCTCGAAGGCAAGCTGTGAGTATCTAGGAAAGTGAGGCATCACTCCTGGATTGCAGGCAGTGCAAACTGGAAAATTCTTCCCTACTGGCTATGAATCTCATGCATCTTAGCAGCTCAATGGCTCCACAAAGCCCAGACAGCAGAGGGGACCACAATTTTGCTTGCCCTGAGGACAGGGAATGCCAACACTGGCAGCTGTGCCTACTCGCCTTACAAATAATTACCTCCTTCCAGCCTAAGTTGCACTGTGCTTTTTACACACCACACACAGCATATCTGACCTTACCTGCTCCGGCTCTGTCCCACCCCAGTGCCAGCTGCACCCTTGTGCTCAGGGCATTGGGCACACTGCTTAAGAGCTGTACAACAAGGACATTTCTTCAAATGAGGAGGCCAGGGAGGAATGGGAATTAGATTTAATTGCTGCAGCTCAGGATGTTTTCTAGAGCTTGCAACACAGACTTTCTCAAACGCAGGATGCATCAAACCTAATTGCTCTCCAGGCTGGCCTGCTCATTAATGAGGAAGTGTTTTAATGCTAATAAAAATCGCTTTGCAGTATGAAATGAGAACCAGCTGTCCCAGCACCTTGCAGCACTGTTAGGACCGAGGCAGGAGCACAAGATGCCTGGGTGTCTTCCTGCAAAGAAACCCCACGGGGCTGCAGTGTTGTGGGATTCAAGGGTGTCCTCTGCATCCGGTCAACTCACCTTCTTTCAGCCTTTTTCCAAACAAGACTGTCTCACAGGATATGTGTGCTTTCCTGGGAAAGAAATTATCTTATTAGATATCCCAGTTCAGTAAGGACATAAGTTGTTGTCGTGGGTTCAGTCTTGAGGCTGGACAACATGAGAGCAGCAAGGGGCAAGCAGGGGATATGCTCCCAGGCTTTCCCCGGCATGGAGATACCACTGCATCAGCCCTCCTATCTGAGCTGGTGCAAGCTATAGCACGTCCATGGGAGAGAGAGGAAGCAAATAGTTTCCAGCACAGTTTCCTGCTTCTGAATGTGTCCCCCTCCTCTCCCTTTCCCTGGTCTGCCGTTGTCATTTCCCACTTGGCCGGCTCCACAAACATCTTAATTTCATGCCTGCTTGTCAGGGCTGCTTTGTGAAACATCTGAATGACATTAGCACAGTTTAAGAGTGTGACAGACTGAGGAGCAGCAGCCTCCTGTGATCGCCTATTCCAGATGGTTAAGTGACAAATCTCACTTCTGATATCTTAACTAGAAAGGTGCAGGAAGAAAATGTCTCCAGGGAACACCAACACTCCACCCCGCCAGCTCTGAGCCTTTGCTGGGCCCAGGCAGCGGTTAATCCATACGGAAGGAGACATGCAGCAGATGCCATGTTCTTCAGGGACCCTGGAAAGCTTTCCTCCTCCCTCTGACTTGTTGCTGTCTCACATCACTTACAGTCACAGCCATGAACAGCTCAGCCAGATCCAGTGCTTGTTCCTGCAAGTGTCTTTTCACCCAGTGACTATTCTCACTAGTGTGAGACTCTTCTCACATTGCCTTCAAATGGTATTTGCAGTCTCATAGGCATGCTTCAAGCCCCAAGCCGTTGCAGGATATTTTGGGGGAAGAAACTCTCGTTCAGAGCAGTAGTGAAAGACGAGCATTGCTGGGGGGAACTTTAGAGTCAAAACTTGGAGTGTATGTGTGTATGGGTAATGTAGTTGAGGCTGGTGAAGCCCAGGGTGAGACTGCAAATTGCTCACACCTTGATTGCCTTGCTGGGTGCTGCTTCACTTTCCAGTGCAACCCCTCCTGGGTCATATCTAGTTCCTGGACCACTCCTTCCTTTACTGTAAGAGTCTCCTACTACTGTTACCTACGGGAGTGATAGAAACGCATTGTAGGGCTAGTGCTGGCAGTGTTAGCAACTCTGCTAGCAAGAAAAGCTAGAAGTTTCTGGGTCAGCACATGCGATCATATGTGTGTGTTTTTTATGAATTGCTATTCTACCTGCTGAAATCCAGCTGATGTCATCCTTAATCACAGCAGCTGATTGGAAGGACAGGCCATGAGATGGCAAGGCAGGAAGTGAAACAAAATACAGTAAAATTGGGAAGGGGTACTTAGTGATCATCAGCAGCTGGAGTTTTATGCCTTCTCTGCAGTACAACACTGTTACAACACTTCCTTTTGTCCATGCAATATAATGTAAACTTCCCATCCTGGCTCAGGAACTGGGTCCTGAAACGATGGTGTCCTTTCTCACGCTGTAGCAACAAATGTATTCTGGGTCCACAGGCCACAGAAAATTCAACAGACAAGGTAAATATTGGGAGACTATGTCCTCCCATGCTCCCAGTGCTATTCCCATTGCTATAGTTACAGCATCTGTGTGTTTGCTTGGTAATGCCCTTGCCTCCCCTAATCTTCCCTACCCCAAGCTGCTATTCCCAAGCTCAGACACCTCAGGGGCAGAGGATTACAGAGCCTTTGTTTCCAGCTCACCTGGCTTGCTTGTGTCAGTGACCTGGGCAGGGAGTTGAAAAGCTTTAGTAGAGCTCAAACAGGGAAAAGTGTCCATCCTTCCTGCTCTGATGCAGTCTCCCATCCCTGAAGTGAGAGCTCCCTGCTTCCTGGAGCGAGAAGCTGAAGTTGTTAGCAATTGGGCTGGGAGGTGGTCGTGAAAGACAACAGCTGATCAGAAAACAAAATCAGAGAGTCTGGGGAGAGGAACTAAATCTGACTTTTACTGATCTTACATAAAGTAGCAGCAACCTGGTAGTTAGATAATTGCTTTTGTAAAATTCTTTGATTTCAATGTAATGGTTGAAGGTTTTCTGGTAATGCCATATGAATAAATTTGGAGTTAGCGTAGACATTGGTTTTCTCTCCGTGAAATATTTGCTTTAGGTGGCAAGAGACTCACAATTGCAACTAAAGCTCTGGTCTGTGGTTGCACTCAGCTGCTGCAGTCCAGAGGCAAGTCTGACTTGCAAACTCCTGAGAAATGCTCATGGGAAGCATGCATCAGCATCCTGATCCCTGCCTGCCTCCCTCCTGTTGTGTTGGAGCACATCTATTACTTCAAAAATATCCCTTGAGCCTCTTTGAAATAGAAATATATGGGAATTATTATATGCTGTTGAAATCCTATCTTCTGCCCTCTGCAGATGGGAGGCAGAAATGGGGTTGGATGCAGCTAGGATTACTCTGGATGGTTGAAATGATTCCCAGTCTGGTTCTGGAAGAATGACAGGCAGAGAAATGTGTGCAGGGGGAACAGACGTCTAAAACCTTGCCAATGGAGAATATTTCAAGTCATACCCTCAAAGAAGAAAGGAGATGTTCACGGGGCCAAGGAGGGTGACCTGGCCTGATTTAATTCATCTATGCGGCTCTGAGTATGGGGAATATTGTTGCCCATCACCTCCACCTTCTCTTTCCCTCCCCAGGGATCCTGGAGAAAAGTGACAAGCAGAGCAAAGTGGAACCTGTGGGACTCTGCAAGTGAGCAGCAAAGTCCCCAGCCATGAGTAAACTGTGCCCTTCTCAGCGCTTTTAATCTCCTTATTATGGTAATGGGCTGATAACTGATTGTGTAGTTAAAATGGAATTTGGCACCAGGGCTGCCGTTTCTCTGACTTCAGAGAGACTCTGCAGTAAACAACCTGGTAAAGAGCTATAAGAGCTGATGTTCTGCTTCAAACCTGTGCTAATGGGAATATGAAGAAGTGCAAGAGAATAAAGGGAAGCTGAATTTATGTGGATAGAGGCATCAAATGGCCCTGGACAAATAAAGCATTTCTTGGTCTAGAAAGGGGATGGTAAGAGAGGTCACCCTGTGGGTGGAGATGAAAAAGGAGGAGAAATGCAGGAGCTGTGCAAATAAAAGACTCTGGGGCCACTGGCTGCAGTGTACAGCATCTGCACAATCCTGTTGCTGTGGCTGCATACATAGCCTAAGAAGGCAACTGTCTGGGCTGAAGCCTCAGCAGGCAACCAGCTAGGCTGACACTGATGGTCCCATCATCCTCTTACCCCTGCAGCAGCTGGATATCATGTTCTCCTGACGTGGTTCCCCTCTGCTTGGCCCAGCTAGTCACCCAGTCTTTTCCTTCTTCTGTTTTATTAATTCCTGGGTTGTATTGTCTCCTCTATTGCCCGCTATGAGGCACAGAGTGACCCAGCATGTTGGCTAAGCATTTGCCCTCCATGGATTTCCTTTGTATTTTTCAAAAATTTGGGGACAGTTCTACCGCTTTACTTGATCTGTCAGCTTTGCTCCTATCCTATCCTATCCTATCCTGTCCTATCCTATCCTATCCTATCCTATCCTATCCCATCCCATCCCATCCAGTCTTGTCCCATCCCATCCCACCCCATCTGACTGCATATCCTCCCATTCAGTGGATTGCTTTGCCATCCCAGCAAAGCGTAGCACAATGACTGATGTCTGTGGCCTGTTTTCTTTTCTTGTATTTTCACTCTTGTCAGTGGTTTGGCATCGAGCTCTGTCTCTACAAAGCAGGAAAGGGATCTCTGTCATGGTCCTATCAATTAAGTTGCAGAGGATAAGAAAGATGAAGGTGATAGGACTATGAACCTATCTTTGTCTCCATCTCTATAAGCTCGTTTCTCCCACACTATAGGAACAGAAGGGGAAGAACCTCCCTCCACTTGCCCTTCTGAGATAGGTGACAACTGATGAGGCAAACTGCAAACTCCTCTGAACTTCTGAGTTCCCAGTACTTTTCCAGATCCTGAATTCTGAGGAATTGCAGGTTCATGGCCTTATAGCTGCAGGGAAAATCCTCGAGCAGTCCTTCTGGATTTACTCCAATGAAGATCCCTGTTCATGCTCTACCAGACACTTCAATCACTCCATTCTCCCTTTGAAAAACAGAAAGGAAAAAAAGCATCATTGCGAGGGTCTGATTTTACCTTTTTTTAAAGAACTCATAGTCAAGTACATTTATGTGGGGAAAAAAGACCCATTGAATTTCAAGGTCTTGGGCAGCAGCTATTTCCTCCATTAAGCAGGCGGACGTGGGGAAATGAGGGAACATGTATTGATTGATTTTACCAAAGTCCATTATAGGTCATGTGGATATTGAAATATAAATCTGCTTTGACATTAGGCAGAGAGGAAGCTGGACTCCCAAGAGGATGATGTAATGAGAAGGTACAGACTTGTTTTATTTGGTGGGCTCGGGGGGTGGGGGGATGAACAGTGTTCCCAGGTGCCACAATTGAAGCTGTGTTCAGATGCTGCAGGTGGTCCTGGAGTGCTCACCATCAGCCCACCAGCCCATCTTCTTCCTCCTGAGGACTATGAGTGGTGTAGTAGGTGTGCATGAAGTCTCAGACCCCACCATGAGCATGTAAGGATGGGGTTTCCTGAGCTCCCTAGACACCCTCCACCCATGTGCTAGCAGTGAGAATGATACTTAACACTGCTCCTTTGCAGGAGAGGCTCGGAGACTTACTCAGTCTGTCCCTGAGTACTGGATGGCTCAGGTACTTGATAGAAAAGCAGTATTTATGGAGAAGTCCACTGAAACCTAAAGGTACTGTTCAGGGAAAGTACTGGCTGTCTGGTATGATTAGCTGGCAGTGCCATATGAAGGCTTTTATCTAGCTGCACCTGCATCCTCAGGACATAGTCTCAAGCTGCACCAGGGGAGGTTCAGGTTGGACATTAGGAGGGATTTTTTCACAGAAAGGTTGATTAAACATTGGAATGGGCTGCCCTGGGAGGTGGTGGAGTCACCGCCTCTGGAGGTGTTTAAGAAAAGACTGGACGTGATACTTAGTGCCATGGTCTAGTTGACATGGTGTTATTCAGTCATAGGTTGGATTTGATGATCTCAGAGGTCTTTTTGAACCTAATTTATTCTGTGATTCTGTGTGATTCAGGTAACAAGAGGTGAATCTGCAGGCCTGCGGAAACTCCTTGCTGGCTTTGCTCTGCAAGTGCTGGGAAGCAAGCGGGTCTGAGGGGATTACGCTGTGATGCCAAACAGGGTTTGTGGGCTAATGGTGTCTCACACTCACATTTATTCTCAGCATGAGTTGAAGAAATAGAATTAACTTTGTAAATAAGAGCAAGTTCAGCTTCTTTAGGTGGAGTAGATATTGCAAATTAAGCTGTGCTGATCCACACAGCATGTGCTAAGCTGTGGAACAACTTGACACAAGAAATTAAGTGTGAGAATAACTTAACCAAGCTTGATGTCACATGTAGCTAGGCAAACCAGCATGTATAGTAATACAATCTTGTGATCCATGGCATAAGATGGAGTTTCTTTTCTAGCTGTTAGGTCTAGGGGGCTTTCCCAGCTTTTTTTCAGCCTGCTGAACAAATACGTCTTTGCTGTATGCATGTATCTGTTTGGACATATTTTTTTATCAGGGGATTAGAGAGGTGACAAATGCTTTTCATCTGTGGGATGCTGCTTGACTGATGTACCCAGAGTCAGAGACATGGGTTTATATAAATGTAGCTCACAGGAGTCAATGAGATTCTCTTTTCTTCCCAGAGCTATCAGTAAATCTTACAGTTCAAGCCCCTTAACCAGCCCGGCTGTTGTTTGGGAGAATTTGTGACCTTCTTCAGTCCTGACAGTCAAAAGCATGCTCTGCCCTTCTGGTGGGAAACTCTCTCTGTCCTTTTTTATCTACATCCCAGCTCCCTCATCCCAAACTTTGAACTTGTCAGACACTGTCCATCACCTTGGAACAGACGCTGTTTGCTGCCTGCTCGGCTGCCTCCTTCATATCCCTGTCACTGTGGTTGCACACCAGATTCAAGGCAGTGTTCCCCGGTGTGAGCTGGGCTCTTGTCTTTTCCTTCCCTCCACTGCACATCATTTGTGTCCTTGTCATCTCTCTGATGCCACAATGCCTTTTTGCCTTGCCTTCTCCCTGGCCCCTCCATATTAGATGCCACTTCCAGAGATCGCATTGGTCTCCTCCCCTTTACACAGTCCCAAGAGTGCTCATTAGCATTAAACTTCCTCTCCTTGCAAGTCACAGGCAGTCCAACTCTTTTTGGGCTTTAGTGTTTAATTTTAGCATCATTTTTTCTTACAGTTACTCTTCCCAGAAGGTCAGGAGAGTCCCTGCCCTGCCTGAGATGTTATTCTCTCGGCAGCAAGCAGGTATTTTGCCATCATGCAAGCCAGGCTTCTCAGAACAAAGCAACCTTTATTAGGCATTAGGGATGCTGTGATTCAGGGTCATTAGGCTGGTCTGGTATAGAAAAGCTACACTCACATCTGCTGGGGGTCCCTCTTCAGACCTATATGGGGCAGCAGAGGGGTGTTCCTTTCCTGGCTGGCACTGCTCTATGGCTGTGCTTCCCAAGCAACTCCATACATGCACAGACCTGGACTAATGCTATCTAAGTGCTGCCTTTTTCCCTTCCTAGGTCCCAGGGTGTAGGGGATCCCTGCAGACTCTGCCTGGGGATGACCCTAAGCTTCGTCATTACCCAAAGCTTATTACTCTGGTTTTGTGTTTCAGAAAGGTACTTAAGTGCCAGGAAGAGCAGAGGTGCAGCAGAGCTCTCCCCCCTAGCTCCCCTGGGAGAAAGACGTGCTTCCCTAAGCAGGCATTCCCGGGTCACAGCACATCTCTTTGAGTATGGCTTTTCACAGAAATTGCCTCTGTCGTCTCTGAGCTGACTGACACCCTCTGTGAAGTGAGCTGCCTTTTGGTAATACTGCACTTGTGGTATGACAAGGCTGTGTACTGAGGTTCTTCGTGAAGAAAGGGAGCCTATGAATTATTTAAACACCTCTGTTTCTGATTAGCTTATGACTAATGTTCATTGCACTAACCCCTGAGACACTGCACATTAAAACTACTGGAGAAAAAATAATGCATCTAATTGCTTTCTAGGTAGCAAGGTACACACAGAGCTTTTGTGGACTTTTCTGTGTTTGTTTTGCTTTTAGTTTTAAATAGGCATGCTGAAAGAGAGCTCAGAAAGTCTGCTCAGGGATTGAGAGACCACGATGGTCCTGAATCTTTTTTCAAGGTCAACAGGGAACAACGGGGAGTGAATACCACAGCAGACAAGGGAATAGGAAAGAAATCTTCTTTCTGATTTTACATTAAGGTTTTATAAGTCTTAAGACCAGGAGCAGGGAGTAGAGATTGCCTTGAGATAGCCCATGGAAGGAAGGGTGCATGAGCAACACTAGCAAATTTCACATCATGTTGAAAAAAACCATAAAAAATAGTGTTGGTGGAGCTCAGAAACCAGAGGCTTACATTAGAGTAAGTTAATAAATGCCTGGTGTGTACTGATCTCTTTGTGGTCTATGGCTGGAGTTGGAAGCTCTTTCCTATTGGAGTGGACCTATGACAACCACAAGTATCTACCTCTTAACCAGAGAGTGCAAGTTTTATGTAAGAGCTCAGCTACTAACCCCTTTATACATTGAAGACAGCAGCACAGAACCTGGCAATTCATGTATTTAACTAGCAGTTTCAGGTAGGATTTGGATACTCAACACTACAGTTTCCCAAAAGATTCCTGTACCTATTAGCAGTCCCCTCTGCCAGGTGGCAGGGCCCTCTTTGGATCACTGGGGACCCAGAGATATCTTTTTTTCTGCTTCCCTTCTTGATGTGGGTCAAATGAATTAAAAACTCTCAGCTTGTACTTCTTTATTCACATTCACTGACTGTTATCTATATGTCCCTCTGGATACCTGTGCGTTGGCTTATTAATCACCCAAGTTATATTTGCTAAATACGGGTCTTGATCACAAAACCCAAGCAGCAACAAAAAGGAGAACTTCATTATTCATCATATTATTCCACAATATCAGATCCAGTTGCACCATGTTCCCAATGATGTGTGTTTCCTGTAGACCTTTTCATTAGCTGAGCTCCCATTAGGTAAGACAGCTAGAACAAAAGCCACTTAGAACAAAAGTTTGGGGTCCAGAAGGAACACCAGGTTCCCTGTCGGGAAACTCAAACCAACTCCTGCAGCCTCCTTCAAAACTTGCATCTGTTTCCCAAACTTCTTTTTCTTCTGCATAAAGGTCTTGCTTGGGTTCCTTCTGTCTTAAGGAACAGTATTTCTTGGGCTTTTCAGGATTGTCTGAGACCCCACAGGAAAAAAAGATCTATGTAACAACAAAGGCAAGAATCAAGGTCTCAATAACACAATGTGTCATTCATTGCATTAAAAGGCATTTTCAGTGGATGCTTCATCTGCCCTCTTCATCTGGAATAGATGAGATTTCTCTTGTCCTTAAGATGGCTCTTCTCCTGTAAGAGGGTCCTGAAGTGAATATTTTACATAGAGGCATTTGCACAGTGGACATCCAAAGAGTGAGCAGGAGAGGGCAGATTTTTCCCCTGGTTACAGAAGCAAATCACTAAGATGAGAGCTGTCACCCAACTCTTCTACTTGCAGCCTTGTAAAGTTTTATGGAGGAATATCTTAGCTGCAGGAACTAAAGCAGTGTTTTCCAGAACAGACCCAACCAGTGAGTCTCTGATCCCCATTCAGACCTGGGAGATTCCAAGTTCTACTGGAAGCAAAGGCAGCTTCAAAACATCTCCCACGAGCTCCTCAATGGCTCTATTCATTTGAGGGATCCCACTGTGCAGTAGCTGTGTTTGCCTGGTTGGTGCAGTTGGGAAAGCCAAGGGAGCATCTGATCCACAGCTGGTTTTCCTGCCATGGTTGCAGAGAGTGCTGGAGCACAGGCTGTCCTATCCCTGCTGCCCTTGCCTTTGAGGAAGCCAGCTGAATCATAGCTCTGAATTCATGTGGGTGTCTGTTGACAGTCCTACCTCACTCATCAAGGCATCTCCTTGCTGTGTGGTGAGTGCTGGGCTTCCCACCAGTTTACAGAGACTGTGTATCTCAGACTAATGCAATGGATGTGGGACCTACCTATGCTTGTGCCTTCTTTAGCTTTGGGGGGTAACTAGGTCTTTCAAACCATTTGAACTCTCCAGGTTTCCCCATAGTGGGGATTTCACTGGATCTCCGAAAATAAGAAGGATTTTATCTGGCCAGTGTCCCTGTGGGAAGCCTGCAGGGCACATTCCAGTGATGCTAAAACAAACAGCAGTGGCTTTCAGCATCACTGGCATGGTCTGACCCAAAGAGAAGCTTAGGTGCAGGATGAGCAATCTTGTAGCTAAATCCTTAAATGCAGACTTCAGTGATGTCTTGACAATTTTTATCTCTGATTTTTTGACCATACCACAAAGCTTGTGAGACTACTTTGTGTACCATACTTCCCATTGGGGTCGGTATCCTTCATTACTTGCTGCCTCATAGTCCACCCCAGAGGCAGCTGCACTGTGACACTAAGGGACCCCATTACCTGTGGGAGTCCCTTGAGAGGGAAGATGCCATAGCAATGCCTTGATGGTGGCAAAAGAGAGGCGGTTGCTGGGGACCAGCTGCTCTCCTTCTCTGCTACATGTCTGTTTTTGTATGCAGCCTGAGTGCAAATGCATTTTATTAAATAAAAACCTCTTTAATTGAATGAAACTCCCAAAGCTGGTAGGACTCCAAAAGCAACGTCAGCTCCAGGCATTGCTTTCCTTTCTCTTTTGACTTTTAGCCTCTTCAGTCCAAACAGCTCTCAGATATTATCTCTTTTGCATTTTCAATTGGCAGGGCTCACGGGGGTAAAACATTTCTGTGCTCAGTCCAAGGAACAGCATGGCCTTAGCACTGTTGCCAGCAGGATGCACGGGTGAGGCCATCATGCTTTAGGAGAAGAGAGTCGAGCATGGATGTCAGCACCATGCCATGCTGTCTGCTTTTCTCACCAGAGAACAGGCCCTGGCCTCTGAGACAGTGAGAAAGGGTGTTTTGTCTTAGTCCAGCACTTCTAGTCTCCTGATGTTCCCTATCACTGCTCCAGAGAATTGAGGCCAGCCTGGTGATGGTGGGAGATACTTCACCTCCACAGCCACCATCCCAGGAAAAAAATAGACAGAGCAATTTTTCAAGATGAAAGCACTCGGAGAGGAAATGTACAATATCTCCCTCAATAACATCTTAAAGGCATGGCACCAGTGTGTGGAAGATATTCTCCTTCTCCCACTGTAGCTGCAGGAGAAATTTTCTGCTCCATTTTGCTATGGTCACTTGTAGGAAGGTCATGAGTCTTACTTGTGCACTCCTGGAGTTCCTTCGAGGTTCTTTTCCATAATGACCTTGCTACAAAACATCCTGCTGAGCCTGTCCTCTCCTTGATCCTATCAGTGTCACGGGCTAAGAGAGAGGATCTGTCCCTTTGTCATTTATGGCCTGCTAAGGGATCCCTCTCCCTGGAGGACATTATCCTCACACTACACATGCTGTGCTGAACTAGCTGAAGCCTAGGCAGTCGCCTACCATCTACCAGCTGCAAGGGACACATGTCCTGGTGATGGCTGTATGGGCTTGTACAGACCTGAGCCGTGCATAGGGTGGAGAGCAGCCTATTTGGGATCTTTGAGGGGTAACCAGACTTCAGCAGGACATTTTCTCCATTCCCATGTCAGTCTGTGGCCATGACACAAAACTTCTGGCTGGGATCTTCCCACAGACAGTGTTGGAGCAATACAGAGTGACGTGCTCTGGCACTGTCCATTAGACAACCTTGACATACACTTAACTGCTGTTTTCAAACAAAGAAAGACAAAAGCAGTCATTAGTGAGCAGACATTATCTCATCCATCCTAGTAGAACCTACTCCACCTTCATCATGCATTTCTCATGGCACCTTTTCCGTAGTGCACAAGAGCTTGGCTTGACTGCCTGATTCCTCTTCATTGCACTGCTCCCTGCAGCCAGCACCAGAAACAACCTGTTTTCTCCTCACAGTACTTTCAGATTTGGGATTAAAGCAGCAAGAAGCCAGGGATATTTCTCTTCTATACAGGGAGGCTGTTGCCATTGTGAGCCTTCATTTGCCTGGGTTGAAACTTGAAAGGGGAGCTTGGGGATCTGCAATCAGAGCCAATTGCTTCTATCACTGGACATTTCAGCACTCACCTGGACACAGTCCCCAGCTGTTCCTACAAGAACTGACAACACTTTCATAGTAGCATCTTTTCTTGCAATGAAAGCACGTTGCCTTTGACAGTTGTCCACCCTACACTTTTTGCAAGACTCTTGCTTAATGCGTTTCACAGATCACACGATGCTGTCACAAATCCCTGGCATCTTTAGTGCTTGTTTCCAGGGATATTCCAATTTCTTGATCAGGTTTGGGGTCAAATCAGCCTCACTCTATAATCACTGGTCAGGGGTTGTTTTATTTCCCTGAACACAGAGTACCTTCATGCATCATTTATATTCCCTGCACCCTGGCAAAGCTCTGGCCATTTCTATATTCCAGCCACGTTTTCAGAATTGTTCATTTTCTTTCAGATTCTCTTTGTAAAAACAGAAATGCTCTATCATCTCCAATGACTCTGAGGATAGGTGATTTTGTAAATTTTCCACAATCTCAGCAAATTCTTTGTCTGCAGATTTAATAGACACTTAAACAATGCAGCAGATTATAAATTTTAGCCCCCATTATGATCAGTAAACTGCCAGGATTTTTTTAGACATTATAAATTGTTTACTCTGTCAGCACAGGGCGAGCAGTTTTCTCCCGAGTCAGTGGAAAAGCCTGTTTTGCCCAGACAGCTGAACATATTTAATCCTTGTTCCTTTTCCCCCTGCATGGGTGGATTACTCACAGCCCTGTAGCCTGCCCTGTGCAGCTCTATGCGCCGTATGACTGGGTTTTGTGGCTCTCCTCATTCACCAGCAGCCCAGAAACAGGATTGAGCTGAACTAAAAAAATGGCTGGGGAAGAAATGGCTCTTAAGTCCTGAGGGCTGGTCTGTATCAACAGTTTTGCAAAGAGATGATTTTGTGCACCCATATGGGTGGAAGAGCTATGTCCTCACCTTATGTGATGCTACCCAGGTCTCTCCCCACCTTCTCTGTCTTGCCGAGTTAAAGCAGAACCTCTGCCAATTCCTGTGGTGGGTTTGCATGGCATGGGCCAGCACGCTCATCTTAGCTGGGACCCCAGTTATCACCATAGCTCAAACACTGTCAATCTGCAGCCAGGTTGCTAGCAAGCTGCCGGCACTTCCATGTTGGAAAAACAACAGCCTGGTGGGCTCTGTGCAGGTTTTTGCCTTAGCTGGACAGTGTTTGAAGAGGAAGATGTCTGCAAAGTGAGCAGGTGAGGCATTGCGTGTATTTTCTTCCTTCCCCCTTCCCCATGCCTAGGTTTCTATCTGATGGTTGGTGCTGGTTGGCTCATGTAGGTGGCTCTTCTCTGAGCCTGGACATCTCTAGCCAGGAGACAGCCTCCCACTTTTTTAGATTTTGAAGCTTGATGGATGAGGACCTGTGCCAAGTAGCACAACTCCAGGAGAGCTTCTGAGTCCTCTGACTGTCTCCTGACTCCTTGTCTTCTGATCCCACTGCTTTCCCCTAACATTTCCTCTGACAGCTGGACTTTACTCCCAGTCAGCTCTTCTCCTCTTTCTGCTCTCTGCAGATTGCAGTCAGTTCAGTGGATAGAGGCATGGGGAGGTGAGTAGGAGCTGGATGGTAGAGCAGATGGCATAGTCCTCCATGTTTTGTGCAGATGGTGGGACTTATGAGTTATAGTATTGCTCAGTATCAAGAAACTGGACATAGAATGCCTTCACTCCTGTATTATAAGATGGAGGCATTGGGATGGCCAAGTGGTCTCTCAGGCAGAAGCAACTGAAGCAGGAGGAGAAGGGCTTTTCTGAGATCCCTCAGGCCCTGGTCTTTGGGTGGAGGTGAGGAGGGAGGGCACACTGCACATCCCACTCTCAGTGTCCCTCTAGAGAGCTCTCTCTTCTGGTTTGGTGTGATCTCTGCTGAGCCATTCTGACCTCTGAAGACCTCCGAGAGACACGTTAAGGCAGAGCACACCTGATGTTTGGGAGGCCGTCAGGCTTCAATGCAGCTGAGCAGAAAGACAGCTATTGAGTCTGCTGAATGTTTTATGGTGCATTCAAGTACTGAGACCATTATCAAAGCTGGACATTATCCATTTAAAGCCTTGTGTGTAAAATAAATGATTTGAGTATGATCTGCTGCCAGGTGAAGGAAGGGGGTTGTATGTCTGATATGGGAAGAGAAACTATACCAAGAAGGCTGAGTATTCTCACCCAAAAGGCAGAGGAGATGGGAAATTAGCTCATAGAGCCCAGGCATCTCTCCAGTTCAAGGTATCATTTAGAGCATATTTCCCAGCAAATTATATTTTTGCAATAAGTTGGAGAATTTTGAATCCAACACTCTTCCCAGAAGAGAGGATTTGCTTATTTTTTTTAAACTACAGAGGTAAGTAAAGGCTGAGTCAGTACAAACGGTTGTGGAAAAAAGAGGAAATAAAAAGGACCGTGCTGGGTTGGTAATGTGATGCATGCAAGGGAAGGCAGCATGGGCTGGGCAGGAAGCTGTATTGTTGGGGAATTAATTCTGAGATAAAGATGTTGTGGGTTGTGAGTAAAAAGGAGCTGCAGGTGTTTAAAGATATGGGGGACAGGTAAGCCATGGGGGTATAGGAAGTTTTGAAGAGATCTGTGGGGATCTGTGGGGTTCATAAGCCCTGGGGCAAGGGAGGGCAACAGTGGGAAGGGGAAGCACTTCCTCTGAAGAAGGTGCACAGAGCAGGTGACCAGCATCTATCTGACTGAGCAGTAATGCTCAGTGTGTGCCCAGCCTTTTTCAGAAAGAGACAACTGCTCCATAGAAAAACACATGAGCCATGAAGTGAAGAGTAAACTGACGGGGTGAGGAAGGGAGAACAGAGGCCATTGTGATCACAGGAGATGCCACACTGGATAAGATGAATGTCCCTTTAGGCCCTTATCTCAACCCTAACAGTGGCTGATATCAGATGCTCCAGAGAAAGCTGCAAAAACATTCTTCACAACACATCTGGGCATCAGTGTGATAGCAGCCCCACAGGGGCCCTTCCTGCCAGACCCCATTTGCTGATCAGCCTATACATGGAAATCAGAAGACTGAAGGCTCTTTTCAGTTCTGCTCTGGCTGATGTTGCAGCCAAAAGGACTTTCACTCACACAACCTGCTTGCCCAGCTGGTTTCCTTCCCCTGTTGCTATATTCTGGAAGTGCCCTTCTGGCAAGCATAGACCCATGAGCTATGTTGTTAATCCGCATGTTCCTGCAGACAAGCATAGCCCAAGGCGGAGCTGGACTATACCCTTTCTTTGTCTAATTGCCATGCATTGAGACGTCACCCATTCTTCATCTCATGGTTTTGAATACCTTGCTTCAATTGTGAGTAGGCAGTTGGAGCAGCATGCCACTACTCTTTCCCTCACTATAGCAACGTTCCTGGAGGATGAGCTAGCAGGAGTGTGAAGAATGAACCAGAAAATCCACATACCACTGCCATGGATAGTCATGGAAGGTCTAACAATGCTATGTGGCCCAACTGGAGGGTCTATACCAGTATTTCCATTGTTTTAGGCATTAAGCCTGCTGTCTTCATTCTGCACATGGCAGGATTGATGAACAGGGAAAATAAATTTGAGGAAGAATCCCAGGAGCAGATGACAAGCATCTGGGACTTATCACCAATTGCTGATCTGGGATTTACTGGCAAATGCTGAGCAAGTTGATAGAGTGTAGCATTATCCTGAGGGATCTTTGACAGACCCTAAGGTGACGATCTGTAATATATCAAAGTGTAAGATATACAGATCTATTGTACATAAACCTCTTAATGGAAAACCCACACTATCTGTTCATACTCAAAGCACAAGGAGACCAAACAATGAAAGAAAAATAAAAAGGAATAAAAGAACTTTAAAAGTTTTATTTGGCTGTAAATGAGAGTTGCTCTGCGCTCTCTGCTCACAATGCTCTTCAGGAGGATTTCTCAGCAGCTTAGGTGATTATCTACAAAACCAGATAATGGTGGTGAAACTCTGACCTGATAGGTTTTCTGGGCTAAGTCCTCCCCATGGATATGATTAGATATGAGCCTGGGACTGCCCTGAGAAAGACCTTCCCTCTCCTCAGCACTGTGTGGGAAGTGGCAGCATAAACCATGGGGGAACTCCTGGCTCATGGCTAGTTCAGTTCCTCTGATAGACTGCTGATAATATTGGGAGGTGTGGGATTTTGGTTTTGGACCTCCCATACCCTAGCATGCACACATGCACATTCATATGCATTTCTAGGCCCTGTATTGTGATATCCCTCAGCTGCAGGATTACATGCCCAGCCAGCAGAAGTGGTTTTGTTCTGTCCCCCTCCCATGCCCTGCCTCAAAGAACTGATTTTGGGGAACACACCACACCAATTCATTGCTATTCTTTGATGTCCCTACTGTGACAGCCTTGACCATGGATCACAGCCCCACTGGCCTGTTTAATGTGTTTGGGTTCACAGTACTACAGTCCCCGGGCAGCGATTGCAGGCTGCTGTCCTTGCTGTTCCTGCTCACTGGAGGAGCCCCAGGGAGGTGAGAGCTTGGCTGCTCAGCTGCTGCCAGCCCTCCAGATGCCTGCTCACGCCTCCCCTCTGCTAGTGCTGGGGCTGCTTGCCCCGCCTGGCACATCATGAGAGGCAGGGGGCCACCGGTCTAGGCTGGGACACCTACAGTGAGCACATCGTGTGTCCCAATCCATCTGCACTCCACGCCCTTCTGCAGCCCCCAGAGGAGGTGGCTTTCACTCCCTGACTGCCTGCATCATGGGGTCAGGGCTGTGTTGGCTTTCCATTGTCACCACATGGCATGCGAGATAGTGGAGGATAGCAGGTCATTCGTAGGAGTCTTAGCACAAGGGACTTGGCTGGGCACTCCAGATGCATTAAAATCCTTGGGAAGATAAATGAATGGCTCTCCAGGGATGATCTCTCCGCGTACTAGCCCTTTCCCTCTTCTTTCTCCTGGCCTTTGATGTGAACTTTCAGGCTCTTGGGGAGGTAAGTAGGGACACTTGAAAGCTATGATTCACAGTTTTAGACTTATGCTGCCTGATTTTTTTAAGGCTCAGAATTATTTGCTGCTGGGACACTGCAATGAGGCTTCCACAGCCACTTCAGTGCAACAGTGCTCATGCAAGAGACAGCATCCGAAGTACTGCCTCAGCAAGGCCTTTGCTCTCCATGGGCTATCACTGCCCTTCCCTGGGAGCAGTGGCAGCTCTGCACACTGCTTTTGTATGTGCAAGGTGATGGAAATGGGTAATATTTCTTCTAGGACTGCTGGTGGGTCGTGGTTTGGTCCATGTGACCTTTGTGGTTTCTGGTACTCGGTTTGAAGTGACTGGCTTAGAATGCCTAAGGAAGAGCAGTGAGCAAAGCCTACTCACAGACCACATTAATGTTTGCACTCTCTTTCCCTCTAAATTAACACTTTCAGGTTGTCAACATGGAGCTTTTCAGGCCACAGAAATTGGGAGGGGGTGTCTAATTTATTTCCACTTTAATGTAATTTTTTCTTCAATAAACATTGTTGGTTTGTTGGTTGGTTGGTAGGGTTTGTGTTTTGTGTTTTGTTGTTGTTGGTTTGGTTTGGATTTTTTAGCTGTATTTCAAAGCTACTTCTCAAACAAAAAAAAAAAGCCTCAGAAAGTTTTTAGCTGGTTGGGGAAACCTATGAGTGATGCAAAGGCAGCTATGTCCTGACAGAGGTTATTGAAGCACACTGGACTTCACCACTCCCCACATACAAGAGCAATGTCTGCTATTAATGCAGAGCACAAATTGAGGAACTGTTCTTTACATGGTTAAAAGAGTCCCACCCCAATAAATCCATCCCTTCATGTAAGTTATAATTCCCCCAAAACTAGCAATTTGGAGCTATGGTAATCCCACTGTCCACACAATACAGTTCCACGGATCAAGAACCATACCAGCCAACTCTATGCTGCTGCTCTCCAAGGTTTACTGTGGGGCAGGTGTGTCAGGGGAGTGAAAGTTGTGTCTACAAAAAGATTTTGAAACAAAACACTGGATTTTGAGCATGGATACTCAGAAAGTCAGAAAAGGGTTTTGGCATAGATAGGAAAAGGGCAGGATTGTACCTCTGGCAATACAACCCTGGAGAAATGTGTTCAGCTGGATAGAGCAAGATCATCTCGGTGTCACATAATACATGTCCACAACCTGAAAACTTGCCTTCACTGTTGCTGACACACATGCTGAGGTGAAAGACTGAATGATAGATTTATAGCTCCCAAATTGCTTGTAACAAAGACCCCAGCACTGATCCATGCAATGCCTGTTATCTATTCTGTGCATAAACAAAGGAATTCATCCTCCAAGGACTATCAGTCTAGGCTTCTTTCATTAAGAATAAATTAGAAATTAAAAAAAAACCCAGATTGTAGAAGAAAATTTTTTAAAGGTTTTTTTTTTTTTTTTATTGGAACATATTTCTGTAAAGCCCTGACTGGAATAAGCAACATGTAAGTGCAATGTATTTCAAATAGAGAGAAATAATGCCCTAAATATACCGGGCTAATTAGATGTACTTTCTCTACAAACCCACAATTCTAATGTTCCTGTCTCGCTGTAATTAAAGAAGCATTTACCACGCATTGGAACTTTTAATTAGATCTAACATCTAATAAACTCGGAGAAAACTAACAAATATTTTCTCTGTCAATGGGTAGTTTTTAATCAGTGTTTAGAGGTTTAAAATTTCAGATAGCACACATCAGCCAGTGTCTAAAGAGCTTAAAGAGACATTTGAGCATAACCATTTGAGTGCTATAACATTTGCGCATAACCACATGTTGCGTTCACCCTTGTAAAGGCCTGTCAAGGGAACCAGTTCCCAGCCTTTTCCCTTTGACAGTTTAGTTTTCCTGAGGGGGAATTACTCTACAGGCTGTATTTGCATGAGATTTTCTGGGCTGTGGAGTGGATGGGAGTACCTGATGGGTGCCAAGTGTGGGCTCCTTCCCTCTTGCATCAGTCATCCGGAAGCTAGACCAGCACTTCTCCTGTAGCCAGTGGAGGAAAAGGGGGTTCATTCCCTCCCAAATAGTGTTTAAGAGAGATGGGGCCAGCCCCTTGCCCAAGATTCCACTCTTTCTCCATCAAGACAGAGCACCTTGGTGGCCATCCCAGATGAAATATCTAAATTATAGACAGTCAAAGAGAGGTGAGAGGTCTCTCTCCACCCTGCTTGTACGAGATGGAGACATGGGTGAGCTTGCTGACGTGTCACTGCACAGAAATCAGTGTGGTACACAGGAAAGCTGTCAGGGAGGAGAATATATCTCCTGGTGGCAATGGGTTGCAGGAACCCAATGGGGAGAGCTTGTGCTAGCCATGTGGGGAACTGTGACTCTTTCCTCAGGAGGAAGGGACAAGGCCACAGCTGGGAGAAAGGGGACCTGGATGATGAGGAGGACAGAGGGACTGGGGACTCAGTGGCTCTTTCAGTGGGATCAGACAAGCGTAGACTCTTTAGGACTTGCCCTCTCCAGTTTCCTGTGCAACAGGACAGCTCTTTTGAATCACAACCTCCTTTATGTGTTCCTATAAAGGGTAGGGGCATGATGCTAGAGCCTCAAAGCATAATCAGAATATGGTGTCTCTGCTTGCAGCATCCTAAACTGTCTCCAGACACCAGTCATGCCATCTTCCCATGTCCTATGTCTTGCACCTCTTTCTTGCAGTTGTTTCAAGTTAATGGTCCAGGTAATGGTCTATTACAACTCCAAGGTAAGCTCACTCCTGTGCTAACAGGTTCTGAGAGACATTCCTGCCTCCTCATTGTCTTGGGAAAAGAATTCCCTCCATTTTTTTGGCAGCACAAAGAGAGTGCAGAAACTGAGTCATGAAATAGCTCAGAAATCTCCATATTCTCTGCAGAAGAATAGGGGGCAGTATAGAAATATATAGAAATATATAGAAATATATGTTAAAGGAGCTACTGAGGAAGCAAGCAGAGGAGGCAGGAGATACATGCCCAGTGCAAAGACTGAGGGTACAGTTGGGAAAGAGAGTGTTATGGAGGATTGGATACAGTGGAGAAAACTGGGAGGGCAGGGAAAGGGTAAAGACTTTCAGATTTGGTCATGGAAAAGGGGCTAGCACACTTTGGAGGGGCAGGATGAAGCCCAGTTGTTGCTGAAAGATGGGCACACAAAATAGTGCTTGTGAAGGTAATATTTGCCTCTGTACAACTGGCAGGTGCCTGTGCTTGTGGAACAGAAGGTCATATATTTTGTGTGAAGTCTCCTGCATCTAGGGAATGACTTTAATGTAGCTTGAAGTACCAATAAGTGGAATAAGTATGTGCCATTACCAATAACAATAACAGCTCTGGAATATTTTCTACCTAAGGATCTCAAAGCACTCCTTTTTGTGACTTATTCATTGACTCTTTTTGTCCCCAGGGAGGGAGGGGATTATAATGATCACCCACTTTACAGGTGGTGAAAGGGAGGGTAAGTGGCTGAGCTGTGAATAGAGCTGTGACTCTTCTCTGAGAGCATCAAGTTCCCAACCCAGTGGTTGGGAAGGAAAAAGTTGCAGCAGCTGCCAGAAAAAGCCTCTGACATCCCAAGGGGCATGCAAAGGGGGTGCCTGTTGAACCTTCCTGGTGTGACCTTCCTGTGCAGTGTGGAGAACACAGACACTCAAGCACCTTGAGGGTAGACCCAAGCAGGCTCAGTCTTGTGCCAGGCATGTTCTCTGGTGCTCTGGCTCCTGTGGCCTGGATCCCAGCACCATTTGGAGGTGCTCGAGCTGCAGACCTGCTTTAAAAAAACAAATTTACATGGGTGAACCCCAGTCTCTCCCCTCACTCCTGAGCACACAGGCTGGTTTCTCACCCACTCCCAGAGGGCAACCCACAGTTCAGACAAGGTTGGCTGGTCTGAGTGTGTGGAGAATATTTGGGGTCTGCTACCTCCCTGTGGCTAAAATCGATGTTCAGGTTGTCTCTTATGCCAGCAGACCAAAGATTAGGGCTTATTGCACAAATCCACACAGCTGTGGGTCACAGTGTGGACTATATGCTGTTCTGTGTTGCATACACAAAAAGTAAACAGATCTAAATGGAAATTAGATAGGAGAACTTGTCTTTATGTACACCTTTAAAAAGCCCACTAGGAACTTACCTGGGCACTACCAATATAATGAGCAACTTACCAAAGGGCTGGAGAAGATTGTCTCCAGATACAGAGCATAAGTTTAAAATTTTCATGTTGCAGTTGGAAAAGGCTCAGGCCCTAACTGGACAGGATAAAGTTAAGTGGCTTGGCCACTACCAAAACAATACCAAAGCCTAGTAGTAATACCACTCAAAGGCAGTGTTAGTAAAGCCTTTGTCTTGCCTCCTGACCCTTTCCACCAACATGGCTCCCTCTTTCCTCACTTACTGCCTTCACTGGACCTGACTGAAAACAGACAGGAGAAATACAGACCATCATAGCCAAACTCCTGAAGATGTTTTTCCAATGGGGGCCAGCAGACAGGCCTATCCTGGGGGATCTCTGCCTGTACTGTCTGGCTCTGTCTCTCAAACGTGTACAGGCTAAAGCTAAAAGCCTGAACTTGCCTTCTGCAGCTGAGGAGGGGCTGGAGGAGTTGTGTGGCAGCACTGAGAATTATTGCTATGACATTTATAGAGCATGTTGCTATGAATCGATATCTCACCATAATTACCTCATTTGCCCATTTTTCAAATTAGATAACAAGGTTCAATGTCTGACCAGACCATCCCTCACCCATTTACATCTCCTCCTCTCCTCCTTGGGAGAGGAGGTGTAGTGGTTTGGACCTTGTTTTCCCCCAGAGGCTGAAAAGTGGTAACCCCCAGGGGTGGAAACCCCTGGAAGTTTTGAAGTTCTGCCCAATGAACGCTCTTACAGAAATGTAAACATATCACAAGCACCGGAAGAGAAGGGGTTGTAGTTTGGTTGGTAGAAGAAGTTGCCATGTTGTGAGACCACGAGGAAAGGGGCCCGGAGCCCCTCGGGGCCTCTGTCCCCCCCCCAGCCCCAGCTGGGGGCTACAGAGACAGAGCAGAAGCGGCGGCAGTGTCTAGAGACTCTGGGTAAGAGCCAGGACAGATAAGAACTGAACCGGAGGAAGCAGCAGAAGAGACAGCCTGCAGCAGATCTTCAGAGTTCTGGGGGTAGGAACTGTACCAAACCCCTAAAACTCCTTGAGACCTCCTGGAAAAGGAGGAAGATGATGGACTCTTGCTTGAAAGAGCCTTGGAGTGCTACAGCACTTGCAGAGAGGAGCTGAGAAGCTCAGAGCGTCCTGGGAAGCTGGACCGGGACGGAGAAGGAATGCGGGGGGGTTGACCTTGGCCCCCCTCGCTGCTGCTGCTAAGCCAGCAGCCTTGAGGCAGAGCACAGAGCTCTGCAAAAGGGGAATTTGAATCCCCTGAGGAAAGGGACTGCCACGAAGACCCCTGAGCTTCGTGGTATGACGTGGTGACGCGAGCTTGTCCCTGCTACGCAGTCCACGGAAGAGAAAGACCCTCGTTTTGGAGACGATGGGCCGAGGGGCCTGGAGACCCCCTTGTGTGTATTGAACAGAGATCCAGCTACAACAATCCAGTTACTGCTGCATGCATGAGATGAGGAGACCTGCTGCCTTAGAAGAAGCTGTCGCCCTGAGAGACTGGAAGGGATCTGTCCTTCTTTCCCTCCTGGACTTTTATTTGGAGGGGAGAAGAGATCTGATCCATTGTAAATACTATATGTCATGGTAGAGATAGTTGTGATCGTGTGTATAATGTGTTATAGTATTTATTTGTACAGTCATTGTAATATATTCCCTTTCCCCCATTCTGAGTCTGGCTGTGTTTTGTCTGGAAAAACCCATCTCACATTAGGTTGAGATGTGGGAGGGGGGATGGAGCTAGGGAATTGGATTTTGGGGCTATCTCAAACCATGACAGGAGGATAGCCCCTTTTCAATTAATTAGCAGGCCTAACTTAGGGTGAGTGGGGGAACATCCTGAAAACTCATGGCTCCTTTTGCCTCTTGTGCCTGAACATCGTTGTTAGAAAGTGAGAGGCCAGGCCAGACTGCCTGCTCGGTAAGGATAGGGGGCTGTTTGTCCCGGCTGGTTCCAGGCTGAGATGGGATGCAGAAGGGAATGAGCTCACGCTCTGTTCAGACAGTGACATTTTCAAGGGGCAGGGCTCATCCATCATGATATGGTGGCTGAGGAGCGCTGTTAACTATTTCAAGCTGGCTGCCTGCCTCCTGCACAGCAGTCATGCTCGCTCCCGTGGGGAGCTCAGGACCCACAACATCCCTGGGGGAGTGGTTTGTGGGGTGGTCTCAGGGAGAGCCCATTCCCCTGAACAGGGGGCAGTAAGGATGACCCCCAGCATGACTCAGTGTTTGGGGAACACAAACATCCATTTGTAGGGGCAGTGCTTCTGCTTTAATCCCCATGGCCAGTACTAGGGAGATATTTTTTTTCCTCCTTGTACCTGCTGTTTTCTTCACAGAGGACAGGCAGGTTGCCCCCAACATGTTCCCCTCTTTTATAGGAGCTCATGGTCTGCACCACACACTGATATACACCCATCTCTTACCTCAGGGGTTGATTTTGGGCTGGACCCATCACCCTGCCTATGATGAGGTTTTTTTGCTTCTGTTGCTCAGCAAAGCATTCATGGTCATCTGGCTGATGACTTGGCTTTTCTAAAAACAGCGCATGCTCAAAATCAGAAGCCAATCATATCCTCAACCCCTCTCCATGCTTCATTCTCCTGAGCCAGCCTCCAAGGCAGTACTTATTACCAGGTATTATAAGCAAAGCAAATGCCTGTAGTCAGATGGCTCGTTAGTTCCTGCTTCTCTGGGGACACCACTGTGCATTTCCTCTGCTCTCTCTCCCCTGTGAGGAGCGAAGGACCTCACCTTTGCCAGGGTGAGATAAAGAACAATTAATCTGCAGAAGGAAGGGCAGAAGGGGCACCAGCTGCTGAGCTGCTGTTGCACAGCTGAAGTGTGGTTTTCCAGGGGCGGCTGGGAGGGCAGCTTGGATCACAGATGGGGGAACTGTTTTGTACCTCTCCCTTGTTGTTAATTAGTACAAGAGGTTGGCCTTACTTCCAAGGAGCTAGGGACCTTGGAGCAGACTCTTTGGAGACTAATTGGTGTCTTTCACCTCCTTTTAGCTGCCTCTCAACGATGTGCTCTGGAGTGCAAGGAGGAGAACAGGTACTTAGTTTGGCAGACAGGGAGTCAGCAGGGCTTTACCAGTGCCCCAGGGCCCAAGGGATAATAGGAGAAGAGAACTGGAAGACGTGGGCCTGAGGTCAGCAAGCCACTTTCATTCATTTACCAGCAGTCCTGACAAACTGGGGAGGTCCCAGATGACTGGAGGTTAGTAAATGTGACGCCCATCTACAAGATGGGTCAGAAGGACAACCTGGAAAAATAGAGGCCTGTCATCTTGATCTGTGCCAGGGAAGGTCATGGAGCAGGTCATTTTGAATGCCATCTCACGACATGTACAGGACAACAAAGGAACCAGCCAGCACAGGTTTATGAAGGTCAGGTCCTGCTTGACGAACCTGATCTCCTTCTGTGACAAGATGACCCACTTGGTGGATGAGGGAAAGGCTGTGGATGTACCTACCTGTGCTTTAGTAAAGCCTTTGACACCATTTCCCACAATATTCTCCAGGAGAAACTGGCTGCTCAAGGCTTGGATGGGTGCACTCTTCACTGGGTAAAAAACTGGCTGGATGGCCTGGCCCGAATAGTGATGGTGGATGGAGTTATATCTAACTGGTGTCCAGTCACAAGTGGTGTTCCCCAGGGCTCAGTGATGGGGCCAGTCCTGTTTAATACCTTTATCAAGGACCAGGATGAGGGGATAGAGGGCATCCTCAGTCAGCTCGCAGGTGACACGAAGTTGGGTGGGAGTGTCAGTCTGTTGGAGGGTAGGGAAGCCCTGCAGAGACATCTGAACCAGCTGGAAAGATGGGCCGAGGCCAACTGTATGAAGTTCAATAAGAAAAAGTGCTGGGTCCTGCCCTTGGGTCAAAATAACTCCTTGCAGTGCTATAGGCTGGGGGAAGAGTGTCAGGAAAGCTGCCCAGAGGAAAAGGACCTGGTGGGCTGGTCAACATCTGGCTGAACATGAGCCAGCAGTGTGCCCAGGTGGCCAAGAAGGCCAATCGCATCCTGGCTTATATCAGAAATAGTGTGTCCAGCAGGACTAGGATAGTGATCATCTCCCTCTACTCAGCACTGGTCAGGCCACACCTCAAGTACTGTGTTCAGTTTTGGGCCTCTCCCTACAAGAACATTGAGGCATGTCCACAGAAGGGCAGTGGAGCTGGTGAAAGGTCTGGAGTACAAGTCTTATGAGGAGCAGCTGAGGGAGCTGGGGTTGTTTAACCTGGAGAAAAGGAGTCTTGAGGGGACCCTATCACTGTCTACAATTACCTGAGAGGAGGTTGTAATGAGGTGGGGTTGGCCTCTTCTCCCAAATTGCAAGTGGCAGAATGAGAGGAAATGGTTTTGACTTCTGTCAGTGGAGGTTTAGATTAGATAATAGGAAAAAATTTGTTTACCAAATGGGTGGTCAAGCATTGGAACAGGCTGCCCAGAGAAGTGGTGGAGTCACCATTCCTGGGGATGTTTAAAAGACACGTAGATGTGGCACTGAGGGACATGATTTAGTGGTGGACTTGGCAGTGTTGGGTTAATAGTTGGAATGAATTATTTTAAAGGTATCTTCCAGACTAAATGATTCTATGTTTCTCTGAGGTGCTCTGTGGCTGGGAAGAGGCCCTCACAGGGCAGGGTAGTGCCTTCAATGGCACCCAGCATGGGGCCTCCCCATTCCCAGCTTTCAGACCCTGCATGAAACTCCCTGCTCTTGTATCCTTTTCTGACCAAGTCCTTGGGTTGACAGTCCTTCAACAACCTGTAAGGGATGACCTGAATTCTTCTGTACCTTCTTCTCCATGGAAACATTCATGGGGAGGCCTTTATGCATGTGGGGAGAGCTGGTATTTTGCCAGTGTACTGCAGAGGAGGAACATGTACATCCACATGGAGAAGCACCCCTTTTCCCTCCTGCTGCAGGAGGTTGATAGTGGCTTACATCAAAAGGTAACAGAAATGTCCTATGAAAAGGGAAGGGGAAAAACTGCCCAGGCATCTCCTACAGGAAAGGTGTCTTATTCTGGGAGAGGAGAAAGGGGTGAGGTTGTTCTGAAAAGATGCTCTGGACTGCACCAGAATACACCATGAGACGAGTTTGAATGGCGGCTGGTTATGAGCCCCATCAGGGAGGGCAGCAGGATTCAGGCTCAGTTATTAAGACCATAAATCATGGAGACAGTCATGGGGAAGGCTGATGAGGAGGGTGCATGCAACCGGGAATGCTGGGAGGGAGAGGGTGGGCATCAGAGGCACACAGCTTCTCCACATTGTGTTATTTTAAGAATTTTTCTTTTTTATGGCAGTGCTGTCAGTTTTCTCAGAAGAAGGGACCAAATGTTTTCAAGCTCCCCGATTTCCTGAAGATCCAGGCATGAATTCCATGTTGCTCCTGACCAAGAGCAAGGGATGGGGAGCAGGGGTGAAACAGTATTGACAAGGGGTGCACAGCAAGAGTCAGGGTCCACCCAGGACAGGGCTGAAGTGAGGCAGTTAGGTACCAGGAGCATCCCATGTACGGGGCAGGGAATGGCCAGTATTTGGGATGGCAATGTTTTCACTGTCAAAAGCAGAAGGCTGTTTTTGATGAGCGGGGAAGGTCCATCCATAACTCTGCCTTCAGTGAAAGGTGGAGCTGTTTGAGGTAGCTTGAAGTGAGGCTGTGCAAAGACAGATGAGCAGCAGCCCCTCACCTTGGGCAGACTGTGCAGCACTGATGGCTTCTTGCCCAGCCTGCTCCAGCTCCTGAGCCCTGCAGTCTGTGGTCAGCTCTGGTATGTCTGTGCTATGCTGTAATTCTGATGCCTGCCTATCTGGACGGTACAGCAGGCAGATCTTTGCCCACTTGCAGCTGTCCAAGCCTCTCACATCTCCTTAGGAGCCTTCAGACCTTTCTAGGTAGATGCTGAGGTCTCTCTGAAGTATCTGGGCCAAGGAGAGGCAAACAGTCACTCAGAGCTGTGCAGCCCATGTGCCTGGCGACTGTACTTTGCTGTTGGACTAAAGGCAACTGCCTGGTTCTGGCTTGGCTCTGACTTTGGTTTTGGCTCTTGCTTGGAGCATCAGGCACAGCTGGAGCTGCAGGGGAGACATATAGTGAGCTTTAGGCATAACTCAAGTACTGAGAGCAGGGCTCAGACTTGCTGCAAAGCCCATTCAGGACACTGGGTTAGAAGAGGCTGAGTCTTGTAAGTGTAAACCTATTGAATAAAGGACACCTCAGTGATTTCCCTCTGCAGAGTAGCTCTTTTCAGAGGCAGACAAAGCTGAGGTCAGCCAGGGCAGCCCATGAGAACATAAAAACTGACACTGGTGTTTTGAATGCCTAGGTGAGGTGACATATAGGCTGAAACAGGGCAGGAGCCTGGCCAAGGGCTGCAGCTCAGTCTTCATGCATATGATGGGACCCCTTTCTCCTCAACAGTACAGAGAATTTTCTGGTGCTTGTGCAGGCAGTAGGTGATACCTTGATCTGCTTAGTGGTCTCCTGACAGACTTGACTTACAGCCCTGCACCCTGCAGGAGCAGCCCTAGCTCTCCTGCCTTGTCTGCTCTCAAGAAAAGCCTTCACAGACATGTCAGTCTGGCTTTTGCATGGAGCAATCTGTGGTGTGTCTATTTCCCTTGTGCCCAGGGGCTCACATGGGATGTGGAAAGGGATAGATGGGTCAGCTCTAGGCTCCAGCTACCGAAACCTTCAGCCTGCTCTGGTATCCTTCCATCATACCTACCAGCCACAAGGTATCTGGGCTAGCCTGTCTCTTCTCAAGGCGATGTGAAATTAGTTAATTAATCCCTGTTCCCTCTCCATGGCAGGGAGGAGTACTGACTCAGTGCCAAACTTGAGGTGTGGGAGCAGGCAGTGATTTTGCCTTATGCTAAATGAGTGGAGCAAGTGGAAGGGCTGCAGCACTCTGACCCCTTGGTGCAGCAGGTGACAGGGCAGTGAGCCCACAGGACCAGAATGCACCATCTGCCTCCTTCCATCAGGAATCCTCAGGGCAGCAAAGGGGATCAAGATGCAGCCATGAGAGGCTAAAGGGAGTCAAGGTGGCTGACCCCATGCAAGGTGGGACAGTGCTGCTGGTAGGCCCTGGTGGGAGGGGGGTTTCACAGAGATCAGAGATCCAATGGGAGCAAAAATCCAGGAGGAGATCTGTGGTTGACAGCAGCACAGGGATATCACTGACAGAAAAGGGGTGGAGGAGGGAGTCAAGTTCAGTCAGACCCCTCTTGGGGATGAAGGTGTGGCATATATAGGGGACCACACAAAGGAAGAGCATCACAATGTGGAGAAAGGCAGCTGGAGAGAGGTGTCCCCTCCATCGCCAGATACCCAAGCATAATCTAAACCAACACATCTTCGTCTTCCCCTGCTCACTGAGTTGAGGGACAAGGGTTTCCCAGCCAGACTCAGGACCCAGTTCTGCTCTGGGGCTCACACGGGCTGGCAGGATGCTGCTGTGGTAGGCTGTAACTGCAGCCTGTATCTCTAAATCTTTTCTGCTTTTTAGGTCACTTCGTTCTGCTTATAAATCCTGGCCTTGTCGTACAAGCAATAAATCTTCCTCTTCAGTCAGTACCATTTATTTTTTTCTCTAGTCTTGTTAAAATAACAGGGTCAGAATATTTAAAATCCAGGTTGTTGCATTTTCTGTGGTTTTGGTTCGTAATTAGTATTCTCTTCCATTCTAGGAAAATACCACAGACCTGTGGCGAGACAGGTCTGCTTGGGAACTTGAAGGGAGTGAGGAATAGAGGAAAGGGGATCCAAAGGATATGCTGCAATAATCTGCCACTCACACAGCCCTTACATGCATGCTCAATCCCCATGCTTGCGTGTAGCACATCCAGTGCGCCTACTTGCACACAACCTTACCTGCCCTGCTATCACACACCGACCACCTTGCTGGCACCCTGCACCGGTCTTCACTGAGGCACAACCTTGCACAGATCAGAGTTGCGTCTTCTCCCTCCACCCCTGACACCCATAACCAACCCAAAATATCTGGCAGAGAAAATAAGTGGTTCCCATCCCCTGCCTTGCCAAGCAGAGCTGTTAACCCAAACTTGGTCCCTGCCAATGCCACCTTGGTGCTCTGAGACTTTCCACCCTCCCCAGTGTCAGGAGCAACTTCTCAGCAACCTCTATACCCCCTGTGCTTCTCACCCCTTCCTGCAAGATGCTGCTGGGTCCCCACGTGGGATAAGCACCACCTCTCCTCTGCCGCCTGCCTGGGGAAGAGGAGAGACTGTGAGAGTTGGGTTCACATGTTGCCAAGCACCAGGTACCAAGACAGCCCTGCACGGGTTCATGAGCCTGCCAATAAGTCGTGCATGATGGCGCAAAGCCAGTGTTCCTCACTCAGCCGGCCTGGAGCCCACAGGTGTGCAGTGAAGCATCCTTGTGTGTCTGCAATACAGTCCTCTTTTTAATGATCATACGACTCGTGTTTCTGCAGGTTTCATGTGAAGGGCTGTACTCACTTGAGCACACAGTCAATACTCCTTTCGATCTTCATCACTCACTGTCTGGCTCCAGGTTTTATTTATTACACAGCATCAAATCACTGAGCCAAAGACAAAAATGGCTTGCTCCCTTGTGGCCCTTTTGGTGGGCATTCCCAGTGATCAGGCTTTAACAATATTAGCAGTGCTTCTACCTTTGGAGGTGATATTGCTGTCTGCAGTGCATGCAGGAGGGGCTGAGCTGTAGCAGCTGTACAATCAATCGTACAGAGCACCTTTCAGGAACAGCCTGAACCTCAGTCTAGTTTCTAATCTGCCAGCACATCCTCTTCTCCCTCAGGGAAGAACTGCAACATTAAGTTCAGGAATATATTAGTGTGTAGGTTGTGAGAATGACCGCAGATGGGATGTCAGGCATAGACAAAGACTAGAGTAAATTCTGGATTATCAGAGGTAATCCCCAATGGTGGTGCCCTGCTTGAGAGAGCCAGAACCCCAGTAGGTATCATTTTGTAGATGACACACTAAAAAGCTTTGAGTGTTTCTGCAAAGCAGACGCAGTGTGGGGATATCTAGAAAAGCAAGAATTAACAATTAATGACAAAAATATAAAAAGCAGACTCAAGCTCTCTGGGTGATATTAAACAACCTCACATTTTCCTTCTTTGGCTGCCCCCTCTGCCTCATTTTCCTCCCAAGAAATGAAGACACATTCCTGCAAAATACAGCCTCCTTTCCTGCACAGCCCCTGCTCAGCCTGAGAGCTGTTATGGCCTGTGTGCTAAATGAGAGGGGCCCTGAGAAGTCATGACAGAGTGGGACTGTATCTCAACATGTGCATGACAGGGGTGAGCTGAACTCGGGCAGGAGAGACAGAGATGAATGCTATGTGCATGCTTATATATAATATATATGTATATTACATATATATATATATACATGTATTTGTTTATTAGTACTTTGCAGTACTTTAAGACCTGAATCTCCACAGCAATTCCAGTATCCAGGTCCCTTCAGACTCCCATCTGGAGCCATTATTTTTCATTACAGGAGAGAATAAAGGAAGCATTTACTAGGGATGATTCCTTTCATAGAATCATAGAGCTGGCCAGCCTCTTTGTTATTGGGTTTCACAACTCATGTTGCGAGGGAAGTACAGGAGGCAGAAATTCTGGGTTGGTTTGGAAGACCCTTTTGCATTGCTTTGAGCCCTATCCCAGACTTTCTCCAGGCAGTTCAAGATGCCACTGTATCATCATCATTAACACCAGCTGAAATGTATGGCTGTAGCTTAAGTGATCCACTGGCCCAGAGTCAGGGTAAGCACTCGGGTACTGTTTTAATGTTTTAGCATCTGTTGAGCTTCAGCCAACAGCTGCAGGTTGTGGCATGTAAAACAAAACTATGTCTGGCTTTCACATCAAGTTCTCTGAAGTGTTGCTCTTAAGCGCTGGGATGAGGCAATGTTAACTTACGCTCTAGGTGAGTAGCCCTGCAGATCTCATGGCACAGAGAAGACACCCTCACCCAAAAACATCTTAGGCATTATGCGGGTCATGTCTGGCATTGCCCATTCCCTGATGGGTCTGTGGAGTAGTTGGACCCATGCTGGACACCCTGGGGTGGAAGGGACACCAGGACAAGAGGACCTGGCACCACAATGACAGCCCATGGTTGTTGGCTTGTTTCACACCTACTAGTTTTGGAGCTGCTGTCTTGGCTCCCCATCTTGTGGGAGAAGAGCAAAGGACAAAAGAGAACCAGCTTTGCTTATTGTCATCAGGAGCCAGCAGCCTCAATAGCTGCAGGCCTGGTGTGGGAAGGGGAGGTTTAGGAGAGGCCAAAGGAATGCTGGGTAAGGGAACATCAGGGAAGATCTCTGTGCCTCCCACGCTGTGCTCCTTTCAGAAGGATTCCCCAGCACTAACTGCCCCAAACCTGCCTGTGCCATGTCCTATGCCCAGCCCCCATCATTGGGTTTGAGCAAAAGTGAGAGGTCTTCCCCAGAGACTTAACCAGATGTTTTGGGAAGCCTCAGGGTCAAACACTGGCACATACTTCAGTGTTAGGCAGTAATACGAGCTATTCCCTGCCCCAGCCATTGGAAGCACCCATTGCAGGCTGCACCTTGTCATCCCACCCCACACAGAGGGACACGCAGGCTCACCCACTCTGAGTACTGCAGCTTTATTTGAATGAAACAATTCACGTTGAGAGTCTACAGGTTACACAGTGGGTGCATCAGGGTTGTCGGCAGGGGGATGGATGAGGCAATGCGTATAAAACATCTCACCCTGTTTAAAAGGTTCAGTTCAGTCCCTTTGTGTTTTGTGCTTTTAACGTTGCGGACGGCTCAGTATCGTAGTGGTGAGAGGGTCCCAGCTCCACTCAGTGGTGGTGACAGCATTCTATGAGATGCAGAGCGGGGACGGGACAAGACGTGGTGGTGATGAGGGAGGTGGGTGGAGAATGAGGCTCTGTCCCATGATTCCCACCTAGGATACTGATGGTAAAAAAACCAGGAGACACCAGAGGACCTCTCCCCATCCTCCATAGTATCCCCAAAAACACAGACTTTGTGTGTTGCTCCTTTTGGGGAGTGTGTTTCTAAACACTTCTGTCAGGTCAATGTATACTCTCTACTGGCCTTAGTGACCTGGAAGTGTCAGGGTGACGTAGTCCCATTGAAACTGGATCCCACTGAAGTGGCTCACTGTTGGGCCTGAGCTGGTTCTCCCTACACCTCAGAGTTGAGGACAGGATTTTGGTATGATCCCCTTCTATGGGATCCAGGGGTGAAGTCTGCTGCTGTCTCTCTAGGCTGGAAATGAAACACTTGGTGAGGATAAGTATGGAGCAGGGGGATGGAGTGAGGAAGAGTGTGGAAATCACTGTCTGATGCTCACTTCAGGCCAAAGGCAGGAGGTGCCAGAGTTGTTTCCCCATAAGACACTTGTATCTTGGATGATGGCCCCTCTCCTCTGCTATGTATATTGCAATACAGACAGAATGGTTCTGGCTGGGAGAAAAGACCCAAGCAAAACCATGCTGGCACCAAATTTTCCACCCCATGTAGAAATTAGATATTTTACTTACGCTGTCAGGCAAGGGCTGTGACAAAAACCACAAAGAAGAGCAACATATCTGTAGCATCCACAGCTTTTGGGGTATGTCTCGAGAAGAATGCATGCTGTAGAGCCCCCCGGGATGAGATGGTACATCTAGAAGATCTCAAAAACTGGGAGAACAGGCCGTACTCATCTATTTGAAAGCACTGACACTAAGCCACTTTAACACCAACAGTTACATAAATGCACTGAGAAGCTGGGGATGGACAGCAGAGAAGGACAAACATCAAAGTTTGACGAGAGGAAAAAGTCACCTCCAGCAAACCCTTGATAGAGTCTTCTTGTCCTAAGATGCTACATACTAAGGGCCTCCGGAAACAACCAAATAAATGCACAGGAAAGCTTCTTTGCTCCAGGTCTGGAAATACCTTCCCTCATCAGCATCTTAATTTTCCCAGGGAGATGCCCAGAGCTCACAAGTCCCTCACTCAATCTCTGTGGTATGTGCTGCCACCTGTACAAAATACCTAAATACAGTCCCCATCTATGGTTGTTGGCATTTCAAAGACAAAATGAAATCAATATTCTCCTTTCACCACAGCTGAGGTGCTGTCTGAGCTGACCATGCTGCTACAGCCCCTCTTGGCTGTTCTTCTGTATACTGATACTCGCAGCTAGTTCTTGACAAGACTCAGTGAGATGAGGTATACTAAACGTCCCATCTTCAAAGGTGCTCAGAGTTGGAGTGTGGACTTTTGGAGAAGAGAAAGGTGGGGACTAGATCGTGGTTCTGCCACCTCCAAAATGGGCTTTCAAGTCCTGTCTTCTCTCTGCTGCATTGCTGGCAGCTGCAACAGAACCACATCTCAGTTTTTAGCTTGGATCCCTCTACAAGCTGCTAAGATAAACACCTTACCAGTGCTGGACCTACAGTGTAAGCAACATGTGGAGACAGCTTCATCCCAGCACCACGTTATATATCAGAGTCACTAAAAGGAAACCAGTTGGTGCCTGCCCACAGAGGCTGCGATGCAAATGGGGGCTGCACTTACTCTTAGGTAGTTTGGGCTCATCATTGAGCAGCTGTAACACTGAGAGCAAAGGAATCACAGCTCACTCACAGTGACTGAGCAGGACTGCTAACATGTGGCGTGTTCCAGCTCCTACCCAGCACCTGCCTTTGCTGATGATCTGAGGCATACTGTAGTTATGCAAGTTTTGAACATCTAGGAGTATCCATTGTAACAGCTGGGTTTTACACAACTAAGAGGCACTTTGCTGCCTAAGTGGCAGGACCAGAGACCAGCTCCCTCAGCCAAAGTAAACCTCTGCTGGCTAGCAGCAGCAGCAGTGGGGCTTTTATCTTCCTACAGGCTTGGCTGGCAGACAGGACAGATGCACATGGGTGGTAGAACAGATGGGTACCCTTCACTTGGCTCAATGTTTAGGCAAGGACCCAGCCGTTACAGCACATCCATCGCTATGAGCTTTGGGCACTGGCACTGCTGGGAGACAGTGGCACTGTGTGAGGGCTGTCCAGCTGGCCCTGTCTTATACTGACTTTAGGCCATCCTGGGGGTAAAAAACCCCACTCTAAGTCAAACATTCATAGACAAATTTCCCTTTAGAACAAGAGTTAATGGAAGCACAAAATTTTGCCTCATTCCAGATGAACAAATGATTTATAGGCCACATCAAATCCAAGCAAAACCTGGATTTGCCAGAGACCTGCACAGCTCTCCACAAAACCTTCTAATCTGCCAGCTCTACCTTTGCAACAGATGCGAGTAAAGACAGAATTTCTCCTTCTCCCTTTCCATTATTCTCTGCTCCATGCTGGAAAACCCTCACCATGAAAGGCAGCAGAGAGAAAGGAAGGGAGTGCCCGTATGCTGGGACCCAAGCACAACCTCCCTTTCCAGCTTTCCCAAGGGATCACCCGTGTGAGGACAGTGGGTTGCTCGGCTTCCTCATGCACAGATGCGCTGAGGCTCTGGAGGTGGACTGGTGCATTTTAATAGTACAGGTCCAGCTGGGAAACCTGGTCTAAGGACTTTTCTTTAGACTCCTTGCCTAGCACCTGAGCGGCTGCAGCTAGTGAAACAAAAGACAATGCACTGTGGAGCTCATCTTTCCACTCTCCTTTTCAAGATGAACACAAACAAGGTCTGTTCCATCCTTTCAGCCACCCATGGGGCTGTTGAGAATGTCTTTTGCCTCTGACGAAGCCAGGATGTGACTCGCACTGATCCCTGATGGAGCCAACACATATCCTGAAGTGCTTCCGTCTTTCTGCTCCACCACCACCATTCAGAAAGCCCCACCAGCCCTTCAGGCTGTGTCAGGGCTGGGGGGAGCAAGACTGAGAAGGTGCCAGACCAGATCTAGGTGATGTAGAGTGCAACAAGTGCCAAGGGCAGTGGGACCGAGCCCCCCATCCCCTGCAGCCACACAGGGACACAGCAAGTCCTGCCAACCTGCTGTCAGTCTCTGGAGCTCTCTCTCCTTCTGAGAAAGGATGCCTAATGGCAAAGCCACTGAGTATGCACCTGAATCATGACCCAGGGTCTAGATGTCAGGCACACATCTCACTCAGACAAAATGGAGTGGGATGGCACTGCTCTTCCATGGCCAAGGGGTGTCCTGGAGACTGCAGCTCCCTGCAAGCTGCATCCCCTCTCTCTCTGGAAAGGCAGGTTGTGTGAAGGTGGCCCTGGGCTGTCCTGCAGTGCTCCTTAGGACATTTAAAGCCTCCAGGGCACAAATGGCTGTCTCTGGTTTGATGTGACCATACCAGACTGTACCGTCAGAAGACCCCAGAATCCCCTGTGGTAGGCTAGGTGGAGGCAGATGGTCAGCCAAACTGACCTGTCCTACTCACAAGGGGAGTACTGAAAACCGCATATATATCACAGCTATCAGTTGGGATGCCAAGTGCACTGAGGCTATTCAGCTCACTGCTGGAAACCAACAGCTGCCAGTTATTACCATGGAGCATAAATGGGATCCTGTTAAAATGCAATTTCCTGAACTCTTCAGCACTTGTTCTTCTGCAAAAGCCTTTTGTCTCCATTAAATGCCTTCCCAAGCTGAGCAGGACAAGCTGTTATCAGTGAGGCCAAAGCAAACACAAATTGTGGCAACAGCCTGCACAGGGTCCTGCTGCTGCACTCTTGCCTCTACAAACGGGAGTGCACATGCACTGAGGGCAGCCTGGAAAAGACCAGATGTCAGGGCAGTTTAGGTGACCAAAACTGGTCTCTGACAAAGCCAGGAATGCAAGAAGGCCTCTCCTTTGCACAGGAGATACAATGTCACTTCTTATCCTCACTAAAAAGCTGGGTCCTTCTCTCTGGGTGCAAGACCTGGGCATTTCTTGATGCTGTGTACACTCAGCTTGAAGCACAGAGCCCATGGTGATATGGCCCTCCATGCTGCTGCTAGGTCATCCAAAGGCAGGAGGCAAAGGGGTGCTGCAGCATTTCCAGAGAAAGACGGATTTCTGAATGGCGCTGACAGAAGAAGGGGACTAAGACAGCAACACCATGTAGCAGCAACTCCCTGAGCTCTTTGCTTTAAGGAAAAAGTTTGTCTCTTCAAGTGGGGTGAGGTGACACTATTTACTCCATCTAGCAGGGAAAATGCCCTGGTTCCTTTGTCTGTCTCTGCCTGGGGCAGGTGAGGTCCCTTAGGGCAGCATGAAGGACTCCCTGGCAATTCCCATAGGTAAAACTCCCTGCCTCAACCTAGTTGAGAACTAGTGGGGAGCAGGGCTCCTCCTGCCAGTGCCTCACACAAGGACAGCTTCACATTGGAGACAAGGCTCAGGGTAGCGATGCTTCTGCCATCAGCACCACTTGCTGACCCCAGTGACTGTCACTGCCAGGCTGAGAAGCACAGGGTGCCAACCCAAAAGCAGAGTGCTTTTCTTGGCACAGAATGATAGGGAAGGGCTGAGGAGGAGGAATCCAGACCCTGCTCTCCCTTTGGTAGTAAAGCATTTTTTTGTCATTCTGGAGTAGTGCACCCACAGGATTTTGTATGGAAAGAAATGAAATTTCCATATTTTGAATAGCAACAGGGAATACAATACAATTTGTATCATGTTCACTATGCTCATTTATACATCCCTGAATTGTTTTTGCAAGAAATTTACCAGCCTAAACATCTGAAGCCCCCCCTACTTTTTCCCCAGTTGCCACTGCATTTCTCACCAGAAGAAAACTACTTCCCAGAAGAAGGGCTCAGTATCGCTGTTGCTACAGCTGCTTTTCAGGCAGCAAGCTGTGCAGCTCTGCTGGAGCAGCTCTGCATGCATGACAATCACAACACTTCAGGAGTTCCCAAGCCATTTGTGCACTATGCAAAGTTTTTCATATAGATGAGACATTTTTTCACTCCCGTACAGCTGGGAAGAGTTGCAGTCAGGCGTTCCAAATTACTTAACTCCAGATCAAATGAAACATATTAGCTCCATTGCTTTCCAATGGCTGATCTACGTAGAAGAAAACTAGTCTATTACTATTACCAGCCAGGAGCTGCATTTCAGAGGAAGCAGTAAGAATTGATGTTCATATTGTTAAAAGTCATGGATTAAAGTCCTGTTGATGACCTGGTATTGGGACTTGCACTGAACTGTAGAAAATTATAATTAAAAAAGTGTATTTTTCAGAATACAATGAACAACTACAAAAAGAGGTTTCAAATGAAAGTTTCTTTGTAAGCCCCACTTGAAACTACACAGTAGCATTCAGTACTTCTAATATCTACAGCTTATACCCAGGAGCCTGCACACTCACATATTTTCTGTTTTATACCCTGAAAAAAAAAAGAAATTGAGTATATATCGGCTAACACCCACACAGCATTCTTCCTAATGTATTTCTACAACTACCAAGCAGAGGTCTCTTTGTAAATAAAAGCAGTCTCTTAAATTTATATTGCACTTTTCTTCTGCAGGGACTTTCATGCTATATACACGAATAATATCCACCATCGCTGAAATGCAGTTGGTTCTGGAGTGGAAAAAAAGCAGCTACTCGATAGGCACAGAGCAACATAAAACATCAGAAAGAGAAACATAACATTAGAACTGCAATAGATATTTAAGCAGACAGACTGTAATTAATTTTAAGGACTGTAATTTAGCCAGAACATTGTGAAAAGTGTGAAGGGATCTTTAATTGGAAGGGGTAAAGAACATGGCTTTGTATCTCACCTAGGATGCATTACCACCCCAAGGAGATTTGTCCCTCAAGCATAGAGTAGTAAACCACAAATACCACTGTCCCCAAAGAGGAGGGACACTGCCTCCCCTCCACCCCATCACCGCACAGCTTCCCATCCTTGTTGCTGAAGTACCTCTTTCCTCTGCTACTCTCTCTCAGCACATTTGCCAAGGAAATGAAGTCCTTCTTTTCGACCTTGGTAGTTCTGACAAGCTGAGGCACTTGAGTTAATGACTTCCCCCAAACTTATCACCAGCTGATTTCTAGCCAGAGATAAAGGAGCAGAGGTCTAAGCAGGAAGGGGCTCCCTGAGACTTTTTCTGAAGCTGATGGGTCCACACCTGACAGCAGAAGGCTTCACCTCTGGCTGGGGCAATCTTCTTGCTCTTCCCTGGACCTACAGCCACCAATGGGCTTCTTGCCCCCTGTGCCATGGGTTTGCTTGGTGAGGCACTTACATCCTTCCTTGCAGGAGCTGGCAGGAGGGCATGGACACCCTCCCTGCAGGTGTCTCTTTCTAAAAATGTGGTGGCCCTTTGCTGACACTCACCTCACAGGTAATGCTAAACATCAACAAAATGTGCTTGTGCAACCTGGGCTAAGCAGTCTGTAGAAGCAAGGCCACAAGGGTCTCTGCCTTAGTAAGAGCTTAGAAAGTGAGATGGTTGCCCTGGGCTATCTCTTACCGATGGGGAAATGTTTCTGTCTCCACCTTCTGCCCAGCAGGAGCCTCCTGGAACCAGCAACACAACACAAATATATTGCTGCTGACAGATCAGGAGCCATCATGAAGTTCCCAAGGGCCCCTGGAAAGCACCATCTCTCTCCTAGGAGTAAAAGTGGACTCTTACCAGGAATGGGGTGATGACTTCTGACCTCTAACAATCATGGAGGAAAGGAAGAGCATGGGACTGAAAGAACTCGGCTAAAAAAGGATGGTGGCACTGGCTGCCCATGAAAATGGCAACAAACAGCAAGAAGCAGAATTGCTGTTTGCACCCACTGCATCCATGATGCTGCCTGGCCCTAGGCAACAGTCTTGGGTTTCCAGGTCAAATATGCAGTGTGACCAAGGTCTGGGCTCTGAAGGGAGGAGTGGAGACAGAAAAGACACAGTCCTAGTTCTTGGAAATGGAGAAAAGCAAATTAGTAAGGGAGGCCTGTATAATCCCCTCCCACTGTCTTGCATTGCCTCCTGTGAAGGAGGTTCCCTTGCCCCTCACAGCTGATATCCTTTCTCTCTCTGGTGACTGGGAAGCATTAGTGCATTAGGGCAGATGAATACCTTTCCAGGATCTAGGGAGTGATGGATTTCAAGACTTCAAACTGGATCTCCTGGGAGTTAGGTAAGAGCTTCCCCCCCCCCATCAGTGAAGAAAAGGAAGCACCAGCTGTGGCTGGAAGCTGAGCGATGGAGGAGGCAGCTAATACATTCAGGTGATTTCAGATAAATGCAGCTGTCTCAGAGAAGCTGATATATTCATCAGAAATAGGTAAGAAGCCATGGGTACTGAGGGCTTCAGTGAGAGAGCTAGCTTATCATACATCTCTGGTGCCTTAGATAGGGGTTTTGGATGGGGTGTTCCCCAGGAGGAAGAGTACCACTTAAATGCCAGAGCATGGGCTAGTAAACCACAATTCATAGTCCTGCGGGGCTAACTCTGACCTGTGCGGGAGATTACTCATGTCCAGAGCTGCTTCCAGATGCAACAAGGCTATCACAGCTCCTTTCTGGCCAGTGGAGGGCAGACCCTTCTCCTGGGGGTTTAATTTGGAGTAGCACATTCCTCCACCTGCTACAGGTCTGCAAGCAGGGAGAAACATCAGCTTTACCCTTTCATGACACCAGCAGGAAAAAGGTGAATTTCCTGTCTACTTGTTCCTCAGTGGCAAACAAGGCCACAGTTCAGCACAAACCCCTCTTTTGGGTCAACTTCCTGCCTCCATCCTTCATCCTTCTTGGGGCATGTTCCTACCTGTTTCACCTTTCAGCTCCTCTGCCCACTGCTTTGGCAGTGGAAGCCGTGTGAGTGTCTGTGTGGCTGCATGTGCTGACAAAATTCAGCCACCTCTCCCCTGAGCAGCAATGCTGTTGCACCCTTCACCCATGCTGCAGCTAATGTGCCATGCATGCAGAAAGGCCTCTGGAGGTGAGGATGCAGCATCAGAGCTGCCTGAACTGCCAGTCCAGGGGCTGGATCATGGGCATAGGACTTGCTGTCTGTCTGACAAACATTTAAATGCCTCACTGTTCCCATAATCCAGAAAGCTTGAGGTGGAGAAAGTTAAGCAATGGAATAACAACCAAAATAAATAAGTAATGAAGTAGAGGCAGAGAAGCAATCCTGGATTTAGGGTTTAGGTGGCCGTCATCCCAATATGCACAGGGGGAAGCCAAAGCACAACTGCTCCACCCTTCCAGTCCCATCACACCTCATCCCCCAGCCCAACAGAGACACCTTTCTGTCTGCAGCTCAGACCTGCTCTCATAGTTTCCCTACCCAGCAAGAGTGCTGAGAGACAGAAAGAGGCTCTTAGAGGCCAGTGCTGCAGCTGGATCCAGCCAGTACTTCACCACTCAGCGTGGTCCACGTCACTGGTCCCTTCCTGCTCCATCTTCTTCAGGCTGGTGGGTGAGAAGCACAGAGAAGTGGGGAAAGGCCAAAGCAAACCACACTGGGAGCAATTAAATACATGAGAGCCTGGAAGATGTGGATGGATGGAGACACTGAAGCACATGCGGTGTGAGGCAAGGTGCTCTGGCCACTGGCACTTGGGGTGGCAGCTGCCCCATGGTTGAGGCTGGCATTACTGTAGGGAGCTGCAGCTGGAGTGGGGCAGCCCCAGCCAGAGGGAAAGCATGAGAAGACAAGGGGAGTACTGCAGTATATCATCCACTAAGCTGTGGGGTCTGCAGTAAAGAAGGTAACTGTTCTGGTAGAAATTTGTGCTTTAATATATTTTTGTTTGTTTGTTTAAAACAAGTTCGCACTTCCCTAAGGAAGCCCTGTCCAACATTCCCAAGGAAACATGGGGGTGTTTTTTCCCTCCTTCATTTGCTCTTCACATTTCTTCATCCCTATTTTTTTGTCTTTCATTCCTTCTTTTCTGTCTGTTTCTGTTTCTTTTCTTCCTTCCTTCCTCTCTCTCTCTCACTCTCTCGTGCACGTGCTTTTAAAAAAAGTTTTGTCTTTATTTTTAAACTTTGTTCTAGACATTATGACTTTCTCAAGGAGTGCTCCAGTTCTGAACCAGATCCCTTTGCGTGGTCATGCCTGTCAGTCTTTGGTAACATATGGACACTTTGGTGTGCCAGTGAGGAGGGTAGGAAAAGGAGCAGAGGTGGCTGATCAGGAAAGGAGCAGGAATGTCTTGGTCCGAAGACAGGAGCGCTCGCTTGCCATCATCTGAGCAGCACGTAAAGGAAGAAAGTCAATGGGCCACAAAGACAAGGGCTGTGCAGGGCTGGGACACCACTTCCTGGAAGAGCAACCGCTGGCAACCGAGAAGAGAGAAAGAGAATTAGTGATGGGACAGATATAGACCTTATGAAACAAATCAGCACACATCAATGTCTTCTCCCACACCAAAACACCCATATTTATTGGAAGATATTTCTAGCCTTTCCTGGACATTCTCAAGGTTTCCTAAAACTATTTCTTTTCTAACTTTGGAGAAAAGGTTGAATCTTAGATACTTTTGCAATCCAACCCTCCTTTCATCCCCAGAAGTTTCAAACTGAGTCAAGCAAAAGGTTCTGGTTGTGTTCTGGTTACAGGTTGACCATCCTAGGCTGAAACAGACCTTTAACTGCACATAAAATTTTGAAATTTTTAGGGTGGTCTCACTTTTTTTATGTTTTGTTTTCCCCTTCACCTTTGAAATTAAGAAAATTGCTGAAAGTGACTCTTACTCAACAAGTTTTTTTGTTTCAAAAATAACAAAAACTTGCTCACAAGTGCCTGCCTGTCTCTGGTTTGCCTACTCCAAACGTGTCCTCCTGCCCACCTGAGGCATGTCATCAAGGACACAGGCAGGACTAAGGCAATAGGCACACCAGTGATTCCCACTCGAGGGTGAATGCCTCCGTACTGCTTACACACCTTGCTATGGCTTCAACCTACAGTGCATCCCAGTGAGAGTGGAGTTGTCTCCATTACTGCAGTGGAGTTATGTGGATGGACTAGATGGACTGGAAAGGATGGACTGGAAAGAGACTGGTGGGATTTAACTCAAGTGCTAACTGTCAGGATTGGGAGAGAGGTGCCATACAGCTCGGGTAGCTTGCTCCCATCCTGCATGTGTGATACCCTGCCTGGATGTGCCTCTCTGCTCAGAGGGCAACAGGAAGAATCCCAGCCCCTTTACTCCATGCCCCAAACAGCAGATTTTTTTTCCTGAAGAAGGACTGACTTAACACTGCAGAGGCCATTAAATCCTGCAGAAGACCCTTCCATTTCCAAAGCTCCCGCACCTGAGGTTTCCAGAAATGAGATACTGCAGAAGTCCTTAGCTTCTTTGGGATGACACCCCCACCCCACATACTGGTGCAGACTTTAGCATGCTGGTGTCTGGCACCACAGCCCCTACAGGATCTGGCTGTTCCTTTGAGCTCTGCTAACTCACCACTGTAAAGAATAAGTTCAAGAACCTGACAGCTCCTCTGCTGACTTCTGCTGATGGAGTCAACCAGTTTGTTGAGTCCCACCAACATGTACTTTGAAATTAGCTGCGCATCCTTAGTGCATGCATTTTTGAATGCACTCATACCAACTTGTTTGCCTCTGAGGCACACACAGTCTCACCCTTATTTGGTCCAATTGGCTTCCTTGGACAGTCTCCCTTTTTCAGAGTGACGTCATCAATGGCAATGTCCCCCTCGTAGCTCGTGCCCCGGACACCTTCGAAAATTAACTGCAAGCAGAGCATGGGAGAGAGCCTGGCATGAGGCTGCAGTTGTGGAGGGCCCTTCCCGCACTGCAGGGCTCTGCAGAGGTGAGTAGGACACCTCTGCAGATCTTATCAGGTCCCCAAGTGAATGATTCCTTCCATTTCTCCAGTACTCATAGAATCTGGAAAGCCAGATCCCACCGCTTATGGGACCAACCTCCCTGTGCTGAGTGTCTGTACAGTAACAAATGACCATGTACAGCTCTGCTTTATTAAGTGTCCTCCGCTAACAAGCCAACCAATACTGAACAGTACTTGCAAGAGTAACTAAATTCTCATTTATTATTTTGAAGCACACTGGGCATTTTGTCACAGTGCCACAACTTACCAGCTTGCACAGAGCAGCTCTCACAAACAACCCTACAACAGCAAAGTAGCCTGTTGGGTAAAAACATCAGCAATAAAAGCAGCCACTTCCTGGCTACACATGAGCGACTTGACGAGCAGATACAGATTGTCCAGTTCATACTCACAAAATCAAAATCTCCTACAGTCCTAAACCAGGGGGAGAGCAGAGGTGGGTTCTTGCAGCACATGCTAGAAGAAATCTCTAGCACTCAGTCATTTTACACCAACAGCCCCCAGATGTTAACACTAAGAGACCTGTCCGTCACACGGACACGGTACCAAAAGGTACTCTTTGATAAGCCGTTTCCAGATGAGCAATAATCAGAAATTTATAGTGCCAAACTGATGCTTGCACATAACTTCAGCAAGCTTTTGCTTTGCCCCAGTGACCCTGGGGTTGAGAGCTCCCAGTGCCCCACCAGTGCCTGTGCCACAGAGGCAGATGACTGCTGGGAAGGCTCCTACATCCCTGCCACATGGACAGGAAAGGTGGCAGGTGACTCCTTGACTGTAGAGCTGACTTACCTGGAAGGGCCCAGGCGGGTTGATGGGCACATGTGCTTGCTGCCACATGTTCCCTCGGTTCCCACTGAGTGACCAGACCTGGGTGTCGATGGCTCGCTTGTTCCGCACGCGGACTAGCAGGTTCAAGGAACCTGTAAGAGAGAAACCAGGTGCTGGTGTAAGGGGGCAGGCAGGCAAGCCTGCCTGCTGAGCTGGCTCCAGCATAGCTCTGGGGCTCAGCCTCAAACCATAGCTGTATGCCCCAGCTGGCCCAGGGACAGCCTGCAGAGCCGCAGCAGTAATCTTTGAAGGGAGCCAGCTTTCTTCTCTGTTGATGGATAAGTGCCACTGGCAATGTTTCATCCACCTAGACTATCCAAGGGAGGACACAGACCCAGACAAAGAGGGACAGGACGAGGAAGAGGAAGTTTACAGAATGGCTGGGGTGGCACAAGAAGGGGGTAGCAGAAATGCAAGCTGCCAGGGACCTCCAGAGGCATCCCATCCAACCTCCTGCTTGAAGCTGTCTCCCGCTCTACAGGAGGGCAGCATGGTTTTATCTGGCCAAGTCTTGAATTTCCCTGAGGAAACCAACTTTTCCTAATGTCCAGTATGAACCTTCAGCACTAACAGTTGTTGTCACTGTAACCTACTATGTTGTCTAATACTATGAAAAGATTTTGGTTTTGTCATCTTTGAATGTGCCCTTGAAACAGTTGGGGGTCAAGAGCTGATAGTAATCTCCTCTTTGCTGGACTGAGCCAGTCCAGCTCCCTTAGGAGCTCTTCCTCAGAACTTCTACTCCTGTCTTTGACCATCCTGATGCCCTTCTGCTGGACCCCCACCAATTGCTCTACATTCCACTTGAAATGGGGAGCCCAGAACAGGTATTTGTCTCCCTGTTCACCACTGACACCTGGCATATACTATGCAGCTTATAGCGCTCTCCCTGTCCTGGCCCTGGAAATATGTTGCGGAACTATGACCAGTGTCCTCACTCACCACTTGCCCTGGAAGCAGCCTTGGAGTGAGCACCGTTTCTTTGCGAGCACTGGACAGTATTGCCTGTACCACACCACCTAATACCATCCCAGCCCCTTGTTTTCAGAGGGACACAAAGACCCTGTGAATCATTCTTTCAAAAAAAAACCAATTCCCAAAAGGTTTTGTCTGCTATTAAACCAAAACCAAAGCCAACAAATTTCAAAGCATTTCCAGTTCTCACTTTGAAAAGTGTTTCACAGCCTTCTACCCTTCATCCACAAACGAAACCATCTCAGTTTGTGTTCCTGCAACATCTTTTCACTAGTGCCCTCAGCTGACTTCTTTTCCTATTTTGCTTAAGGGAAAAAACATTTTAAAGCATTCACTCAGTGTTAACCTAAAGACCTTTTTTTCCTCAAAACATCAATCAATCACAACTCTAGTTATGCTGTTGCTCATCAGTGTTTCTGGTCTCCATACAAAGATATATTACACCTGAGAGCAGAGGGGCAATAGTAACCCTTACTTATACATCTGTAGTCTGTCTGCACTTGGGATGCTGCATTTACACATGGGTACGGCCTTTCTGAGAAGCAGCAGAAAGAGGTCAGGGGAAGAGAGAGGGAAACAGACTTTCCTATATGACCTCTCTCCTATATGATCCCCCCAAATTCTTCATTCTTGTCACATCTGCCTTGGGGGCACTGCGTGAATCACAAGGACCTGGAATTACCCCCATCAAGTGCTTGGCTGTCAGAAAGTGAGAGATATATCACAGGGAGTTCAGAAATGCATAATAAAGATGATGAAATGTTTAGATTCTGAGTGAATGACTTACAAGAAAAGGTTAAAAAAATGAAATATGTATACGATTTAGTGAAATGAGGAAAGAAGGGTATTTTATTGCCTGGAAATATTCTGAAGTGTTAGCAGTAAGGCTAGCTGAGAAAACTAGATGATGGCTGACGGGACATAGACAGCGTATCCAATTCTCTTCCCTAGTGGTACCCAGTTTTGGATGCACACCATAACACAAGATCAGGAGGAAAATAGATGGTTTCTCTCTGTCTCAAGACTAGCTGGCACTGCACAACCTTGGTGGGCCAGAGGTAAGTGAGTGAGACCTCTCTTCTGGAAACACAGTGCCACAGACAAGAGATACCAGAGTCTCTGGCAAAACCAGGTTTGGACTGCTGATTTCTTGGCATCTTCCCTGCCCTCAGGAGCTTCCTACAAAAGAAAGTCCCTCTAAGAAGGATACCTAGTCCTCCTGGAGGTCCTTGTTAAAACTGATGGTTCACACAGGAACTACATAATTCCACAGATCAATGTCAACAGGAATACACTCAGAGCAGCTAATTACAGATGCCAGAGCCAGTGAGGTAAGGGACTGAGAGTGAATGAAGAATTAATATGAAGCTGATAGCAAGCGCGGATTAAAAACAACCACTGTCTATTTCACTCTCATTTGGGGACTTGTAGCTAGGATCTGCTGTGCAACAGCCAGCACTGGGACAAATCAGGCAGCAAATGAACTGTGATGCCCTAGGAAAAAAGGAAAGGTGAGATAGAAGGAAACCCAGAGAAGGAGCTGGAATGCAAATTAGTGCCTCCAAAGCACTGTCTGTAAATGCCTGGCCTAAACCCAAACTAAGCCTGAGCATATCCTGACTGACAACTTCATGTCCTTGCAGCATCAGGAAAAATGTTTCAACCTTTTGGACCCCAAATTCCCTAATACAACAATATTGATTACGAGAAGGCATTCTTCAAATGGTTGGCAGTTATCTACTCACAACATGCTGTGTTTCACTACCCCCGTCTACAGATGGAAAACTGAAGGTCAAAACAGATGAGCAGTATACAAATCAGTCAGACTTGTAAAGGACAGCCAGGTGTCACAGCCCTACCTGCAATTCCTGCTGAGTTACAGAGGCTCCCTGAGACTGGGAAGGAACTATAATACCTCCAGCTGTCACTGGGAATACGCTTCTAGGAGGCATGGTAGAGACTCTAGGACTTTAAACATCTGGACTGTCCCATCTGATTTGAAGCCACAGTATTGTAGATGTTAAAGATTGTGCAGGTCTTCTACTTTATTCCCTTCTACCAGGTGTCAGTCTGCCACCAGTTGCCAGTCAAGTTTAAGGGCATGTAGCCTGTGATGGAGGTACTTGTAAAAGAACCTCCAGATCTGAGCTCCAGGCAGAGCCATAAAACATTGCAGACTTGGACTACAGGAATCTCCAAGTCATCTTTCCAGTTCCTCAGAGCTTCTTTATCTGCACTTTCCAATCTGGCTTCAAAAGCCAACTTTGTGATGGAATAAGTGCTGCAGGGCTTTGTGTTTTCCAAGGGAAAACTTTGGGTTCAGCCCATCGCCCTAAAATCAAGCACTGCTCAGGATCTCACAAATTAAGTCTCAGGCTAAAAAGGGAGGTGAGGCCTGTGTAGATACGGACATCCATAGGTCCTGATCTCTGGTAGATTCACATCTGCCCACACCTACTTCCATGCAATCTAGCAATACCCATCTCATGCCTTATTAACTATCTTTATTCCCAGTGTAGCTTTCAGCATAGCACACAAGTTCAGCCTGAATCAACCACCTAATGCTTGTTAAGTGCCCCTCCTAGAGCAAAGACTACATCTCCAAATCCCACTTTGCAGGAGGTAGTCAGTGCACAGGCCATGCATGTGTGGGGGGTGAGAAGCCCATTTACAGCTGAAAACTGACTTGCTATGGGATCCTCAGCAAACTGCTTTTACCTACTTTTGTCTGCTGACACAATATGGTAATGATAATCAAGCAGGACAATAACTCTCAGTCACTCAGAAGGGAACTGAGAAACATAGCAAACATTTTATGAGACCTGAGGTAACATATAAGTACCTGAGCTCTTCTTCCCTTCCAGTGGTTACAAACTGAGGAAGAACCAGTGTCCTTGCTCTCCAACTTCCCATCAGTGCAGATGTGAAAGGCCCATATGGGATGTTCTCCAGTGCTGCAGTCACCCTTTTTGCCTGGTTTTAAACTGCAGTTGTGCCTACTTTCCTGTGTCAGAGTCCAAAACCAGCTGTCCAGTTTTGTTACCTATTTCTGTCATTCTTGCTCCTTACCCATCTCCCCTATCCAGCATTTCCTAAGGGCATCTGCTGGTGAGAGACGCACAAAAATAGACCATCTATCTCCTGCTAAGTCTCTCCAGCCAACCAGAGACAAATAAACAAAAGAAAAATCCCAGGACACCAGCAATCCCGTTGCTACCTCTTCCCATACAAGGCAATCTTTTTGCATTTGTCTTGTAATCTGTATTATTCCTTCTTCCTAATCAAAAGGGAGAATAAAGGCCAGTGACAAGTGATGAGGAATCAATTACAGGGAGAGCGAGTGGTACCTTCTGCTGGCTGCCTTTAAGACCAGAGCTGGCATTTCAAAAGAGTGGCACTCACACAAAAGAGCACCAGCTGGGCTGCCAGATACAGTAGCCCAAGGGATGCCTTTAAATGTTACCTTCTCATAACAAGAAAAGGTCTTCACTCAGTTTCCACAGGATGGGGACTTCACTGTTGCAATGAATTGCAGTGTAGATCCAGAAGGGCCAGCGCAGGCAGCAGTAGGAGGGAGGTAGGGTCTGTAAGGGCAGGGCCACTGGCACAGTCTGTGCAGAGTGGCAGAGAAGGTAGAGGTTTCTTCAAGAGTTCTCTGCAGGGAAACTGGAGGGGGGTCAATGCAGGGTGATGTTGTAGGAAAAGGCTAAGGCACAGCTCAGTTTATGTGGCTCAGATGGAAGGCAGGCAGCTGGAGCAGTCAGGAAGCAAAGAGAGGATGCTGCACGCTGAGAGACGGGGTGCCATGCCAAATGCAGCAGAGCTTCATGGGATGGGTAGGGAAGGCTCTTGGAATCTACAGCCAGGAGCTGGGCTGGCTGCAGGCTGGAACGCAGCCTGATCTCACTGGGACTCCCTGCTGTGCTCCTGCAGGATCCCTGCTCCAGCATGGGGCAATCTCAGGTGATCAGCTATTCACGAGAATTCCTGGCTGCAGCTCCAGTTTAGATTTGGCATCAACTGGGAAGTCAAGGCTGAAAGCCCCCATGGAAATTCCCATGGCATTTCAACTGCAGATAAGACAGACTGAGATAAGAAGCTGATTGATTGCAAGAGATATCCAGTGGATGGAAAGAGATACATAGTGAGGAGAGGACAGACCTTGCATAGCTTAGCAGAGTCACCTGCAGATTCAACATGAGGGCTAAAACCAATCCAAGGAGAAATCAATCCAGGGAGAAAAGAGCTCTTACCTTTCTAACAGGGGCTCTGAGCACTTCCTTAAGTGTTTAATGTTAACACCACTGATCAGAAACTAAAAGCCCAAAGCTTAGTGCAGGCAAATCCCAGGAGAAAATGACAGTCTCTAGAAAGAATCTATTACTGTTTATAATCTTTGCAACAAAGACAGGTCTCTCCCTCTCTCATTTAAATGGATGTTAATGAATAGTAGTCAGTGTCAGGCTAGTGTTTTCAGTTACAGAGCTGTGGGGGAAAGTGACTGCTCTGTGAGCTAGAGAGCAGAGTGTGGAAAAATAATTGTAGCACAGATAGAGATGGAGAAATAATATCAGCTGGTATTGACTCATAATTTCTAGGAATGGAAGTTGTCTTCATGCCATGATAGGATATATTTACTCGTTCACAGTCTCTCAGGATGCTTCATACATTTAACATATGTGCAGTAAGACAATTAAAGCCTCTGGGCTGCTTTGACTCCTAATTACAGAGAACTTTGTCTCTACATGTCTTTAACAGTTCTCAGCTTGGTGTGCAGAGTCCCCTGTGTCCAGTCACACGGTCACTACATAGACCTATTCCTGCAGTCACCACTTCACTAACTTCAGAGCAGCAGGGTTCAGAGAGCTCATCTTGGTCAGAGTTTGGAAAGCACCACTATCCCACCTCTACTCACAAGGCATCCCCACTGGGAAACTGAGCATGGTAAGTGCTGTGCTGCAAGTTGGCTAATTGCTGTGGGACACTCTGTGCCTCATTACAGTAGGGAAGCTATAGAGAAAGGGATCAGGAATTCAAGCCTCCAGTTCCGTGCTGTGGCTGGGACTTTTTGGGCATATAAATAATAATATGGCAAGTTTTGAGGGGCAGTGTTTCCCCTACAGCAAATCTGTAAAAATCTAACTACAGAAAATTTTCTTTGGAGTTTACAATAGATTTAAACCCCCCCAAAGAAACAAACACATTTCCACCCCTGACCTCCTAAACCACCCTCAAATGAGGCTGGGCTTGAAGCAATATTCCCTAACATTGCAAAGTCAATTGATTGATCTATGATCCATCATTGTCCATCTCACCTGTCTGGCATGTACATGAATTTTGGGATGGAGGGAACGGGCCAGCAGAGAAGCAACAACACGGCACTCTGTGGATGCCTGGATGGCTGGATGCCTGGGGGAGACACACTGGAGGTGGGGGACCTGAGGCTGAGGCCTGTAGACAGTGGGGTAAATGCAATCGTATAGTCACGGCTTTCTCATGATGAGGAATGCAAGAGCTAATGAGAGGAAGGCAGGCAAGCTACAGCTATAGCTCCTTCCCTCTAGCATATCCCCAGCTGTCTGTGTACATATAGAGCAGATGGTGATATGGCAAGAGCAGACTTGCAATGGAACCATGCTTGAGCTCCTCTGCTCATTTGATCCACAGTATAGTTAGAGAAATTGTTAGCATAGGAAGATGAAAGATAGAAGACTTATATCTTTGATATTGTATTTATGGAACAAAATCCTGCCACCGCTTTTCATGGAAAATCCCCTCAGAGGTTGTTTGTGATCAGTAATAGGCTTTCTATGTGTGGACAACAAGATGTGGCTTAAGGAATTCAGAAGTGTGAGAAAAAAATCTTGATGCTTCATAACATTAAATTTATACTATTTTGGAAGGACAAACGCTCATCTAATAGGCCGCCAGAACAGAGTAGAGGGAGGGTACAGGAGGGGTGATTCATGGGTAAGTTCAGAGCTTGTCACTTTTTGGGGTTATGGCTGTGTATGAGCCCAGCATTGCCTCTGACTGAGCTGCAGGCAGGGCAGGAGGAGCCTCAGGTGTTCGGCAGTGAAATGGACACTGCTGCCGTCATTTCTCTGCGCAGCTGCTGGCAAGCAGGATGGGATGATGCCAATGGGGGCAGCTCCTTCCCTCTTACCTGTTGTAGCTCCTTCTCTTTTACCTGTTGCGCTGGGTACTATATAGAGAGGAAAGGCCAGCCTGGGGGAAAATCATAGAATGGTTTAGGTTGGAAAAGACCTTTAAGATCATCAAGTCCAACCATTAAAAGTGAGAGTATGATTAGCGTAGCAAGGAGACCATGTGTAGGAAACTTTCCTATCAATTTTGCAGACTCAAGAAGCAGAGTGAACCACAGTTCAGCTGTGAGGTCTATTTGCTCCTTGTTCACCCTCTGTTTCGTGACATGCCCAGCTGCCTACAGGCAAATGCTCTTTCTCCTCCCAGCTTTGATAACTGACCCTTTCATCTTTGCCACCAGACACAGATGGGTCCTTTGCGGAATTCATGTGCTCAGCTCTCAGACTGAGAGCACGCACTGTGCTCTGCACTCTCAGACGAGCTGAAACAGAAGTCTGCTTCATAGACAGTGCCAGGTTTAAAAGAGCACAACAGCCAGACAGGGGAGTCTGCCTGCCTGCCTCCCTTCTGTGGGCAGGCTTTGCAAAGACCTCAGCCAGAGAGGATGAAGACTCCTAGAGCCCCCAAAACACAAGTGATGTATGTGGGAGGGCTCCTGACAAAAACCCTGCAGACACAGATGTATGTACATCAAGGAAAACTTTGCCTGTCTCTTCTCTATCTCTATTAACAATTTCTGTATTTCCCCATCATCACCCTGTCTGTGGTGTTTCTGTCCCGGGAGCCAAGCACAGGGCAGCTGCATGGCTCCAGGGCGTGGAGCAGATGGGCTGTTTTACTGTGATGCTGAAGCCAGTAAGACAGCAGGAAGGAGCAGCTGAGTTCATGTATTCTTCCTGCTGAACAGAAGACACCACTCAAAAGCTGTTCTCTGGCCTCCTCTGCCTGACCCAAGGAGACAGTGAGAGGATGAATGGTTCAGGCCTAAGAAGTGATTTGCTGCACAAAGGCTCTTTGTTAGAGTAGGCTGTGTTCCCTGCTTTGAATCAGTATGCATTATAGCAAGACACTCCTTTCCCATTTCATGCCTGCTTGTACTTTCATCAAAAAACTTCAAGGGGACTAGCTGAGACAGTGAGACTCAACCTGGATCTGCAAACTCCTTCAATTCAAGTGTTGGGGTGCCTGTCATCCCTGTAGATCTCTCTTTGGGACAGGAAGTCACCCCTAGAAGTGGTGGTGATGACTGACACTTGCTGAGCATTTTTTTTGTTTTCTGGGAATAATTTCCATACATTTTACAAAATCATGTCTTCTTGAAGCTCAAGTACAGATTGGGATTGGTTGCATAAGTAGTGCATGATGCTTTTGCACTCTGGCCCCATAACCTTTATCCTGTCAGAACACCTGGGGGGGTATCCAGATGTGCACCTGGAATGACCAATACTGGAACAGTTAACAGTCCACGAAGAGAACAGAATAGTAACAAGGGAGTGCTAAAGAAGTAGCCGGATACGCACTGAGTGCTCCTGTTTCCTCTTAAGTGTCTGTTAAGTTTGTATTTAGCAGTTTCAGGGTCGGAATAATTGATGCAGCACCTGATGTCTCAGGAGACAGTCAAGTCGCAGTATATCCTTATGGTCCCTCAACTTTGCACAAGGCTGCTGCTGTGAGCCAAGTCTGAATGGAAGGAGTCTTTGCTTAGAGCCTGGAGAAAGGATGGGGAGATCATAGCAACTTCCAACCAGAGGAGTAACAATGATTCATATCAGGTGACCAGGAGCAAAGGTGATATGTGGGGATTCAGGGCATCTGCAAATGAATTGGTGCCAGTGTCTGTGCCTCTGACAACCTTCCCAACAAATTCTGTAGCAAGAATGTGGCCAGACATTCAACTGGCAAGACAGAAGAAGAGGACTTTTGATGAAGACAGCATTTCAGTGGCTATCTGCACTGGGAACTCAATTCAATGATGTACTCTTTGTGAGGAGCAAGAAAAGGTGGAGATCAGTGAACCCATATTCAACATACTAAGCAGAATGCCTGCAAACAACATGAAGACACAATATTTGTGGAATAAAAATGACATGTAGCCAATCCACATGTGAATACTTTCCCTTCTCTCCATGTTTTTTTCAGCTTCTCGTGCCCTGCTCTTTGCCTTATGATAATTCAGTCCCACATGCCATATCAAACATACTGTTGATGCTCTTTGTAAGTAAACATCCAATGAAGGTATAGACACGTAGTATTTACTGGGCTCCAGCAAAAGCAACTGAAGGAGTTTTCTGCCCTTGGTTATGCATGAAGTTTGATTAGACAATGTATTGGTCCCATTGGGTCTTAATTATCTTTAAATCTATGCCTCTAATCCAAAGTTCACTGAAGTCTTTAGAAAAATAATGACTTTAATGGTCTTTGGTTCAGAGCCACTGTATTGAACCTACAGAAGTTGAATGACACTTCACAAATATGTGGTTATCTTGCCAGATATTTATAATTCTTGCTCATGGTCATGGTATTTGAGTAACTTCCCAAAAAACCAAGCAGATACTACTAGAAGAGACCACAGTCTATCCAAAGGGTCCATACCATAGCCTAAAGGAAGCTGCTGGATCTCTGAACAAAACATTAGTCAAATACATATTTATTAACTGAGGAATGAGTAAAGCCATGAACCCATTTGAATAAGTGGAAAAAGAATGAGTATTAAAAAAATTGAGTACATTTTTCATTACAAACTCTTCACTTAACTCTAACTGCAACTTGTTTTCAAGAGCCTAGAGGGACGTGAATCATATTCATTAGGAAAATCAGCTTCCCCTCAATCAATCCAGTGATGTAATCTCTACTGTGTAGAGTTATTGCTCTGGAGATATTGGCATGGACTTCAAGAACAATACTTCATGTACCCAATAGAATGCAGCTACCTCCAGGGCACCACCTGTGCAACTGTGCAGTAGCAGGGTGCTGTGTTCATAAATGAAGTTTGGGTAGAAATGAGGAAGCTACAATGTTGAATCTTACAAAAATGACATTTTCGTGGTTCAAAATGCTTTTCAATTGACATAACTGATACTGGTACTGGTAACTGTGTGACCTGACAGCTCTGACTCCTGTTAGAAATGAGATGCAGCTACATGGCACCCACTGGCATAGGATCATCTACCACAGCCTTTGAGACACACATCTTTGCACTAGTTGCATTATCTGCGTTGAAGAAGTAAAGAAGCAATTCACTTTGGCAAGCCTTTCAGATCTATGATTCCCTCTCAGCAGGAAGGCATCAGTTGTGACACCACCAGTGTAAGTGGCTGCCCACAACCCAATTACCTCTGTGAAACAGCTTATGGCTTTCTTGAATTCGAATGCTGATCAGGTCTCATTGTTTCCAGTGACTCAGAACCCAAATCTCTCTTCATCAGTCCCAAGCACTGTTGCTGATGCTCTCTTAGAACAGAGTGGAGTAGGACAGAAAGAGAAAAAAACAAAAGGGAAGAGAAGGGAAAGCGAAGTTGGAAAGGACCTACAACCATCAACTAGTCCAACTGCCTGGCCACTTTGAACACCTCTTGAGGAAGCCTTTTCCAGTGTCTGACCAGCCTCTCAGTAAAGAAATTTGATCTTTCCCTGATGCAGTTCTGAACGATTCCCATGTGTCATGTCACTGGATACCAGGGATCAGCACCTTCCACCCACTTTCCCTCAAGAAGCTGTAGAGAGCAATGAGTACTTTACAATTTCATTGGAAGCTTCCCATCTTGATTATACATAGGCTAGACCTAGCTGGAGTGGTCAGATAAGGTCTGTGTCAACACTGGAACGACCACACCTTTAAGTCTTCATAAGTTTCATAGATGCTGGACACATGCCAGAAAATAAGCCAGTTGCCTGATTTCTGGGAGAGGAACTGGCCAAAGTAAGACCATGACACTTCTAGTGTAGAAAGGAGGCTCAAAGTACAAAAACTGCAAGCCAAGAGCAGGGTCTTCAAACTTTGCATTCAATCAGGCCCAGCTCTTGAAGACTAAGACTTGCCAGTTTCACTACAAAAAGCAGCTGAACAGTCCCATCTTAGGAGGTACCCCAGGGCAAGGAGGGGTCTTTGCCTTCTCCCCTCTCTGAGGCCAACCATCATAAAACTGCGTGCAGTGACTACCGCTATTAAATACATAGTTTTAAAAGGGTCTACCAAGAGGAGGTATCCACATGCCTCTGAGCAACCTTCATCCTGTGACCTGACCATGAAGATGTCTTTTGCTGCAGGGTCTGTAAGAGCATCCAGCAGGGAGCAGGAGGAAGCGCACACTGTAACCTGGCTACCAGTTAGGAGACATGAGAAAAAGGTGGCAGGGGATTGTGGTGGAAGCAGTCCATATTCAGCTTGCCTCTGACCAGGACACCCAGGTCCCTTTCCACGGCACTGCTTTCCAGCATCTCATTCCCCAGTCTGTCCATACATCCAGGGTTGCCCCATCCCAGGTGCAGAATCTGGCACTTCCCCTTGTTGAACTTCATATGGTTGGTGATTGCCCAGTCCTCTAATTTGTCAAGGTCTCTTTGCAGGGCCTCCTTGCCTTCAAGGGAGTCAACAGTTCCTCTAGTTTTGTGTCATCTGCAAACTTACTTAGTGTCCCTTCCAGTCCCATGTCCAAGTCATTTATGAAGATGTTGAAGAGCATAGGGCATAAGACTGAGCCCTGCAGAACCCCACTAGTAACAGGTCTCCAGCTGATGTCCCCCCATTCTCTATTACACTCTGTGCTCAACCAGTGAGCCAATTGCTCACCCACTACATGGTGTGTTTATCCAGCTGTGTGATGGGCAGTTTGTCCAGAAGGATCCTGTGAGAGACAGTATCAAAAGCTTTACTGAAATCCAAAAAGATCCAAAAATGAACTGGCTTCCCTTGATCACCTAGGTGGGTTATGCTGTCATGAAAGGAAATCAGTTTTGATAAGCAGGTCTTTCCTCTCAGGAAGCCGTGCTGGTTGAGACCAGTGACAGCGTTGTCTTTCAGGTGTTTTTAAATACTTCCCCGAACAATCTTCTCCATTAGTTTTTACCAGGCACTGAAGTGAGACTGACAGGTCTGTACTTTCCAGGGTCCTCCTTCCTGCCCTTCTTGAAAATCAGGACAACATTTGCTAGCTTTCAGTCAGCTGGGATCTCTCTGGAATCCCAAGAGCATTCAGAAGTCATCAAGAGAGGTTGTGTGATGACATCAGCCAGCTCTTTGAGGATTCTGGGATGAATCCCATCAGGCCCTATAGATTTGTAGGGATCCAGCTGGAGCAGCAGATCCTGCACAATTTCAGGGTTGACTGGGAGTTGATCATTTTCACAGTCATGGTCCAACAGCTCAGGGCACCAAGACCCCCTTGGCCCGTCAGCTGCATTGAAGACAGAGACAAAGAACACCTCTGCCTTGTCCCTGTCCCTGTTTGTGAGGTGACCATCCTCATCCTGTAACAGGCTGATGGTATTTCTATCCTGCCTATTGCCATTAATGTATTTGAAAAAACTCTTTTTTATTGTCTCCTCCATTTCTCATCAGCTTCAACTCCTGTTGAGCTTTGACCACACAAATTTTCTTCCTACAGCTGTAAGCAGCATCTCTGAATTCTTCCCATGTCACTTGACCTTGCTTCCACTGGGCACATACCTTCCTTGCCTTATTTCCAAGAGAAGATTCCTTTTCAGTCAAGCCGACCTTCTGCCTTGTCTGCTTGACTTCTGACATTTGGGAATTGCCTGCTTCTGTGCCCTTACGAAGTGATGTTGGAAAAGTGACCATCACTGCTGGACCCCAGCACCTGCAAAAACGTTTTCCCAGATGACCTTACTTACTAATTCCCTAAGAAACCTGAAGTCTGCTCTCCGCACATCCAGAGTTCAGGTTTTGCTGGCACTTCTCCTCCTGTCAACAGAGATCTTAAATTCGGTCTTTTCCTGGTCACTGTGGCAAAGACAGCCACTAATCTCCACTTTGCTCACAAGATTCACTCTGTTGATAAGCAGTAGATCAAAGAGGGTATTTTTCCGAGTTGGCTTCCTTAGGACCTGTTCCATAAAACTGTCATCCAGATTTTTTAGGAATCTTCTGGCCCGGGTTGTACCAGCTGTGTGGTGCTCCCAATTAATTTCTGGCAAATTGATGTCCCCCATAAGAACAAGGGCAGTTGATCTGGAAGTGACTCTTAATTCCTCAAAGAATAATTAGTTGTCATCATCGTCCTGGCCGGGGGGTCTATAGTAGACCCCCACAATGACATCCACATTATTTGTTTGCCCCTTGATTCTTATCCAGAGGCTCTCAATTGTGCCATTGCCAACTGTGAGCTCCATACGTTCTAATCCTTCTATTACACACAGTGCCATCCCTCCACCTCTTCTGCTCTGTCTATCCCTCCTGAAGAGCCTGTAACAATCCAACAGGGCAATCCTGTCACAGAACTTATCTCACCAGGTTTCACTTAAGCCAGTGATGTCAAAACTCTGGGACCAGACCAAAGCTTCGAACTCCTCTTGTTTGGCAGCCCCTAGAAAGGGAGGAACAGGAGTCTGATGGCTGAAGCAAGGACTTGAGGATTTGCTCAAGCTGTGATGCTGACTCTCCCACCTAACCTGACAAAAAGGCTTTTTGAACTTGGCAAATGGTTGCTGCCTGCCATGGCTAGTTTCCTCCCCTGAGGAAAGTAAGCAATTCCTCATTTGATGCATCTGCACCAGGCACAATGTTCTTGAATGTCTGAGACTTCTTTCCTTCCCCTCCCTCTGATTTTTGTGTTTAGGCAGGCAGGATCATAGGGCAATGTGAATGCTTGCTCCAGAGGGGGCCAGAGGAAGAAAAACCGATGACCAAATAACTTCAGAAGAACAGGAATTGCCTTCAGGGAGCTCCCCTTCATCCTGCGTTCTCATCAGCTGAGAGATATTCAACATCGTCCTGCTCTGCTAGTCGCTGAATATTTTATGCCATGGCTACAACCAGTCCATTTGTATTCTGTTTCTCTCTTTCGTCATATCTATTATAAACGAGTAGTGTCTGGGAACTCTCCCAGGGAAGATTTGCCTGGATGGCTATGGATATTTTATAGTCAAATTGTGAGAGTAAACCAGCTTTCAAGTTCTGTAGAGGGGGAAAAAAGGTAATAAAAGGGTTATTAAAAAAATAAATAAATGTCGGGATTTTATATGGCTTCTGTCCGTAGTGACAGAGCTTCGGTTTGCTCCAAAATGGAGCTAGGGTTGCTAGGAAAAGCTTGGGCTGGGAGATACCCTCTTGCAGGCACTGTCTGCCAACAGAAACAATCTGATACGCTCTTGCTAAGTGCTACGGTTGGCTCAGCAGGGCTGGCACCTGGCTTGGTAGGACTGCGCTGGCACTAGGTGAGCAGGGGTTGGGGCCATGACTGGAGGCATCAGGGATAGCCAGATACCCGGGAAGCAAGGCATGGCTCAGGATTGTAGCAACCCCATCTTTACCTTCATAGTGTTGGATATGTGGAACAGGTAGGAGGGCAGGGTCTGTCTCCTCATTTGACAGAAGGCCTACTGAGTCCTACGCTCTCCTCTAACCCATGGCTAAAGAAGAAATGCTGAATAAACTTGCTTTATCCTAAAAACTCTGAGAGGACTTCAGCCACTAGGGGTATCAAGCCTGGCACCATCCAAAAAATGTACAGCTTTCTGGAAGGGTTTCACAACTTCCATACAAGCAAAACCAGCCAGGGAGTAATCAACATGCATCGAGCTGGTGAAACAAGCATGTCCCGAACGCGGGTTTATTTGTGCACGTGCAGAGATGAGGAGAGCTATAACAGAGTGTTGCCAGTGTGGCAGTAAGGAAGAAGATCAAGTAGTGTAAGAGTTAGTAATTATCACAGTGGGAGTGATGAAAACCAGACAAGTTCCGACTACTAGGCATTCTGATTTTTCCTGTAGAGGTCTCAGTTTCACCCTGCTGCCACAATACGTAGAAGAGAAGCCAAAATGGTTACAGAATATTGTGACCGGCCCTGAACGAAACTCCAGTGTTAAGCAGATACAAGACACTGAGTTTCAATCTGCAGAGAGATACAGAGTGGGTTTGCTAGACCGAGTCACTTATTGCACATATTCACATATTCTGGGACAAGAGAAAAAGAACATTTTTTCATTTAGTTCTCTTTCATTTTCTGACTCTATCTAGTCAGTCTAATTTTAAAATAATTTATTCCCTCTCAGCTCAGCAGCACCCACACTGGAAATAATCATTTGACATTAGAGTCTATCCACCTTGCACAAATTTATCGGCTCCTTTGTGCAACAAAAGCAAAATGGAGAGCAGGCAGGGGCCACAACATTAGGTATGAAGAGAAAAATCAACAGATGTAAAAGGCATCTGAAGCTGAGGAACAGAAAATGGCACTTAGTGGTTTTCTTAGATTTTGGGAGTTACTGCAGCTTTTGCTCTGGATAATTTGCTGGTGGAGCAAATGAGTAAAGAGTTAAAATGCTAAAAGCAAAAAACCTATAATGAATTGATTCCCTGGCATGTCCAGTTCACCCCATTTCCAGACAGACTGCCCAATGAGAGCTGTAAAACAGAGTTCTTGTCCAAAAGCAAGCAAAAGTTGATGGCTTTTACTTTACTTGTGAACGAACTTGGGATATGACACACAGTTGTATTTTCAAAGCAAAGAAAGCAAAAGAGGCCTCCTCTCCCTACACCTTTCCTTGCCAGTCTCCCACCAGTCTGGCCCAGTCTTCACTGAAATTACAAAAAATGAGATCCCTCTCCAAGCCTCCAGGACATGCAGGAATTAGGTAGCAGAGCTGGCCAACTGCAGGAACATGCGAGTTTGCCAGACATCATTAACAACTGGACTCAGTCAGCTAAGCAGGACCAGCAAGTTCAGGAAAACCTGGTGTGAGCCAACATTGACAGTGCTCTTCTGTCTGAGCATCCTGCCCCTGCCAGCTTGACTACAGCATGGAGCAGCCTGTCTGCAGGGGAAATATAGGTGTGTGCAAACACCTTTTACCTAGTCTGACCCCTCAGAAGAAAGACACAGACGGAGACCTGCTCAGTGAACCACAGTCCAGCCCCTAGCCCCCAGCACCCATGGTTGTCAGGGTTTCAGCCTTGCCCAGATTTTGCACTTAAACTTCTCAGCTGTGCCACAAGTGAACAGAAATGTGGTGACCAGACTCAGGAGTGTATTTCCTCCCAGTGACATCTACAGTGCTGAGCAGAGAGCTGTTAATTAACCCCGTTTATTGAAGGGCGGACACATTCCTGCCTAGGCCCTGATTTTTCAGTCAGGCTCCAGTCCAGCAGGTGATTAATAACCCAGCGTGCTGTGGGAAGAGTGCATCTATTATTCAAATTAATGAAATTATAATCAAGAGGTGACAAATTAGCAATTGCTCCTTGACTGGATATGGAAACTCATTAGTGTGCCAGGCACTTCTGGGGTGCTTGCTGCACTCACAGGCTTACAGTTAGAGAAAAGGGAGTCAGACAGACCAGACAGCCCCTTGGCACAGCTGGGGGAACATGCATCTTGCCCACCCTAAAATAGCTACAGCCACTGCAGAGTTCTCTGGTCCCACAAGACCCCTTAACCTCCATCTCTTCTTCATTGGACAGACTGACTGCAAGGTACTGCCCCAAGGATTGGCTGCAACAGTCTCAAAGCCCTCACACTTCTGGGCTGTGTTATGGGACAAGTACTTGAAAGCAGCAGCCCACCCTGGTGCTGTGAACACTGGAGTAGGACTCCTGCCCTCCTGAATTGCTGGTTGCAGGCACAGCTGGTGGAGTGAGAGGCTGGAGATCTTCCCCAACAGCCTGCTTAAGGCTGGGGTTACCCTTCCCTGGAGGGTACTCACCGATGTGCTTCCCATACATGTGGTAGTAGAAGGAGACACAGTAGTACTTGGCAGTAATGTTGTAGAGGGGGCTGATGAGCCGGGCTTTGTCTCCTGTCACCCGGGGCCGGGACGCCTCGATGAACATGTAGTAACCTACAGAACGAGAGGGAAAGGTGGGGAAAGGCAGCATGCACTTTCTCCCGTCTTGCAAGCTATGGGAAGCCAGTGGCTGGGAAACTACTCCTCCTCTGGGAGACAGGGCCTTGCTCTTCCCAACTGCTCTGCACCCAGTGTGATCCTAGCCAGAGACACTTGCAGGATGTCTGCAGTGCCTCTTCTGCCTTTACAGTATTTAGGGGAGAGAGAGAGAGAGATGAGCATCTCCAGACTGGCGCTGTGAGCACCTGCAGCAGGTGAATCCCTGAACGTGCACACACACACATCTGTCTGTGTGCAAAACGAGCCTTCCTGCTGCAGCACAAGGACCCCAGAACTGACTCCATGGTGTAAGGAGAAAACCAGAAAGAGGAGGCAGAAAGCATTTCCGACCAATTTCTTTGCCTCAAGCAGAGAGAGAGAGGATTCGGTATATCTGGCCTAAACAATATTGTTGTCCAAAGAGAACAACACTAACGTAGTAGTTAACAGCCCAGGGAGGAACAGATTAGCTATTTAACTTGTTGACATAATTTTCAATGCTCAATCAGGTCGGTGTACTGAACAATAATGGGAAAAGCCATTTCCTTAGCTGGCCATTGGATGTTTCCCATTTTTTTTGAGTTCAAAGATATGTGCTTGCATACAAATTTACTTTCCTTGTTAGAGAAAGGTGGAAATAATACCCAGCTGAAACGGGAGCATGTGCTCCATTCACAGCTAGCATGAGCAATACATAACACCAGTCTCCTCCAGCTACGAGGTGAGGTAGCTCCTGTCTCTCATCGTCCTGCTTGGCACTAAGGAGATCTGTTTGCCTCCCTGAGACCTTCTTTGAGGAAACAGCTGGCTAAAACCAGCAGAGCCATTTCTAGGTGTTAGAGATGTTCTCGTTTGTTTATCCTTTTTTAACTTCAAAACAAGCATCAAACAGTACAAGGGCATTAGGCAGCAGGCAATTAGCTGGTAACAAGAACTAATGCTCACACTATTCCCTTCAACAAAGTCGTGGGTGTTTTAATTGTGTGTTTAATGCCAATCAGTAACATGCAAATTAACTGCCTGCTCCCTGCACCCTGCGCGGAGGAGAAGTGTGCTGTGTGGAAAGCAGATCAGCCCTCCACCAGCTCCCAGAGACGCAAGACTCCTGACAAGCAACGGCGTGCATCTCACCCCCCAGCCAAGCCGGAAGAAACCCAGATGTGTGCCTACCCTCTGGCGTACCGCTGATGTCTGTGGGAGGCCCGGTGTTGACGGTGCGCTTGGGGTTCTGGGTGAGGGCATTCTGCCGGGTCCAGTCAAAGTTGTCCATCTTGTCCTGCATGAAGCCGCAGATCTTCTCGTCCTCAAAGCGGCAGGTGTTATCTGTGGGGAAGGAAGGGAAAGGGCTGGTCAGCTGCTGCTTTTCAAACCTCCTCCCCAAGCTGCCTGGGTGCTCGCAGCACTGCTACGTCCCTGTGTTGAGCCGGGGGCAGATGGACAGCCCTCGACCTCAGGAGGAGGCTGAAAAGGAATGTATCACAGAAATCACAGAATGGGTTGAGTTGAAAGTGACCTCAAAGATCATCCAGTTCCAAACCCCCTGCCATGGGCAGGGCTGCCATTCAATACATCAAGTTGCTCACGGCCCCACCCTACGACGGATTAGTGGGAGGGGGAGACCTGGGGCGGGCCGGTGCCAAAACCGCCAGCCGTATCAGGGACCGGGTGCGCGGCACCGCCCACCACCCAATCTAGCCTTGGACACTTCCATGGATGGGGCACCCATAATAACTCTGGGCAGCCTGTTCCAGTGCCTCACCACTCTCTGAGGAAAGAATTAACTCCTAACATCAAATCTAAATCTCCACTCTTTTAGTTTAAAAATATTCCCCACTGCCCTATCATTACCCATGATATATACATGATTAGTATTATTATGGAAGGGTTAATGCAGTCTGATAGATGTGATGGTCTGACAAAACAGAATAAAGCCAATATAGCTAAAGTGAAAGAGAGATTCTGCTGAGAGATCTGAAGGGGCAAATGTAGAGGAGGGTAAAAAGAGCATTGAAGGCAAACGGGCTATGAGGGCTTTTATATCAGAGAAACTTGACAGTAGAATAATTTCCCCAGGAGAGAGGAAAAAGCACCAGCAGGTGACCCCCCTTTAGGCTATATATTTAACTAAACTATGACACACATGAAAAAAAATCAGCTGTGGAGAAGAGGTCAGCTCAGTGTGACAAATGTGTCATTTGGCTAGAGTACATCCAATTTATACCAGCTAAAAGGCACATTTGATTTTGAGCTTATGCTGGTTCCCCTAACAAAATAAGTCATGTAGGTAAAAGATTTTCATGTAGGATCAGCCACATGTGCAATAGGGCTCGCTTTTATTACTACCACAAGACAGTTACACCCTACAGCAATATTTTAAGACAGGTGAAAAATCTTGTGCATAGACATAACCCAATATGGACTTGCAGAGACTGGAATGAATAGGACATAACAACGCTGAAGATTGTAACTTTAGTGTTAAAAAGGTAGTTCTTGAGTCACAAGAACAAAGGCCAAAGACCAGCTTTACGCTGCTGATGCGATAGGAGAGTGATGGATGAAACAGGCAGAAAAGAAAGAGAAAAGAGGTCCAAGACCCAGAATGAAAACTGCTCTGTGTTTTGAGAGGTCCCTGGGCAAAAACTCGAGCTGGATGGAAAACGGGCTGAGCATGGATCTCAGACCTTGCAAGTAGTCATCCAAACGGATATCAAAAGTCTGTACACCCCTGTGGCAGGGATTTGGGTTCCACCTTCTTGCCTGTCTCTTTCCAGCATCCCACCAATGCAGTGAGGAAAGAGGAGGCAGCCTTCTGCTGTGTCCAGCAAAAATGTCTTTGCCAGCATAGGCTAGACACTGTGTGGCAAGCCAAGGGCTTGGTTCACAGACCAGAGCAGCTGGGTTTTCCACAAATTCAGCGGGAAATGCCTCTCTTTCGAGCTCTGTACAGCCATCAGGAGCTTGGCTGGGCTGGCCGCTTAACTGCTGATTAACCCTGGCTAAGTGCTTTCCATTCAATCTACTAATTTCTAATTAGCATCCAAATCCAAATTAGCCACTGCTCTGCAGTGCCTAGCACAGGGGTGGAATGGCATCTGGAGCTGAAGGAGAAGGGAGGAGTGGGGAGGAGATGATGGGGCAGATGCTGGCAAGGGGGTTGAGACAGGGTAACTGCGTGGGATGGGGGGGCCTTTTTCATTTCCCAGTACAGGGAAATGGAAGGAGAAAAGAGTGGAAAAGCAGGTTCTAAGGATCCTTCTTCAGCTCTCATGGCTGAGAGAAGGGAGTTCATGATTGTACCAGATAGCCAGTGGTCTTCAAAGGAGGGGCTGGAGCCCACAAGCTTGCTGATATTGCTGGGTTGTGTAATACCCCTGTTTTCTCTCTGCTGGACCAAAGACAAGCATTTCCATGACTTCAGCTCATGGGTTGCCAGCTGCAGTTACAAGAGACAAGTTTTCTCTTGGAACGGCATTATCCTACACAGCAGAATCACCATGACTCTCCTTTTGCAAAGGGATTGTTTGCAATTCTGACACTGTGATGCACATGGACCTTCAGAGAAAGGTGACATCTTTCTCCAGCACAAAATTACCTTAACAGGGAATATCAGGTGTAAAGCAGAGCTGGAAGCTGTAACACAGAGGTCAGCCAGGCAAGTGATTGAGAGGGAACAAACCCACAAATGAGGAGGCACAGACATCGAAGGAGAGGCAGATTAAGGAGAAAGCACAAGCTCAGGTGGAGATCAGAGAGACCTGTGCAAGACAAGAGGACTGAAGACAGTATTCTCAGCTTAGCACCAAGGTCTGGTTGCACCAGCTGATGGACTACTGTGCCTCATTTGTAAGAAGCCCCACACACCTATGGGATGAGACTGATCAGAAAAGATGACTCAAAAGCCCAAAGAAAGCTCTTTTAATGTCAAAACAGGGTCCAGATTGCATCCGCTGCTCTCACTCAAATGCAGCTAATTCCAGAAGGCAACGCTTCTAGCAGAGCACATAAAATAGAGAACAGTCCTATGCATCACGGATCAACCAATGCTGTTGCGTAATTGACAACATGATCCAGCTTATGTGCAACACCACTTGCTGTGCGGGAGTTTATAACTACAGCATATTACCTCTGCTTAGCTTGGGAGCTCAAGGCACTTTGCAACAACTAATGAACAAGGCTTCTTAACACCTCTATGGCATAGCAATGCCTCTTTCTATATATCTCCTGCCTTACACATGGGGAAATAGATGCCCAAATGTATAGACAGACACATTTAAGGTCACAGCAGGCAGTATTTAAGCTGGAAACAGAACCCAAGTGCTCTGACTCCTGGTCCTTTGGTTTAAAACAAGCCACAGGAAGGCAAAGCTCTGTTGTTTCTCTGAGTTAGAAGTGGAGATGCCATGAATAACTAGGAGATGTTCAGTGTGGTTTGGGACACCACCAGCACATCACCTCTGTGTGGTTATCAGCAAAGCTTGCCAGGAGAAAACTGGTAGATCCAGCCAAAAGAAAAACGTTTAAATGGCTTGCTGTGTCTCAAGAGGCCACAAAGGTGACCTGACTGATGACCCTGGCTATGTGAAGCAAATCTTCTTGAAGATTTACCCCATCTGCCAGGGATCCTGGCTCAGCACCATGGTGCAAAGAACGTTCCTGTTTTAAAATTAAGAAGTGGATTTAAACATTGAACACAGAATTTGCTCTCTGGATTGTTATATATGAGGTGGAGGTGGCAGAGGAGCTGGTTCCTCAAAGGCCATCTTCACCAAACAGATTTCTTTGGCAGGTTTTGCAGTGGAGGTAGCTCAGTGCAGACATATTTGCACCTGGTTACAGACACCTCCATGCATTCCCAGGGGAGAGATCCTCTGCTGTGGCTATTAGCATTTCTTGTTGCTTTGCCTTCTTGAGGAATATAATGGAGATTTTCCTTTCAAGTCCTTAGGGGGAAGCCATCCCTGGTTCCGAAATGCTGGATGACAGATGAATACAAAAAATAATAATCCTATTCTAGCTGCAGCCTATGGGTGATGGAGTGCACTTGAATAAAATTGCCTGCATCATTTAGCTGTGGTCTGAAGACTGAAACTGGCTTAGTGCATAAAGAAACATGCTCCAAGCCTCGGCTCCGTTGCAGACCTCTTGACTGACCCACAGGCTATCACCTTCTCTTTGGACATCAGTTTCCCCACCTAGAAAATGAAGACAATGAAAACTGTATTGAGACCTCAAAGTACATTGTGAACTAAGCAAAACCATTTAACAGTCTCTTCCATTGTAATCTTCTAGAGCATTAATCACCAGTAATGGAAGAAAGCTTCACAATGACATAACTGGATAGGTCATGCTGGATTGCTGTCTGGTTTAATATCTCCATCTGCAACAAGGGGATAATATGGTCTACACAATTCTATTTGCCATTATGATACAAAAAATTGTCACCTTTTTTAACCTTTGCATTACACACATTCCTGAAGGATGGGTACAAACTTGAGTAATCCAACTCTACGCAGCAGGCTGGCATCTCATTCCCACATGTTCATACTCGAGCAACAACCTTAAATTCCTCTGGACTATGAGGTATTATCAGGGACAGGACACACAAGCACTAGATGGTAAGCAACGAACCATCGGAACCTACAACAACCAGTATTTGGCACAGATCACCACCCACTCTGCTTGTCCATGGTCCCAAAACATTTTAGCACTGCACACAGCCAGACCGCAGATACATGAGAAACAGTGTTGCTGCTCTGGAAGGGCAAGACACACTGGCCAATAGAAAACTAAATCAGCTATCCAATATACTTCTTAATGACCTCATCACCAAGTTGCAAAGTTACATCTGGTAGAACCAGGGAAACCAAACCACCTGGTGCCGATGAGCTGCAACAGTTTGTGGGGCAGCACTGCAGCATTTGGGTTAAAAAGCGAAGGTTATATCTAAATGAAATTACAGGGGAGAGGTAAAAAGGACAGAGCAGATTCCCCAGCACCAGAATTTATTCATGACATTAAAATAATCAGTTATTCTAAGAGAACTTTAAGATAATTCTTAGGCAGTTTCTTTAAATATAAATTCTGGTTTTTAGAACTAGATGAGCTAAATTTTAAGAGTCAGCCTTACTGGTAACCTCTAAATATTAGAAATCCTCAATGTCTTTTGTTCACTTCCTCTGCTTTTCTTTTGCTTTTCCTTTAGAGCCCTGTACCTGGCTCTGTAACCATGCCACACGCATGCCTGCCCCAATGTTATTAACATCTTATTAAGCTGAGAGAGAAAATGCATGAAGAAATAATTGTATTAAGTGACTCTCAGAGTTTGTAAATTAATCACCATTGTGCATGCCCTTGGATCAGGCTGCCAGAGGCATTAATCATCTAATCTTTGCTTTTCACTTGAGAGCTCTCAATGTTTGCTCCCAGAATTTGACTGGGCAGCCTAGCATGAACTTTTCCCTAGGGATGGTGGTAGCAGAGGAACTAGGAAAAGAAGAGGTAGCAGGAGGGATTTCCTGTTACTGGGATGACAATCTGAGAACTCAGCTGTGGTCCAAAGAAAGAGCTAAGAGCCTATCTACTACCAGCTGGTCTGAAAGGAAGGGTCATATCTGAAATCAAGTGCAGTAGGTCTCATTTTAGGCAGTCAGTCTCAAGGGCAAGACCCTCATGACTGGCCCAGAGGTCCCAATATCCACCAGAGGCTGGGCAACTTACATCAAGGTGAAATCATAAGTGTTGGGTTTACTGCGTGAAAATACATGCATGGCTGTCATCCTCCACCATAGGCAAATTTAATGCAGTTGTTCTGGACTCAATCAAGCTGCCAAAGCAGCCCCGGGCAGGCAGTCTGAAGGTTCAGTTTCCAAAGACCCCAAGAGACTGGCACAATCAGGACTGAAGTTGCTCTAGCTCTACCAGTGATTTATATAGTGTAAAAGCAAGTGGCAAAAGGCCAGATTTTGTCACTTCGACCTGCAGGCTGGGATGCTTGCCTCCTCCAGCAGGTACCAAGAGACATACTCTGGAGTAGGTCCCTGGCAATATGCTCTGTGGTTCCCAATGAGTCTTCTGTGGACAATATTTAAAGAGGATCAGGAAGTGGAGAAAAGTAAGCAAATGGAATATGGAATTAGAGCGACAAATCCCTCTAACCCTGTAAGCAGCTCCTACTCTCAGGCAGAGTATGGCTCATCAAACCATCCTCAGAGTGTGAGCTTGCAAGAATTAACACCTCATGGCTGCCTTAACAAGACAATCTTATATCCTGATTTTTGGCTGCCTTCTTCTCACTGCTACCCTGCAGTGCAGCAGTAGCACTTACCTACACATACACAGAGTAATGTAAGGACTGAATATGGAACATAAAAGGACTGAATATGGAACCACCTGCTCCCCATGGACCATTAGCAAGTAGTCTGCCCTTCTCTGCTCAAGAGCTTTGCCTGGGCTTATATATATCCAGCAACTGAAGCAAAGGGACTTTGTTTCATCCCCTGAAGATCACTCCACCACTGCTTACAGCAAGCTAGAAGTCCTCTTTCCTGCTCGATGGGCACCATCACATTCATGTTAAAGACCATCATTCTGAGACATTGTGTATTCTCCTCTCAAAATCAATGGGAACTCTAGGGACTCAACAAAGATAGGCCTGCATCTTGGCAGGAATGACCAAAAGGAAAATAAGCAAGTTAACAATGATGACACCGAAAGGGAAAAGAAAGGGACTGTGTTCAAGAAGTTTGTGAGAGGAACCAGATCTGAGCTGGACACAGCTCCATATTAGCCTGCAGAGATATTAAGTGATATCTTTTCTGGTCAGAAGAGGATGGGAATATACATTTCTAAACATAGATTATTTTAGGGAACATTTAATAACCTTCTTACTGGAAGCAGACTGCTCATTTTAAGGGAGGGTGGTTTCAAGATCACAGCCTATCCAGTCGCAGAGACATCAGGTGTGAATGAGAGGCATATCTCTAGTGTTTATCTCCTGGCAATAATTTGAGGTGCAACAAATGGCAGTATTTACTGGAAGCTTTAGCATATGCAATTTCATCCTCTTTTGGGGAAAAAGGTTTGAAAAAGTCAGCTGTGTGTTCCAGTTGTTGGCTTGCCTTATCTGCTGGAGCACTTGACTAATATGCATTCAAAACATAAACACAAAGGTGTCGTTGCTTACCTGTTGGGTTGGGATAGTTGATTGCTGGAAGAGGAAACAGAAAAACAAGTCAGAACAGCTCGTACTCCCTCAAATCACAAATCACAATCAAACTCTGAAAATAAAACAAACATATCAAGAAAGGTCACAGATGCACAAGTCTCCTGGCAGTATCCCTGTGAAACAGTAGTGCTCAGTGTCTGCCTTGGTGATGGAAAAAGATGCTAACACTCAAATCCAAGCAGCAACAGACCTTAAGAAACCCCCACCTAAGGGGTGATCCTGGGATTACATTGGGGAACCCTTCTGGCAACCCAAGCAGTTTCCTTCTGGAGCATCCAGTGCGATAGCATCCACTTAGACACCAAAGCTTGGTATCTAAGAGAGAAATCGAAACAGTTTGACACACTGTGGAAGTTTAAGATGACAGGTATGCTGAGAACAACAGACATTGTCAGTCCACAGGATAAGAGGATTGTATGCAATTATGCAAACATAGGAGGAGACGGGTCTGTACTTTCTGCTGAAATATAAGGTCCAAACTCCTAATGGTAGAAAAAAAATCACAGAGTTGTGGAAATGGAGAGAATTCTGAGCTGTTGAGATGCTGGGGAGAGAAGTATGGTCAATGTGTATCAATGGGATGGTTTGGGAGTTGTGGTATTGGATATAGCTACAGATTTATTAGTGGCTAGTTAGGAAAGGAATCATGCATTCAGCTCTGGAAAGAACTGAAGCCTTCTGAAATCCTCTTTTTTTATGGGATTGTGACTAATACAGAGCATCCACTGGCTGTCCTCTAATACGCCACTGTACCATGGGAAACTGCAGTGTGGCCTGATGGGGCACTGAGGTTTTGGGGATCTTCTGCCCACAGAGTGGAAAGTGTGAGTCAGAGCTGTTGAGTGACAGATCAGTGGAGACTGACCCTCAGAAGTCTCTATTTAGTGCTCTGCATTGATGGCAACAGCCAAAATACAGTGAAATGTGATAGCAATGTGCTATCAAAACTCCTCAGCGCAGAGAGGTCCACCCAAGGGTCCACCCACATCTATTCAGGCCCGTGTCCCTAGGCCTGGGCCTCGGACCTGTTCTTGTAGCCAGGACCGAGGAAGAGACACCTACGTTCCATGTACCGGATGATGCGGGCAGCCATATCTCCAGCCCCAAAACTGGTGATGGGTGTCAGGCGAACTTCATAGCTCTGAGGCACTTTCAGGTTGGGCAAGATGTGTTCCAGCAACAGGCCTTTCTCCATTTTCTTCACAGGAATGAAGGTTTGGATGGTGCTTCTCTGAGACAGCTGCATAGAAAAAGAACCCACAGTGTTATGAGAATCCTGAAGCTGGAAACCTGAGCAATCCTATCTACCATCTAACATACTATTCCACCTCTTCCTATAAAGACATGTACATCTGGTTTCTCCATGAGATCTTCATGGTTTGAAAATTCCAACCCCTGGTACAGAACAGTGATCAGGAGACTGAGTTCCCCCTCAAGAGAAGCCTTGGGGTCCTCCTGACTCTAGGGACAACTTGAACTATGGGTCCTGGAGCAACTTTGTGTCCAGAAAGAATGGTTTCAGGATGGGAAAAATGGACCTAACTTACCCCTATTAGTGCACCAAGGTCCTTGCAAACACAGCATGGCATTTCGCCAAGATACTCTGCAGTTCACAATCACTGCTAGAGAATTCATTCACTTGCTGCCTGGGCCCTGTGGCATTTCATTTGGTGCCTCACTGGGACCTGTCTACTGCCATGCTTCCTCAGCAACCTTCCGTAGGATCCATCTTTGAATCCTAGCCCACACTGCCTCTGCAGACCAGAGCAAGGGATCTAGTTCAAGTCGGTGGTTGTCTGGAGTCAGTCACAGGCTCTCTCTTTCTCTGATGCCCTTTGGAAGGAGCTGAACCATACCAGCTAAACATTGTTCAGTTTGCTAAGGCAGCAGGGAATTTTAAAGAAAACAATGGGAAAAATATCATTATCAAAATCACCACCACTAAAAATGATGAATTATGTGTCAGTGAAACTTCCCTGCCATGGTCATGCTTCCTTGGTGGAGGAAGGATAAGAACGAGGACTGCATTTTGAAGATACAATTTCCTGCCTGTCGCCGTGCGGTGCCTGGATCCTTGTGGCAAGATACATTATTGAGGATGCTGGTGCTGGTAAAACGACCTTTGGCAGGGCTTTCCATGATCCAGTGTTCACTGTCCCTGACACTAAGCTTTCTCTTGCCTCTGATATATCCTCTAGGCTGACAGTTTCCATCGCAAAGGCAATTTTCCTGACAGGCTGTCTCAGTGTTGGTCATTAACGCTGAAGTTACAGGATTACTGGAACCAGGATGCATGGAGGAAGGTTTACAGCAAATCTGTCAGTGTAGAGAGTCTGGGGGAAGAAGACGGAGTGAGGGCACAGTAGGAGCAAGGGCCATCAGCAAGGCAGGGCTGGGGAGCAATGCAGATGTGGCACTTGATAAAAACAAGTTCATTCAATCCCTCCTCTGCCTGCCTTCAGCCCTCACGAATGTAACTGTAAGTTCGAACTCAGAAGCAATGGCTGCCACTGGAGAGCTTCCTGTGCCACAGCCCTGTTCATTTCCAACACAGCCAGGAGCCAACAGCCCACCTCCTTGATCAGCTCATAGTTTGGACGGTGCTTCCAAGTGAAGGGGCAGCACTGGACCAGATCCTGTGTTGGGGTAGGACCTGGGAACCCATGGCTGCATGTGGTTCTCACAGTGAAAAACAACTTTGCACTTACAGACTGCCTTACAGATTGTACCTAAAAGAGACCTTTGTACCTAAGCAGATCAGGGTGCAAGTTGCTTTGAGGACCTACTTTCTGCACCCTCCTCCTCATCCCTGGGCAAGATGGGTCAGAGAGCTGGGAGCTGCTTTCCCGCAGCTTGGTGCCTTCCTGAAAAGCACCTGGGAGGAGTCCTAGCAGGCAGGACCAGGGCAGGGAACCAAGCATGAATCTGGCACCAAGATGCTGCCAGGATCCATCCATATCAACAATGCCTCTTGTGTGCTTGCAAGCTGGCATTCCTACTGCTCAGCCCTCCCATCTGCCAGCCTTCCATACCACTGTTCTGCCAAGCAATGGCAAAGCTGACTCCCAGTGGCAGCGACTTCACCTGGGATCATTAGCACCAGACCCCTAATTATCTGGGAGAAGAGGAGCAGCCACAAGCCAGAAACAGAAGGTTGGAGTGGTACAGTTGGCACAGATGTTTGGGGGAGTGGAACCTCACTGGGAGGGCTGGCAGCAGCTCCTCCCCACAGGCTGCCATGAGCTGGGGTGCTGAGAAGGCAGCCAGCAAATAGGAGGAGGTCAGAAGCCATTTTCCTCATCTAGACATAACCTTTGGAAGAGAAACAAAATGGGAGAGTCAGAGAGAAGCCTGGGGGTGAGAGTCAGACAGTGCAAATTTCACCTCAGCAGGGATTTAAGTGGAATTTTGGTATCAAAAGCCTATGGGAGCAGTGTCAAATCACGTACTCTCCCACATTGTCTAATCCAGGACAAACTACAAAATCAGCCTCCAGTCTGGACTGCAAAGCTCTAGATCCCCCAGTTGAGTCTATCCTCAGGGACTTGTGGGTTAAACCAAATAAATATCTGGCTGCCACCAAGGTTTGGCTGTGAAACAGAAATTAATAAGGGCACATACGCTTCCTATGGGTTGCAACTTTCCTGCTTCCCAAAAGAGACCCGGACAACTAGGTAATGGGAAAGGCACAGCTGGGGCCCAGCATGTATCTCCTCTTGGTGTATAGACGGAAAGTTTTAAGAGAATCTTTTCCCTCCATCAAATACTTCATAGCCTCACAACTCTTCTCTCAGCCTATGTCCTGTCTCTATTCAATCTGCAGCTTGAACCTACAAAGAAACTCACTGCCAGAAAGGCTGCCCTCTGCACATCCTTAGTATGGTCCCTACAGTCCTGGCATCATAACAGAATGTCTTTGGATGTCTTTGGAAAGACTGGCTCTTCTCTGTGAAAGGCAGCATGGGCCAAACATCTCCCCTGAGCCAGCTGCAGCCATCAGTAGAGAGAGCCAGGTGCACTGCCAGCACAGTTTAAAGGGCACGTGTCAGGGAGAAAAAGGGGGCAACTCCAGCCAGCCGCTTGCTGCGTGCATGCGGAGCAGGTGCAGGCTTGTAGTCACTAGCACAGATCCAGCAGACAGAGACATTAAGGTCAAGGTCTGCCCCCCTCCCTAAATATCCTTTGCCTCCCTTATTGCCAGCAGCAGGTCTGTGCAGAACTGCATGCATCGGCCCAGTAGGAACCCATTTTTCAATCTGCTTCAATTGCCAGCTGTTGCCCTTTCTCCCACTCTGTGTTCTCTTCTCCCATTTTATCCTGTTATCTTCTTCCTTCCACCCTCTTCTCAGCCTCCCTCCTCCTGATCATGTTGACCCAGTGCTCCAGTTTAATATTGCTGTGGTGCAGTTAATAAAGCAGAGGCAGGCGCAGAGGACAAGGAAACACTGGCTGCCTTATTAGAGATGCTGAAGCCTCAGTGGAGGATCTCATGCAACAAGCTCATTCATCACCAGACTCGAGAAGCTGCCAACAGGGCCAGAACAAGAGCACTGCGCAATGCACAGCCTCGCCTCTGCCTTCACCTCCTTTCATTTCCAATAAAAAGAGGAAGGGGATGGGAAAGGAAAAAAACCCAAACAAATCCACAGTTTGTACCAGCTGGCTGTGAATATCCCACAGGCTGCAGAGGTGAGAACATTCTTCCAGAATGAGTTCACTAAAAACACCTTACGAAGGGAAGAATCAGCCCCATATGGTACGTATATATTCACATGCAGCGTACACAACCTGTCCCTTTCCTCTGACACTTATAAGCAGTATTAACAATCACAAGAGAGCACACTTACATGCTTATATGTACTTAGCCATCAAAGCTCTTGGACCTGCAAACTGGGACTGCCCTTTCTTGTGCCTCAGCATCACATTCTGTTGGCAGGTATTGCCTGTCCAGTCCCCTGTCTTATCATGTGAGCTGGCTTTTGACGCTTACAGAGTTTTTGTTACACTGTGGCCAGCTGAGCCACCTCATGGTCCAGGAATACAAATCGAGAGACTCGGAGAGAAAACCAGGATTCCACACTACCCCTGCCCACTGCTGCCACCTCAGCTGGGGCATTGTCACAGTAGAAGGATCCAAGGTATTTCACCACCACACCTATGTCTTCTGTTTATATCAGCTACTAAAGGAAAAAAAGGATGACGTTTTCAGACTGATCTTTAAGCTAGGTACATATCAACTAGAAGACTCAGTAAAGCCAAAGGATATTAATAGACACACCTATCAAGAGTTCATGCTGCGGTTCTGCTCAACAAACCACACCAGGAATTCACAAGACTTGGTGTGACTTGTGTAGCCACGCATGTGGTCTCACAACCAGCTGTACCTTTAGCTACTGTGCATACTTGTTTGAGCGAGAAATTAGAAAGGAAGTCTGTTTCATCACCAAGCTCCAAGGAATTCTTGCAAACACTAGCTAGAAAAATGCACATTAAAATCATGTAAAATCCCCAATAAGCTGATCAGAGCAAAGGAACTGCTCTGCAGGCATCCAGATTCCCAGCATTGCAATTCACTCTTGCCACTCTCTCCTTACTTGTTCTGCTTCTTCAGCAACTTCTCAGCTCAGGGCACAAGCACTAGCTCTGCTTTCCAGTATCTCCCATCCAGATCCTTTCCACACATACTCGCTGTCTGACCCTTTTTTCTCAGCCTCATTCAAATTCCCGTGGCTGCTCCTTCCTGCAGCACAAACGAGACAGGGTTCACTTCCCACACTCCCACTCCATTCCCACTAACTAACCACAGACATGGGGTGCTGGGAAAGCTCCCAGCTCCATCCCCAGCCTCCTCAGCCTCTCCAAAGGGAGAGGATTCAGCAGATAAAGGCAGGCTGATGTGGCACAGCAGCTTCACACACAGGCTCCCTCTCTCTGGCAGACTCTTCCTTACTCCCTGTACAGCTCCACATAGGAGAACACCAAAAAAATGGCAGAGAGATCAGGAGCACAGATAGTAATTTCCTTGATCCTTCCAGTAGCAAGGAATAATATTGCTAGTAATAGTCAGATCCATCAGGTCAATGAAGAGCTCCAAGGTTGGTGCAATGGTAAAAATCTGGCATTTGTTGACCATGGGATGATCTACTGAACACCTGGTCTACTGACATCTGAGGGGATGCACCTATCTCCGAGGGGAAAAAGAGTTCTAGCACATGAGCTAGTGGGGCTTGTTGACAGAGCTTTAAATTAGCTTGGAAGGGGAAAAGGAGTAAAACCAGGCTCGCCAATGTAAGTGATGGGATGGTGTGCCAAAACTTGAAGAAACCAGCACTCATGGGATTCCTCAATCTTATTCAGAAGGTATTGGCTACAGTGTACCACACCTGAAATGTTCCTACACAAATCCATGCACCATGAGGAACAAATCAGCAGAACTCAAAGCTTTAGGCCTGTCCCAGAGATTTGACATCATTGGCAGTGAAACCTGTTGGATGTGTCCTGTGACTGGAGTTCCCTGTTGGATGGTTATAGGCTCTTCAGGAGGGATAAGCAAGGCAGAAGAGGAAGGTATGTGCCCAGAGGAAGCAAGGTCAAGTGACATGGGAAGAATTCAGAGATGCTGCTTACAGCTGTAGGAAGAAAATTTGTGTGGTCAAAGCTCAACAGGAGTTGAAGCTGATGAGAAATGGAGGAGACAATAAAAAAGAGTTTTTTCAAATACATTAATGGCAATAGGCAGGATAGAAATACCATCAGCCTGTTACAGGATGAGGATGGTCACCTCACAAACAGGGACAGGGACAAGGCAGAGGTGTTCTTTGTCTCTGTCTTCAATGCAGCTGACGGGCCAAGGGGGTCTTGGTGCCCTGAGCTGTTGGACCATGACTGTGAAAATGATCAACTCCCAGTCAACCCTGAAATTGTGCAGGATCTGCTGCTCCAGCTGGATCCCTACAAATCTATGGGCCTGATGGGATGGTCTCCCTCATGTGCTCAAGAGGACAGTCTCAGCCAAGCTGCCCAGTTTCTCATGATGCATAGACATCCCTGTTTAGCATGATCCAAGGGCCAGGAGAAAGTGACAGCAGCAGAAGAGCACTTCTTCTGACAGGGAATACCACTCAGGGTGTGACAGAGCCTCCCATTTGTACCAGTTCAGCCTCTTTGTCAAGAGTCTTGGCTGCATTATATAGCTCTGTCCTGGAGTGCTGCAGGCATCATCTCATACCAGATTTCCCCAGTGGCTGTGACTGTGAGGACCCCATCCCAAGAAAGTCCAGCTAAGACATAGCTGCTCCCTTCCAAAGAGAGTTTGCACACCACTGCACTCAACATGATGGGATGGGCAGTATCTATGGCCTATAACTGGTAACAGCCAGGAAAGAAACTCCCAAACACCCCATCCAAGGGATGGAAGGGACTGAGCTTTGTTATGGTGCTGGTAACAGCTCCTGTGATGAACATGGGGTTCTGCAATGCAAAACACCCCAGTACCTCAGCACACATGCTCTGTCCGCAATTTCTGCCCGAACTGCACCTCCAAAGCTACAGGATGCCTCGCAGAGAGGTAACTTCAAAGAGTACATATCATAGATTTCTGAGTGTTGGAAAAAAAAAAAGAAAATAGGATTACAGGATTTATGTGTGTCAGAATTTACAGTGTCCAAGACTGAGAGAAAAATTATCCAAGGGCCAGACCCATTATTCACTGCTGGAGAATGAGAGCCAAGCAGATGAGTTCCACAGGTAAAAATAATTACTTGGAAAAAGAGGAATGAAAAATGCTCAGAAACAGGATCAAGAGGGAGGCAGGGATAGGAAATTTTAGGAAATCCTCCTAAAAATGGGGCTCTAATATGTTCCACAGTGATGGAAAAATCTGCCAGAAATCTGTCCCTCCTCTCCCACTTCTTCCTATTCACTCTCTGACACATAGCAATGGATTGAGATTCTGATCCTTCATGTCACCTTGGTGCCACAGGGCAGAGAAGAGGAAGATGGTTTGTCTTGTGTGTCCTTTCCAACTCAGCATATTCTGTGATTCTGTGAATTGAACACCACAAATTTGGTGCTTAGTCTCGGTATTTTGGCAGAGGGATAAAACCCCTCTGCATTGGTAGCTCCCAAAGTTCAGAGAAGGGCAAATCATGGACACACTCAAGGACACAGCAGGAGAGGTACACTCCTGGCTGATAGGGCCCAGTCCTCTGTCACCACAGGGGCTGCCTCTGCTTATTAATTTTATGTATGCATCACATCCCCTCTTAAAAGTGGTGCCTTCCCTTTAGGCCTGCTCCTCCCGCTGGACGTCTGTTCCAGAGCCTGACCACCCTAATGTTCTCATTTTCAGATTGAATTTATTCACAAGCAGTTTGCACCCAGTTGATCTTGTGCCAAGACTGTCCTTTAGCTTAAATGGCTCTTTTCCCTCACTGCTGCTTGACCCTCTGATATTTTTATAGACAGCAATCACACCACCTCTCATCCTTTGCTTTACTAGGCTAAACAAGCTGAGTACTTTGTGAGTCCTCTTCTAACCCAGACTCTCACTTTCCCTGATTGATTCTATAATATTTTTCTGCATGATCCCACTTGCTGGAGTTCAGTGCCCCAGCTCTGCATAGTAGGATGCAGTGGCACCTCTCCACCTTGCTTATAAGTACCTCACCTTTCACCAAGGAGTACATTTGTCCTTTCTTACACAGGCATCTAACCAGCAGCTACTTGAAGTCAACTCACTCATGCACATTGTTCCTTCACTTCAGTAATTTCCCACTGTAGCAGATTTCTCATCTTACACATGCATGACCCTGCCTTTGTACCACATCCATTTAATCTCACCAGAACTACTCAAGTAATTTTCCATCTTTTGGATCTCACTTAGAATATCCTGATCCTTCACTGAGATGGCATTGTTTCCCAACCTGGTGTCAGCTGCATGAAATTTCAACAGCACAATCTTAATAGGGGTTTCTTAACTGAGTGACTGGTATCAGCCATGGGAAAGAGACATACCTACTCTGGAAAAAGCCATTTTGGTAAGATTTGGACAGTGGAGAAATTTGGTTTGGATATAAAGACAGTCATTGTGATGTTTCTTTATAATCTCTTGTCAAACTTCCTGTGCCTGCCATATTGGATTAAAACATTTTCCTTTGTTAGTATTTCATCATCACCTTGGATGAAAATGATGTTAAGCATTAACAGCATCAATTAAAGGACTAGGGTAAGTTTAAGATGGGATTTATTTCATTTTCCTTGCTTGATAACCTTTACTAATTAGGGGTTTCCAGAGCAAATAATCACAGTGTAAACATAAAGTTGGCATTTACCGCACAAGCATACCAGTGAACTGAAATTCATGCCTGCGTTGCTCATCAGTCAAGCACACAGGTTCAGATCCTGGGGTTAAGCAAGGATGGATGGCCAAAGCAAATCCATTATTCAGTCTAAATGAGGAGTCCTGAAAGCTTTTTGTCTCAAACTGTCCTTTATCAGGAGGCTCCGTTTCCAGGCTGAAACATCCCCAGCTCCAAAGAGAGAAGCAACTGAGACCTTCAGTAGCTACTGAGGAGAGCTGGAGCCATCTAAGCTGGGAGACAGTCTCTCTCTCTTCCTCTTGCACAGGCAATCAGCTGCCTATCCTCATTAGGTGCCAAGAGCAGCAGTTTACAGCTTCCAAGAGAAGCCAAATTGGTGCTGTCATGAATTACTATAAGTGCTTGTTCCACACTCTTCAATAATGTCTTTCATTAAGGGCTGATCAGAAAGCAATATGTTTTTTATTAGCATATGTTCCCTGGTCTAAGGAACAACAGACCTAATATTCACTCTGTCAGAGTGACAGTCAAGCAAAAGCCTAAACTGAGGCTCTCTTCTACAGCCCTATTTTCAAACCTGAAGGCACATGCCATCCTTCTGTTTCAGACTGGAAGCTCTATATTGCTACTGCAAGTTCCTACCTGTACTTGACTATGCATTGCAGAGCCTGAAATCATCTGTCTGTCTTCTGTATTGGCATTAAGTGGATAAGAGACAACATCCCTTGTGTTGCTTCACATCCTCTCTTCCAGACAGCAATGGTTCCAGCCTCTTTTCAGCCTCACATCTGAAAATCAGCACTACTCAGTGCCTTACTGGATCCAACTTTATACTCATCCCTATGTCAGTGAGCATAGTCTCCTCTTCCACCAGTTTCCTTGCACTGGACATGACTGCTTGCAGCTGGACCCACACACATGTCTGTGCACTGTGCTGTCAGCATGATGCCTTAAGCCCCTAATGGTTTTTTATTTTTTAGTATTTGTAAGACTTGTAAGTTTTATAAGTAGGTTTCAAAATTAGAAACCCTCCCTTCTTTGTCCCTTGTCCCTTTCCCTTTCCCTGTAGCACCCTTGTTTACACATTCCTTAACCCTCTTACCCCATTCTATGCTCCCTATATCAGCCCTACTCCTGAATCCAATAGAAATGTTTAGTCTTTTGTCAACGCAAGGCCTAGACAGTTGACAGAACAGCATATCTGGGCCTAAACCACAGAATGAAGTCAAGAATTTAGGTAACTATGTACCCTTTGTGCTCTGATGATGGTGAAGATGATGAAGTAGGGGGTCCCGAAATGCACCCCAGACCCATTTTAAGGGGGTGGACCCGGGGCGGTCCAGAGAAAAGGCCACAGGGTGGATACATCTGGGATTGGATAGATGATGTTATAAAATGTAACCTCTCAGGCACAGGGGCACGCCCGCGTCTTGTAACATCTTCTGCCTTGGCAAATAAACCCTTTCTTATCTCACCCCTAATTAACTGCTCCAGAGATTTTTTCAGCACCTAAATCCCACGGCAACAGCACTTCTGGGTCCAAGGAGAAAAACCAATTTGGCTCTGCATAGCCTAAGTTTGCCCAGTTGCAGTGAGGCTGAGCTCTGAGCCACTTTGTCTTATAAGTTACACTTATGGTTGTAGCTTAGCAAGCAAGACATGCTCCACCAATAGGACCTGCTGCCACCCAGGCTTCTTTTCTCGGGTTTTCTACAGACCATGGCAGAGCCCTCTGTTAGGGCAACTTCACCCTTGAAAACAACTAATAAAGGATGGGGTTGTTGCTTCCTGGAGCAGAAGTAGCCTTTTTGTGGGACTCTGGACTTTCCAGTTTGGTACATGTAATGAAAGTATATTATAGGCATCATTCCAGAGTCTATAGGCCACCTCTAACTCGACTGCACTTGTGGTCCTGTCTCTAACAAAGAAGAGGCAGCCAGCACAGCGTATGCAGGGAGAGCCATAGAGCTCCTCACAATGCTCCATGCTGCCCTCTTCACTTCTTTACGAAACACAGTCAAAACATCTATCTACTGCCTACTCCTGCTCATTTGTGACTAGCTTTGGGAGAGGCTACATCTCTCTTCCAAACCCTTCCCCTTCACACACTCTCACCTCTTATCTCCAATACGTTCTAAAAAGTGAGAGCCAGGGAAAAAAAGAACAAAGCCAAGAAAAAACCAAAAAAGGTAACAGAAACAGAAGAAAGAAGGGCAAAATAGGAGGGGGAGCAGGGAAGGGCATGAAGGTGCACAAAGAAAAGATGGTAAAGCAGTAGGAGCAACATGGGCTGAGTACTGAAAATAACAGACGAGCAGAGTAAATGGGAGGAAGCTGCATCACAGCCTATCGACAGGGACTTTTGGAAAGACTCAATAAACAGCATGTACCCCTTGAAGCCAGTGAAGGAATGTGGATAAGAAATCCACAAAAAGGACTGACTTTTATCTTTGATACCTGGCAAGCATTTTTCATCCTGTGTTCAGCTTTGTAAAACACAAGCCAACAGCCTGCTGGATATGAACAAGCACAGTGGTGTGAAAACAACATCTCTAGCCTGCAAGGCTGCTCTGAGGGGTGTATTGGTTTGGGGAATCAGATTATCTCTTCTCTCACATTTTCCTTACCCTCAATGAGCACTGAAGAGCAGCGTTAGGAGCTAGACAGAGATGATATTTTCCTTCTAGATGAATTTTAAGATCATATGAGCCTTTCCAGCAAGATTATTTGTACTATTCTTCTCAGGCACTGTAACTATTCTGAACAGAACTAAGACTGGGAAAACTGTTTGGATTATTCCCTTGTACCAGGCAAGCCAAACAATACCCTGCTTTCTCTCTTGCCCAGTCAAGTACTTGAATTGCATTAGGAGCAGTAGTTATAAAAAGTGAATGTTAACACAAAATGTCTGCTGGCACTTTATGAATGGCAAAACACCTTGTAAAACTTTCAGCTACCCTGTTTTGGGCAAATGAGCTTATATATTGGATCTGGGTATGACAGGGTTGATTTTTCCCATAGCAGCCCTCATAGTGTGTGCTTTGCATGGGTAGCTAGAAAGGTGTTGATAACACACCAGTGTTTTGGCTACTGCTGAGCAGCGCTGCACAGCATTAATGCTGTCTCTCCAACATTTCTCCCTCACCAGTAGGCTGGGAGTGGGCAAGATCTTGGAAGGGGACATCATATCCAGGACTGCTGACCCAAACTGACCAAAGAGATATGAAAGGGATGGAGAAGAGGACATTTGTCATCATGATATTTGTCTTCCAGAGCAACTCCTACATATAATGAAAATCTGCTTCCCAGGAAGTGGCTGGACATTGCCTACTGATGGGAAGTATACAATAAATCTTTTATTTTCCTTTGCTTCTCCATGTGGCCCTAGTTTTCATTTAATAAACTGCCTTTATCTTGATGTGGGTTTTTTTCCATCTTATTTTCTCCCCCTTGTCCTGCTGAGGAGTGGAATGATAAAGCAGCTTCGTGGGCATCAGGGTCAACCAACCATGCCTTAGTTACTCTGGATAATCACAGAAGAGGAATGACACCATAAGACTGAGGCACTAACCTGCCACTGCTCATATTACTCATTTACTCATGTTACTCATACCCCAAACTAATTTTCCCAACTAACTGATTAGAAATTATCTGTGGACTAGGGAAAACCAGCTCAGAAAAACCATGTATCATATTGAAGAGCAATTTGTGAATTCAAAAAGACAGAATTAATCAGACTAATTCATTAGTTAAGCACCATTTGATAAGCTCTCATGGGCAAAGGGAAGAAATCTCAATAGTGGCATTGGAAGATGTTAGGCTATCTAAGGGGACAATCTTATCCCACGGCTACCAGCCATTTCCACTGAACTCACCTGAGCCATTCAGTGCTTCCCTGTCCAGCCTCATAAAAAGCACTCTGATTCTCTCGCTGACAGGGCCAACAACAACCATGGCTGGGCAAGACACCTCCACCTGTAGTGCCTAAGGGAAAACTCCCTTCCTTTGTGCTGGGTGGTGGCTCTGCTACGGTTGACTTAGCCAGTGGAGAGTACATACATGAAATGTGGAAAAAGCTCCTTGTTTCCCACCCCTACCAAACATCCAGCTATCCTTACAACATGGGTAGAAAGGACCTTGTTCTAGCAGCAGGTCTCATTGACATATCATCCCCTGTTACACATTGCCAGGGATGAAAAGAGGTGGCTCAACGTGCTGTCAGCTGCAGTGACTGACGGTGTGTCCCATTTTCAGGCAGCAGAGAACAGAGCTGAGGCCAGATCCTTCCCTCTTCACTCCCAGACGCCTGTGGAAAAGTCGCTGCTTTACTCTCAGGTCCTGCACAGCAATCTTACTAAGCTTCAAGGACTGCTTGTCCATCAAATGCTATTGATCAGCCAGTTCTCCTTCCAGCGGTGTGTGGCTGACACTCAGTCCCAAACCCCTCCTTCTCTTGCAGCCTAGAAAGACACTGTCTCCTTTCCCCTCTCTTGCTTTCCCTGGCTTTGCATCATGATGGCTGTTCAAACTGTCCACCAAGCACATCTCCTGCAAACGCACTGGCTTCTTTCTGCATCCTCTTCTACCTTCTCTTTAGGGTTGAGTCCTGCACAGCATCACATATGCCACTAGCACAACTGAAGGCAATGGACTGGAGAGCACAGGTGTAATTTGCCTATTCTCACTGCCTGAACAAAAGTTGAAATTAAAAAAAAAAAAAGAGCATCAATAGGGGTATTTAGAGTTGAAAAAAGACCTTTTGCCACTACAGAGTCTGGCTCTGCAGGTAGATGGAATTGTGTTGATTTGAGATCCCATATGACAGCATCTTGTGATCAAACATCAAACTGGCAGACAAGGTAGGCAAAAAGGAAGAGAGTACTAAAGAAGCTTTCTGACAGATGTGACTTATAAGCCATCCTAAAACAGAAGGTCTGCTTTTGAAATTCAGTCCTGGGCAAACACTGCAAGGCCAAGTCACTAACACCCAGTCCTAACACCAGTGAGACAGGACCAGCACAGCCCGTATCAAGTGAAATGATGAACAGTAAAAGGGTGCAGTTTGTCACACCCCATGAGTTTTTTGGTCGACATGGCATCTCACATGTAGCCAAGGCCACCATCTGCTGCTTCACAAAAAGCCACACTCCCTTCATGGCTGCAGCTGGCTGGGACTGTGATGCTCTAGGCAAAGGGACTCACACATCCCTGTTCCATGTGTCCTGTCTGTGCTCCACACTGGGCTATCCAGTCAAGCGACCTGTCAGCTGGAGGATTTTTTGGTCAATGTGGCACTACAAGCCCATTCCCTTTTTCCAGGTAACATCAGGCCACTGCACCACAGGGCACATTTTATCCAGAGCAGGTCCCTCCCTAGCTTACAAGACACAACTCCATCCTTTAAGCTTTTCATCTTCTAGTATGAAAAGTAGGACAGCCTTGTCTGCTTTTTAGCTATGTCCTAAAACAGGTATCACCTCCTCAGCTCTTGTAGCATCCCCCAGCTGAAAACCCCACCGCAGCACTACTGGGGGAATGCACAGGATGGGACCAGTGGGGTCACAGTGCCCCAGAGAGCCTCAGGATGAGGGCTATGGACCCAATCTGGTCTGCAGCAGTTGCCTTGGTGATGGCAGCATTGTGCTCCGGAGCCAATAAAATGTTAACCCCTTTGTTTGTAAAGCAAATTTGGCCACCCTGAACTGCTCTGCCTGCGGCAGAGCTGCCTTCTTAACGAGGCTTTCGAATTCCCTGGCCCCGAGGTGCAGCCCTGAGGCAAACTCCCAAAGCACTGCTCGATTTCCCAAGAATCTTCGCCTGAAGCCATGGTTGCATGTGCAGAAGAAAGGAATTTTGTTCACCTCTCAGTGCACAGGGCTGGGCTGCTGCAAGGGCCACCACCTGCTCACATATATCACCTTTCTGCATCATAGCCTTTTCTAATCTGGAACCCAACAGCATTTTCAACTAAACATTTATGGAAAAGACTGGTGTACTGCTTGCACATCTTCCCTTTCTAGAGCTACTATCCCTTCTCAGCGCATGCAGAGAAGTGAGAGACACCCCTGCCCTCGGAGGGAGTGCCGGTGCCATATGCTAATGAAGCCAAAGGCAGACAGCAGTTGACAGATACTACCGAAGTGGGCTCAGAGGACAGAAAAAGAACAACTCAGAGGTAGAAATGAAGTGATACAAATCCACAATCCATGGACCTCGGCATAATGCCTCTCCTGCTGCGTTGTGATGGCCATCAGCAGAGTTAACCTTCCACTCTAATCACAGTCATTAAATTCCTGCTAACGTCCCTGTCCTATGTCTGTCCAAACAGCTCTTTTATCTGTCACCTCCCCACACGGTGTGCCCGGCTCCCCACTGCCACAGCTCTCATTAATGCTGCTCTGGCTGGCTGATGAGGCAAGTGGCAGCCGGCTCCCAAGCCCAGATGAGTTTTGTAGACAGCAGGGGATGTTTATCCAACACGGAAGGGATGAAAGTGCAAACAAAGAGAGACCATACAATTACTCAGGCATCGCACAGGGCCAGTCTCATTAAAGACAGTCTCCCTGACAGGAATTAATCTGAAGTGACAACCCAGTGAGCTAATTTAGCAAATGGGTTTGGGGCTTGGCCCAGTGCAAATTTCAGGGGGCTGTCTGGCAGGTAGAGCTGAACCTGCTCCTGGGAGAGGAAAGGCAGGAATGTGTCAAGCTGGATTGGTTCTGGCCCAAGACTGTGTATGAGAAGGTACTGAGGAGACAGCAGCCTCAGGTCTCCTTGAGGGGCACAATAAAGATTAAACTTTCCTACTGCACCAGTAGCTTCTCCTTCCTCTTTCTCTTGCAGCCTCAGGTCACAGATGGGTTCTAGCTCATTAAGTGCATAGTAATTCTGCCACTATCCCCTGTAACCACCAGCCCAATTCAGATCTTTCCTCCATGATGCAACCTGCTCACAATATTAGATGGCTTTTCATTTCTCTGTAATGTTAGAGCAGAGCCCTGGGAGTGGATAAAATACACAGAGAGAAAAAAGCAACTTAAAAGGCTTTTTATTTTTTAAGCAAAGATCTGGTCTGAGGAGGCTGCTTTGAATCCCCAAGCAATGAAAAGCATTTTCAGTTGGAGTGCAGTGCCTCAGTGCCTTTCTACACTCCAAGAATACATGGAAGACAAAAAGCTAACCAAACAAATAGCCCAAAAGCCTCGTGGCATCTGCCTGTAACCAAACCACCCAGGGCTGTTAACTCATTGAGTTCACTAGTAAAGGTGAAGTAAGGTGGTTGGCATCTGGCTCACTTGCCTTGCAGCAAGAAATGAAAAAGCCTTCCAAGCTGTCAGGACAGAAGGCTGTGTGGCCCCTGCTGTTCCTCAGTGGGGAGGTTTACCCCTCTGAATTGGCACTCGACAAAGCCACTGCCTAAGCCCCCCTGACCAATGCCCTTCAGGAAATAACCACCTCTTTGCTGAGACATAGAGCAGAGGCTTTGCAAGGAGCTTGCTTCAAGTTGCTATCATATGTGCTTTGCCTGGGTCAGTGGCTTCAAGCTGTCAAGCTGCTTATGCGGTTTTAATCGGAAGTTAATCCTTATTCTACTGGAACTGGTACGTCTGCTGCGCTGCTCGGTCTCCTCCACAGTGCTGGGAACAATCAGCTCTACTTGTCTGTCTTGCTGGGAGCCCCTATGTATTACTTGGGAAACCATATTCCCCCCGACTGCTTGCAATCCCCCCAGGAATGCATGATCAGCCTTAGGGAGCCACTGTACAGGAAGAGTTGGAGGAGTCACGGTGCCAGCCAATTAATAAGCAGCACTTTGACTCTCACCCAGCTTCATTTTCAGCAGCTGCAGCAAGCAAATCTAATTCAGGGGTTCCCAGGTGCCTTGCAAACCATCCTGCTACTTGGGGATCTTCACATTACATATGCCAAGAGCTCTTTGAGCAAACCAGGGGCTGTGAAATGAAAACTAGCAAACCATCTTGCAAACAGTGGGCATCCCAGCTGGTTGCCCTTTGGATTCCAGTTCAGCAAGAGTTAATTCGCCCCTTTCCATGCCCTCTACCCCTGACAGCCCCTGACAGCCCCTGACAGCCCCAAGACTGCAGGCTGCTGCTGCCACATTCGTTCACCTTTAAGGTGCTGAAAAGCCCCTACCATGACCACTAAGGCTGCAGAGCTCCCAGGGCTGGCTGGGTAAGCTTTCATCAGCTTGATGATGGCAATAAATCCGTTGTGTCTGACCATGTGCAAGGCCCTTTTTACCTAAGGAGAATATTCCATTTCAACCCTAGCTCTCTAGGATTTTTCTGCCACCACAGCTAGTTCCTGGAAAGCCAGCATATCCAGTGAGGAGAGTGCGCAGGCAAACAGTAGCTCCGTATCCAGGCAGACAAATCCCCTTTCTTAAGAGCTCTCCAGTCAGTAATACTTTTAAGCTTTTGAGCTTTTGACGGTTATATTCAGTGAGGTCACCATGTTGTACAGTCCAACAATGGAACAGAGGTATGCAAACCTTACCCCAGGTGCCTCAGTACAAAGAAGAAGGTGTGACAAAGCAGCAGAATCTGCAGGATAAGGAAGAGGGTGATGGAGCAAGGGAAGGAGTGAAAGGTCGGGAGATGTCATGAGGCTTCTTGGAGTCCAAGTGAGACATCACAGGGAAAACACCAGGAAGGCAGGACAAGAGTATAAGGAAGTGGCAGGCTGAAGATGAGGGGGGATGTGATCCTCTGGGATAAGGAAATGAAAAGGGCTCAGTGAGACCTCAGCAAGGCATGCGGAAGGGGGGACCTTGCCATGAAATGCAAGTATTTTTGTTGGAGGAGGGCCAGGAGGAGGCAGTACTGTGAAAGACTTTTCCAATGTTTCCTGCTTGTGCTTGACAGAAGTGGGAAAAAACTCCCCTGCTTCCTCCTCCCTCTGCCCTCTCTTATTTAGACCCAGGTCACCATGATGAGACCTGTAGCCATTTCTAAGAGCCTGCCCATACGTGAGACTGGGCTACAGCAGGGCCACGATATCACACTCCTCTAAAACACATCAGTCAATAGTTACAACTATGTGGTGATTCTGCAAAACATTAACAGCAGTAACTAATGTGGTATGAACAAAACTGGGGGGAGGGGTGTGTTAAATTTGCACGGCCACTCAGCTCATAACTTAAGAAAAGTGAGTTTCCCTTTTCTTGATCCCTTTCAGTAGAAGCTCAATGAAGAACAGATCCAAGATTACTTTTAGGAACTGTGCAAAAGGAAAAAAACCCCTCAACATAACCAGAGAAGGATAAAACCCACAAATTTGTTCACTGATTTGCAGTGCTGATAATAGCAAAACTTGGCTCAGAGGGAAGAGCTACTATGACAAACTGCCTTCATTATTAGAGGCTCCCCTGTGTCTTGTATTATTATTAAGTACTGAAAACGTGCTCCACACCGTGTGAGTAACAAACAAAGGCTATCCCACCCCAGAGAGCTCACAATCAAACGGAGACATAAAACTGGAGCCTACTGTGCAGAACTAGAGGAAAAAGACACTTGAATCTTTTTAATTATTTTGTTTTCTATCTACAGTAAACAAACTTTCCCTTGCAAAATGCAAGGGAATGGCAAGAAACACCAATCTTAAGTGTCCCCATTTTTAAAAAATGTTGAACACAGGTGCTTTGCTGAGCGTGGATGAAAGTACCTGGCAATCCTGCTAAGTTAATCTGCTTTTTAAAAACATCCAACTCTTTTCTCTAACCTTCTCCAACCAGTGATGTCTTCAGATTTCACGGAGTTCTTCCCTACAGCTTCCACCACCCAATATGATTTCTCTTCAAGCTAAGAAACATTGAAACCCACTTTTCTTCCCCTGCAGAGTTCATATAGTCCAAATAGCTTAGATACTGCGACAGTATGAAAGCCCTTCTGTAACACAAACAGTCTATGATTTTTCCCTGCAGTTCCTGCCTGGAGAGGTCTTCAGCTTATTCTCTTTTTTCTGTACGAGTGAGGAGGACAGAATACTACTTGTTTGAATCTTTGGCCTATAAAATCTACAATATCTACTAATGACTGTAGGGTACTGTTCCCATTAAACCTCCATTCAAAACACTGAGATAAACAGTCCAATGGGAGCAGCAGGGCTTTGGAAGACCTGGATCGTACCCAACACCAGAGCTAAAAATGAACACTGAACTGTGCACTTGGCCTGTCTCTTCCATTCTCTGGGGAAGGTGCAGGACCATCAAGATCGAGCAATTTCATCACTTTCAGCTCTTAATCAGCAAGGAGACATTGATGCAACTGCCTCCTTAATGGTTGTCTTCCCAAGGGCATATGCTGAGGCTCCAGAAGAACAGACCTTACCTGCCGGAGTTCCAGACGGTACTTGAGGATGGGATCCACAGCATCTGGCTCCTTCTGTGTCCACTGTAAGATGTAAGAGTAATTCTTGGACTGCTTCTGGCTCAAGGTGGGATTGGGAGTGTCATAGTAAAACTCTGGGCTATAAGCTTTTGCTGGAGGGGAAAAAAAAAAAAAGAAAGAAGAAAGTAAAAAGGTGGGATCAAGGGGAACATAAATTACAAAGAGACGTGGTGAAAGTGGATCAGCTCCACTCGCCCAACTCGTCCACCTGCCCTCTGACATGATGGACACCTTTACTGTTGCACTGATGTGCCACCATTTTCTGTGACTCGATACTGCTTTCACAGCTTAAACTACTGGGAGGATTAGCAGCCCTGCAACTCCAGTGGGGCATGACCAGCACCTGAGAAGGTAGGAACAACTTCAGTTCTCCAGCTGGAACCAGCTCTAATCTTTTCTCTCTTGCTTTGTAGTTTAGATTGAGGTAACGGCTTTAAACTGGCATTTCTCCTGTTTCATCTGCTGCTTTACAGAGACTCCTGCTAACAAACTCTGAGGAAAGATCATTTGGCCAGTAGGTCATAGGAAAAGTGTTATTTATCACACAGGGACCATGGCATTAAAAAGGAGACCTTGCTCCTTCTGCACCTCCCCTGCCTCGGCAACACAGTGCTCGAGCCTCTTTGTAGCACAACAGTCACCTCGGCAGCAAAGGGGATGCTGACCTCAGCATGGGTAAAAACAGCAGGAGCTTTGGCAGGGGCGGAGATGTCTTTTCTAAACTCACATCTCTCCTTAAAAACACAGTGCAGCAGCAGAAGGGAAATACAGGAGAAACAACGTACCATAGAGAAACTAGGCAGTTCAGGGAAGAAGGGACTTCCCATGATTTCCCCAGCCACTGCTATCCTGAACCACTACTAAACAGAATTTGAAGGCTACTGCCATGCAACCCCCCAGCTGAAGGACTAATGCACAGGGCCCAGAAGCAACTCGAGGTCTTATCCACAACTGGTTTTGCTCTATTTGAAATTACCTTCATTTCATGCTGTGAACTTCAATTTTTGTCAAGTCCTGTCCTGAGCCAGGTAGAAGCTAGACCTGAACAAAACCCCTGCTTTCTGGGTTCAGGTCCAATCTGAACCTGCAGTGACCAGAAAGGTGCCTAGGCAGCAAGGGACACTGGAGAGCAGAACAGGCATAAACTGTCTCCCCAGGCTATCTGCTGCACACCTTTCCACTTGAATTACAGGCCCTGCCATTCTGTGTGGTTATAATCAGGCTCGACAGGATTCAACGTTTTTTTTTTTTTATGAACTCAGATGTACAATATTGATATTTATTTCCAAGTCCTTTTTTTCTTATTATTTTTATTGACTCGAATTTTGGCATAAGTAAGAAGTTCAGAACCACCTCAGAGACTAATTGCTGCTTATTCAACTTGTATTGACTGTGGAAGTCAAGCTTCATAATGGATTCAGAAATAAAATCAGAACTGATGATAATCATCATCTTGCATGATATTAATTCCTTATTAATTGACTCAAAGATGGAAATGGAAGGTAAAAAAAAAGCTTTTTGGCCTTTTGGTAGAAATGCTGTACATCAAAATATTTTCAGAACTTCCTTTCTGGAAACTTTTAGCATTACTCGAAAGGTTTTTCTTTTGCTTAGAGCCTATGGGAAGAGCTGAAGGTTATTCACTCTGTCTTTCAGGGCTCTTCTGTGCTTGTGGCTAGTGGGAGAGTAGGTTATGGCCACTATGGGCTGCCTGATAACTTGCTCAAGAAGAGTGAGTTGGATGTCTCACTATCTTTACAAAACATCTTGGAAAGCTCATCACCCATCCATAGATTAAAGTAACCCCATCCTGGGCAAATTCATGTACTCTATTTCCAGTACATTTGTGACCCCACAGTCACAAATGGGTCACTGCTTCCTTGTCACACAGGAAGGTTTATGGTCTTCCTTCCGTAGAAAAGAAACAAAACCAAAAAGAGACCATGCCATTCTGCCCACTTACACAGGAAGGCTGTAGCTGATGTGAATTAAAACTCCAGCAATCCTGAGCCCAAGCACAGTCTAGTCACTGGATTATTTTTCAGGTTGCTCTACAGGCTCTGAAAGTCTTAACTGATTTGTAACTGTCCAGGAAACAGGCAGAGATGTCTGGAGCTGTACAGCTACCATCAGGTATCAATGCCTTGGAAACAGAGAAGGGATGCAGAAAAATAAAGGCTTGCTTCTCTCCTGATCAGTGTTCTCTATGGATGCAACTTCCTTCTGCTGAGGGAATTCTTATCTAAGGCACAGCATGGCACACTGCGTGGCAATAAGTATTTGTTCCTGCTCCCAGCAAGAAATTCCTGGGAGCATTCCCAAACTTGATAGGGACAGAGTTTTCTGTGATGGCTCATAGAGGGATATGGTTTGCCATCACTTAGTGATGTGAGAGTTATGCAAAAAGGGGAAAGAGGGACAAAGCTCTCAAGAAAAATCCACTGCCAGACAAATGCCAGGAAATTTCAAGGGGCGAGAGCAAAGTCCTGAAAAGGGACTCAAACAGTTTGGATTCCTCCATTTCTGAGAGCATCTCAGAGTTACAGCATACTTGAGCTTTTCCAAACCTTACAAAAGATCTGCTTCAAAATCAGGCCTCTCTGGATGTTATTTATTCTCTTTGTTCAGCCCTGACTTGAAAAGTATTATAAATTGACCCCAGATGCAAACACCAGCATTTGGGTTGAATTTATTGCTTATTAAGGCAACTTCATGGGAGAGCTTTTCTAGAAACTTGTGCCGAAGTCAATTCTGGGGTCGTGGAAAAGCAGATTTAATGATCATCCGGAGAAGCCAGGTCAGTTATATGGTTTTAGATGCTATAACTCTGCCATCCCTCTTTGCAGTTGCAGGTGCTGGAGAGGAATCCTATTATGATGGATGATGGATTCACAGAAAACTGTGAGCTGCAAATCTGCTGAGTACTAGTGTCCATATCCAGCTCATGTTTTTCCTAGGAAGCATCATGAGACACAAACAGACAGGAGATAGAGAGAAGGCACAGAAATACATAATACAGTTTTTGTTTCTTGGTTTGTTTGCTTTTAAAGGGGAAATTATATGGTTTGGAGCCTGCTGGAGGTATGTAGAGAGCTTTTCAATTCCCCATGGTCAATACTTATCAACGATACAGGTTGTCCAAGCTTGAAGGCTGATGGCAGCCTTGAATATAAGCCCTGTATTTTTCAGGCAAGTGGTTAAACACTGTTAAAATGTAGCAGTGGCTAGCACTAACTGCTCCAGGTCCATCTGCCTGAATGATGGAGACAGATCTCCCCGCTGGCTTATGGAAAAGCATTCCTCCTGAACAGAATGCTGTGTACAGAGGAGGCAGTAGAGGTTGGTTTTACTGGCACCAGTTTATGAGGAGCAAGCTTCTCACCTCTGTGACCCCATCCAACAGCTTGCTCTGATGTGGATTCTGTGACTTACCAGACACCTGGAAGAGGCAGGTGGAGACTCCCACGTCATTGGAAATGCTGCACTCGTAGGTCCCACTGGTCTCCCGGCTGACACTGTCCACCTTCAGCTCCGAGTAGTCCTGCTGCTCTGCCAGGGGCTGCGCCAGGAGGGTCCCATTGAAACGCCAGACAGAGGTGGCCACCTTCATGGGGCTGCCCTTCAGCATAGTGCAGCGCAAGGTGACACTGTGCCCCATGCCCTGGCGTACATCCTGGAAGGCTGGCTCCACCACGGGGGGGACTGGAGACCGAACAGAGCAAAGACAGGGATGCAGTCAGGGAACAACTGTCTCGCTCAGCACGGTCACCCTAACTGCCTCTGATGAGGCAGACACATATGATTTCCAAGGGGATATTTATTTTCTAGTGGGAACAGGATCCGTCAAACCAAAAGCAATAGTCATTTGACATCTCCTAACTGGGCTGTGGCCACATCCCACCTCCCTCCCATTTATGAGGTAAGGGTGGCCTTTAGCAAGTACTCCTTCCCACTGAGACACTGCTTGGAGGAGCTACCAAGCCCTCCTTTTTTGTGTCAAAAGTGCAACTCTAGCAGCTGAGTGTCATGGCTTGGATTCAACCCTCAGATCCTAGTCAGAAAAAACATAGTCCTCTTTTGCAGAATGAAATGCACTCCCTGAGCAGGTAGGTAAGCTCCCAATCAGTTAAACTCATGTTCTTCTTGTCAAAGTCTGGCAGGGTTATCAAGGACACCGTGCTTAGATGGAGGGATATGCACTGGCTGTCCCTACAGACCTGAAGGGGTGTTAGAGGGCTTCCCCGAAGTACATCAATACAACACATTAGGGACCAGCTACAGGGACTCAGAGTCCTATGTTTATATCTGAAAACAATGCCCTGATGTTGGGAGGTGAGTCACATCTATCCATGTCAGCTTCTCTACCGGTAGTGTGAGAATGGGAATGGCAATGTGTGTTCACCTCCTTAGCAAAGGGAGACTACCATGTCTTGTTCTTCAGCACTTGTAAAAATTTACAGGAACCTCACAATTTGGGCATGGTTGAAGCAGAGCAAGGAGAATGTCTGGATTGGTACCGTTTAGGTTACCCCTTATTTAATGCAATTGCAGAGGACTTCAGTCTCCACAGCCATCTGATAGACATGTTTCACTTGCAATAAACTTTTAATTAAAACACTACAGCACAGGGATAACCAGAAGCTCTCTATCTAAAATGAGAAAAGCTTCCTGAACACAAAACAACTGTTTGCCCAAATGCAAAAGATGGAGAACTGATTTAGAGCAGCTTCACCACAATCACAACTCACCTTCTCCATGTTCAAAGCACCTGCTCTTCCAGAGATGATTTCTATGCACTACAGATGTGCAGAGCACCCACCTCCTCTAAAGGTCCACAGAACTGCCAAGAACAGCCAGGCCCAAACACCTGCAGCACCCAGCATCTGAAGTGCCATGAACACCTCCAACAACTACCATGGGTTACTCAGCATCCCTGCTTTCCTGAACACAGCCATGCCAGGAGGGTTCCAGCTCACCGGTCTCTCCTCTCCCATAGCCTGACCCCCAGCAAGACTCACTGACACCTCTGTAACACTAGTGACATCTCCATCTTCACCACAGATGAAGGCAGTGCACACGCTGTCCCATAGGTAGGCACACATAGTGTCCCAGGGCACAAATGCATCTGTGGATATGCAGCTTACAATCATCCGCTCCACCTGGCAGCCCTGGTTTGACATGGCTGATTGTTTTCAAGATACCTGTTCTCAGCTCTCAGTCTCTGGGCCCCTTGCTGCACTTCAGTGGATTAAAAGCAGCCCTTGACTGAGGTGAGTGGCATGGTCAGCTCATTACAGATGGCTTTGCTAGCAATGTGTCTCTGCGAGTGCTCCAAGTGCTGACTTGCCTTTGGCTCACATGTCTCCCACCTCATGGTGAGAATAACGTGAGAAGTTGTTTGATTAGACCTAGTGCCACGAATGTGTCATCTCTATCCCTAGCTGCTATCCCATTTCTTCAGTCACATCTGCTCCTTAATTGAAGCTGGTGGGGTCTCACATTACAATCTAGGCCAGCTGGTGATATAGCAGAAAAAAAAAAAACGAAAAAGGGAGGAGAAGAGAAAAAAGAAGGCTTAAAAAAAATGGCACAGCAGCTCCACAGGTACTCAAAGCAGTTTCTCTCCTGAGGAGGAGAGAGAGGGGTGGGAGAGCAGCTTCCCCCACTGCACCTGGCTGTGCCTGTCTATGGGGCTGGGACAAAGGAAGAGAAAAGGTCTGAAATTGGACAAAGTGCTGACTGCAAGGAAACACACTGCAGGGAAGGTGCCCTCCTGGGCCTCACTGAGAGAGTGTCTGGAGCTGGTAAAGGGTCACAGAGGAACAGAGTTGAGATGCCCCAAATGCTTCCTCAGGTCACTGGAACAGTAGGGCAGCCAAGGATGCAGAAGATATTTAATCTTCTTCAGCTGGGAAATGGGATTTCCTTGATTTGCACTGGGACAGGCTCTGGGCCTATGTTATCATTTTGCAAAGGGAATGTCTGAAAGTGCCTCTAAATTAAAAATTGATTACATTTTCTTCTCTTGTCTCTGGCACTAGGAGACACCCAATGAGCATTAACTCTGCAGGTAGTCCTGTAGCTCCTGGGTTTTCTGAAGAGAGGGATGAAGTAGATCATCCCATTGCTGCAAAGCATACAGAACTATACCACGGGTTAGCTATTCCCAAAGGTTCCCAGTGGATATAAAAACAAAGAAAGGTCAACAGCAATTACAGAACCAGACATCAGCTTCAGCCTCAATGCCTACTGGGGAGTCCACACTTGTTCAAGAAGGTTACACACAAAAGGCAGACTTCACCAGAAAGGCAGGGATTTAGTCTGTAAAACCTAGCTGCTAACAACACAGCCTTTTCTGTTTCTGTTCTTTTTCCCTGGCTTAAAGGCAAATGAAAGCTTGTTTAAATGAGCTGGTGCTCCTACTCGCTAAAACTGGGAACTGAACAGCTCCTGAGATGGGGACTATCTCAGAGCAGAGACCTCCCACATGACTCCTGCACAGACACCATTAGGGAGCTGCAGGAAAGGATAATGATTTCCCAGGTGCCTCTTATACCTACAGGCAAGCAGCATCCCTGCTGGCTAGAAGAGAGCAGTATCTGGCTATTCTGGCTGGCTAAGCTGCCATGATGCTCTTTGAGGACCTTGGGTATCAGCCCAGTTTTTAGCCCAGTTACAAAGCTGAGTCCTTGCCCAGACATTCTTCAAATGCCTTTCTGTATCCCCCCCTGAACTCCAATGCCTGTGTCTGAAATGCTCTTTTAAGCAGCCACCACATTGCAGGCAGCAGTTGCTACACTTAAAGGAGGTAAAAAACCTCAGTGCATATACAGGGTTTTGGGATCTCCTGGTAAGAAACACAGCAAACAAATATAGACAATTACTGATCTCTCTCAACACACAGCTTAAGTCTGGAAGAGCTCACTGGCAAGAGGAGTGATGAAAGGGGTGAAGAGGTAATGTTGAAGTGAAGGTCCTCCAGCAACCTTGTTAAGATGCTGCTGCTGCAAAACACAAGGCAGGGCAGCCTGCCTTTGCAGCAGAATTAGCTAGTTAGGAGCAAATCAAATCAGCCAAACACAGGCAACCTACTCTAGCATGCCAAGCACCCTAAAGCAAAGCCAGGCTGCAGGCAGCTCCCTTGCTGTGAGCCAGAGCAGATGCTCTGCACTGAAGGGTTGCTAAGCTAACACAGTGTTCACAATGATGAAAAACAACAGTGAGGAAAGCACAACAGAGAAATGTCAAGCACCAAGGAGTGTTGCTTTGTGTCCCAATAACCTCTTACTTTCTTGGTTTCACTGGAAATAACCAGAATTGAAATCTCATCCTGCTAGGTGAGCGAGAAGTGCACTGGCTGATGAGTGGTGGTAACTTGGTTTAAGTCTGTTTTTATTTTAGCCTTGAGGAAAAGAAGAGTGTTCTTCCTTACAAGAGCCAAAGAGCTTGAAGGAGAGGCCACACTTTTCTTGCACTGTTACTGTGCTGTCCTGCTTGGGCAGAGCTCAAGAAGGGGTATTCAGCCATCCCTGCAATACTGTCTGATTGCTAGAGATTCCCATCAAATTCAGAGGCCTCCAGAAGGCAGAGATGTTTCTTTCACCAGTGATGAAGTCAGAGCATCGCAGGATGGCAGCGATGCACTACAGAAAGCTTTTTACTTGTGGGGTAAATACAAAAAAAAAAAAAATCGCTTAAATTAGAAAATGGGAATGTTGTCATGCATCTGCTCAATCTGGTATAGATGAAAGGCAAAGAAAGGCTCCTACTGGAGTGGACTGATGCACAGAAATCAGCGACAAGTTTAAATACAAAACAGGATCTATAGAACAGGGGAATACTGAGAGAATAGACCTCGCATTAATTGCTCAGGCAATAACTGAGAAGGCTGAATATTGTAGACACCACAAGACAACGCTACTATGCAAGACACATGCAAAGTCTCCTTTCCCACCGTAGCTTGAGAACTGATCAATTCCCAAATGCTGGCTCATTTTGGAAGGGTTGTCAGAGCTGAGGAACTCAGTCATAACCTGCTTTCTGACTTAAAGGCAGCCTTGTCTCCTGTGTAGCCACCCTGACCAGCAGCTGACAACAGCCATCTCTGTAGGTGGTTAGCTGCCTGCATTGTACTGCTGGTCTGTGGAGCTGCCATGGGCTGCTGCACTCTTATTTTTCTACAGGAATTTACTTTCTGCAATGCTTCCTCTGCTGCAAAGAGCACCACAGTGCAGCAATGTCCAGGAGGAAAAAGAGAGGCACAAAACAGAAGGACGTCCTAATCGAGGTCATACAAACAGGCAGCATGAGACAGAAGCAGCAAGGACTGTATCCTGACCCTCAGTATCTGGTGTCCTGAATCAGAATACCTTCCATAACAGGACCCATATCCCAGTCCTTCCGTCCTTAGCCCAGGCTTCCTTCTCTGTGAGAAACACCTTCTACTCTACCCTCCAGAGTCAGCCTTTAAATTTTTATTTAAATTTAGAAAGTGCAATACGTAACACAAGTGATAAAAATAGCAAGCCTTGCTAGACTAGAAAGCAGCTTCATTTTGAGTAGCTTTCATTCCACCCTACTAACTGACCCCCTCAAAGCTTAACTATGCATCATAGTGCCAGTGGGACGACTGCCTTTAACCCTCACCTTATCCCATGTGTGAGACCTAACTGATTGCTCACTTGCTGGATTAACATTGCAAATGACACATAGATAACCTGGTGTGAAAGACTGCACTTTGTGGTTAGTTACAATTATTAGCTGTGTCTTGTTATCCAAAGTAGTTAATGGCATCAGGCAGTAATTTCTCTCTCTAGAAAGCAAATCAGCACAGGCAGCTATTAGGGCCTTATGAGACCTGTATGACCCCATTCAGCATCCATTTAATTTCTTAAAGGTATCCTTCTGTAGTCATACTGGATGCAATCTTCTCTAATCTCCTCCAGACAACCAAAGCAATCCCAGCAAAAGTGCCTTCCCTATCCAGCCTCTGGTCCCACAGTCTGGGGTAATAAAGATGTTACAGGCATCAAAGATACTGCACCCCTTTTCTCACAGCAGGTAGAGAACTCCAGGGTTTCAACTCTCTACCAGAGCTCTCTACCCGAACAAGTGGGAAGCTCTTTTATTATCACAAGGCTGGGAAATCACAGTTGAGCAATTCTGTTCCTTGCCACAGCACCCACACCCTTGGAACACACATTATGCACTAGCGGTTTACCCTGTGAAGACAAATATCCAACCCGTATTTACAAGTCCAGTCTCATATGCTTGTTTCTGAGAGATATAATTGAGTAGTTAGAAGCAGGGAGATGGAGGAAGGCTTGTTCAACCTATTTCAAAAGCCAGAATCTCTTTCTTTCATCTTAAATGCCTTTTGCCTTTGCACTTCAGTCTCCTCATGTGTAAAGAGATAAAACGTCTGCTTTTTGCATAGTGCTTGAAAGCCAAGTTGCAAGTATTGTTATTTCAAAGAAAACAAATTTGTTTGTGTACATTTTCTGCTAGACAAGTGGGTGCAGGGTCTGGAGAGGCAAGGCTCAGAGCAGAGAATGCTTAGTTCTGTGCTAGTTGACTGCTTTTAAAAGAAGAGCAAATGAAATGTATTCACTACCAGCTTTTCTGCTTTCCTCTTCCCTGAACTTTCCAAGCCAATTAGCTCAACCACTCTTCACCTTGTTTTAATAAAGAGGGATTTACTAAAGGATTTCCTCTTCTGCATGACAAGCTGTGCTGATTAATACATGAGACCCCTAGCTCACTTTACAGAGTGCTTTGAAGAAAGTCCATCCTGGGTGGGAAATTCCAGATCTTCAGCCTCACAGACGTGCCTCCTCAAAAAAAGATCTGTCCCAGACATGCTGGAATGCCACTCAGACTCACTGCCCAATTAATTCGTGCTAACAGGACACTACAAAGCCAAGTATTCTCCTACAGTGTAAAGCCACCTCATTCCCATGCCTCACTTATCTTCAAGCACCTGGTTTCAAAACACTACACTCCTCTAATTGAAAAAGATAAGTGGGAAAAGATGGTGTATGTACAGAAAACACATACACATTTGTATGTGAAAAGCATGCTGATAATCCTCCCCCCAGCCACATACCACCCAATTAGCAAAGTTGTGCACAAGAGAAATAACGAGGGTGAGAGAGCGGGTATTTCAGTGCTAATACCATTAATTACTGCCAGACCAATGGCATAACCCAAACTTGGATTTTTTATTTTTTTTTTCACAGACAAACATGAAAATATTTTCTCTAACTCACAACCAATTTTGCTAATTATAACATGGTCAAGCATAATGATGGCCAGAGTGGATCTGCCCACCCTTCATTCTCCTACCCACCCACATGCCCACAGGAGGGGAACCCTCCCATGTGTAGCATTGTCAGATCACCAATTATCCGTTCAAGTTCTGCCTGTCTTCTACAAGATAACAAGATATCAGCTCGCACCCATGCATCTGTTATTACATACCTCTGTTTAACAAATTGGGCTGTCACTGACACGCTGCTCCCAAAAGTATATAAATAGTTTAAATGCAAACATTCACTAAGAGTCAGCCAATGATATTCTCTCCCCAAAAGCAGCCCATATGCATTAACTTTTGGCAGAGAACCAGTTATCTTACTACTCAATAATTCATAGGTGAGCTACTCAGCTGGGTAGTTCTGGGAATAAAGCAAATCATTGCCAGTGCAAACTAAGGAAAAGAAAAAAAATAAGATCAACCCACAAAAAAGAACAAAATGAGATTCTTCTTCCAAAACAGAGAATTCACATCTTTCCTCTTCAGAGTTTATCACTAGTTTTCCTTACCATATAACCCAACTCTCTTGCTTCAGTTTAAGCCTACTGCAAGACCTCCCCACAGGTGTTTTTATGCCCTATGTTGTTCTGCCCTATCCCCAGTAGCTCCCAACCCGAAGAAATACTAGAAGGAGGAAATTCTTAGTCCTCTTCTCCTCCTCCCAAAGTCCTTGACAAGAGGATGTTAACATTTTATATGTATGAGTGTGTATGTATATGTATCTTTACAATTCCTCTTTCTCTCCTTCCTCTCTTCTTCAGATGGCAGAAGCACAGCTTTAGTTAGTTCCTATTGAGATTTTGTTTTCCCTGAGCAGAAACACTGTCCTTGGCTTTTAAATGCCAGAGTAATCACATGCAAAAAGTCTAGGAAAGGGAAACTTAAAAGAGAAACCTAAATCTACATCTCTGACTCTCCTCATGTGCCTGGCACAAACAGCAGGGCACAGGGGCCCAATAATGGGGCAGAGATCAACAGGCACCATTTACAACCTTGCAAGCAAAAACACCATCACAGCAGAACACATTCCCTGTGTTCCATCCACTGTGTAAAGAAGAGTAAATAGAGGGAAAACAGTCAGTCTGTGATGTTCAAAATCCTAGGATGGGCCCTCTACATTCCTGAGAAGGATTTGGGACAACTGGGAAAGGATTGATCACCTCCCCCCCTCAGGTTTAGCAGTAAACCTGGCACTAGCTGCAGCAGGACTTCAAAGACCAAATTTATCCCATCGAACTCCAGGTTCTTCACTGAGGCACTCAACTTAGGAATGCCACCTCCCTCCAAGGCTACTGACTACGAGGCACATCTCCAGAGGATGATTCAGATGGTAGGGATCCCTGGGTGTCCTGCCTCTGTCCTGGACCTGCACAAGGAGGTGATCCCAGCCCTCACATCTCTGTTAGGTGGGATGAATGCAGAACAAAGTAAATGCACAGAAGTGGCCAGTGCCACCCTCCTATATGAACCTCTCCATGAACTCTCAGTGCCTTGTTTAATGAGTTGATCAGTAGGCTGAGTCATAACACACAGCTGAAACTTGGGCAGCATATCCTGCTCTTTGACAAGAGACACCTCTTGTGCTCGAACTGCTGCGTGCCACAAACAGCTAACCTGGGAAGGAAAACAGACACTGGCCTGCAGTGTCATATTCCCCATAGGAAATATAGTGATTACAGTGAATAAGTGCCACCACTAGGGCTACATCCAGAGTATGCAGCTGCCACCTACAAGGAATTGTTCAAGTTTCCTCTTGTCTTCTACAGGGGATCTCACCTGCAACCAGAGGAGCTACTGGACAGAGGCGACTGCTGACTCCAAGCAGCAATCCAATAGAAACAGATTCCTATTCCATCACCAGCTGCCTTAGCAATTCAGTTGCCTCCATATATTTACACCCTTTTAATAAAAGAACTGAAAGTTAAAAGCAGGGAGGGTGCAGGAGAAAGTACCTCTGAGAACTGCAATCCTGTCCAAACAGAAAAGAGTCTCTGCTTTAGAAATGCAGTGATTGTCAGGGTTGTAGGGGGTCAGAGATTTCTGCTCACAGCTGGGACACAGCATTATCTCACCTTCTGTTTTCAGTTTGAAAGCTAAATTGGGACCACAAAACAATCACTTCACAGCTGCTTTCAAAACACATAGGCAAAGCAAGAGGCAGCACAGGCAAAACCAGAAATATTGATTTAAAAATCAGACCTGCTTTAATGATGGAGTAGTGGGATCAGAGATGGAAAGGGGAGAGATCCAAGCCAGAAAGAGCCTGCTAGGGGAAGGAGGGCCATCCAAGGCAATTAAGATACTAATACTAACCAGCATTCCTTAATATGTTTACTTGGAAATCTTTGTCCGTATTAATAACCAAAAAGGACGCACGAGGCAAAGCTATACCAGGAAGAGTTAATACAATGGGTCACCACTTATCTACAGAGTGAAAAGAGGACAAGCTTCCCCATACAAAACAGGCTTTTCCTCAGCCTCTCCTTCAGGCCTAGTAGGGAATTTGGATCAAGGAGAAAGAACTCTGCATAGAGCAACATGCAGTTCTCCATCACTTCTCTATCAGCTACCTCGGAGTTCTGTTGCCAATTGTTTAATATCCTACTCCACTAACTGCCATCATTACCCCATTTTTCCATCCTTCACTCATGATTGGTCTTGATTCATCTGAGGAAGATGACGACAATGAAAACGTAACTGTTCAGAAAGAGTCTGAAAGGATGCTCAAACTAAAAGATTTATGGCAAACGCTCAGTCTCACAGATTAAACAGCTGAGGTCAACAGATATCAAAGCAATTTTTCCCATAAGAATTAATGTAACAAGGGGGGTGGTGCATACAGGAACTCAAGAAATGCATGCAATTTAAAAACACAGGCTCAGTATATATGGCACAGAGAAAGGAGAGGAAGGAACATTTTTTATTGTAAGCATTTTTACTGTCACTCTCTGGATGGTTACTGCTTTATCATTGTCATCATCATCTTCAGATGAATCAAGGTAGATCAAATCAATCAAGGGCAAAGGATAGAAAAATGAGGATAGATTCAGGAGGTCATCGGATGAAATGGCTGAGGTCTGTCATAATAGTGACTGGCTCCAAAAACCAGCTGCCAAATAGTCACCTTCTCTGCCATCTGTAGGTCCTGTCTTTCCCCTCCTTCCTTCACACCATTACCTGCACACATTTAAAATGTGTGAATTCCATAACGGCCTTTGCTCAACTCCTCCTCTATTAATTTATTATGAAAAAAATACTTTACCTGTCCTATTAGTAACTGTCATAGCTTTTCATGAATGCTTTTTCAGTGCTGGTTACAGAGAAGCATCTCCCTATACCTTATTCCCAAAACAGCTAATTGCTTTTGGAGACAGCAGAGGATTTGGTAGTCCCATTTCTTCAGGTATGGATGATATCACCTGTCTCAGAGGATGACATGGACTCAAGCTGTAGAGGACTTACTCCCACATTGGAAACCTTGTGTCTTCTCTCTGCACTGGCACTGTGTTTCCCAAGAAGCAGCAGCACACCAGCCTTGCTGCTGAAGCAGATGCAGCCCTGCGGCTCCTGTCTTTCCCTGCGTTAGGAGAGTAGTGTCACTTCTGGCAGCTGCAGGTGCTGTGGGCTCCCAGAAATCACTCTCCAGGACTAGGGGTCTCCTCTGCAGCAGAGAGCACAGGATGGAGGCCAATGACAGAACTGGTAACAATTCAGTGACCACAGCCTGCTCCCTCGACCTCCCCATCTGGCTGTCATCTCTGTCTCATCTCCTCTGGACTTGGACCAGCAGAGGGAAATTTATTAACAGTCCCACTCACTGGATAAATCTGATCTGACATTCAGTTTTCTGTGACTGACCTCAAACTGGGTCAGTACGGCAGGAACCATTTGGAAGAGCACCATCCCTGCAATGTGGGCACTTGCCTATCTCACACAGATACTTTATCATGTTGACTTGAGGAGAGCTTAGGCTGCAGAAAAGCTGATATGCAGGACAAGTGGGAGTACACACTCCAATTCTTCTCCCAATTCCTGGATTTTGTTCCAACAGATAAATGTCTGAACTTGGTTCCATAAGTTTCCATTATTCTCAACTCTCCTGGGACACAAAAGGTAAAGCTGTTGCCTTCCTCGTTCTGACCCACTGCATCAAGATCTCAAAGTGGATCCTGGCCTGAGCCAATCCATCAGCAGTCATCAGTCTGAAGGTTTGCAGCAGCACATACTACAACATAGGATCCTGCTCCTTCCACTCTCTCCATGACAGATAATAACACCTCCCAGAATCAGATACTCCAGGTGAGAAGGGCATTTTAAACAAGTTTCAGCAACGTTTGCTGAGCTATCCCACTGTGGTATGCAGGGAGAAGATATAATTCTGTGGATGGTTCTGAAAAGAAGCTGCGTGGACTCAAATCTGGTAATACCTGTGGCTAAATCTGTGATAAAAGCCAGCAGTGATGGAAAGACAGGCTATGTCTGTTTGTAAGACTCTCACTAGATCTGTGTACCCTGATCTAAATTCATCAGTGCAAAAATGGCAGAATGACAGACTTACAACAGACCATAAAAGTGTCATAGAAAGTAGGAAAAGATGTGGGAAAGTTCATCCAGCCAGGTCTTTGAGGGGAAATTTTTGATAGCATCCTGTGAACATCAGAGGAGATAAAATTATTCTGTACCCTCCATATATGTATTGCCTACAAACATCAATCAACTCAGTCAACATAAGCAAATGAGGCCTCAGAACATACAGCAATAACCCTTTTTATTCCTCATTGATTCCATAAAAAACCTCATGGAAGATGAATGTGGGATGCAACATTCCAAGTTAAAAATGAATGATGATTAATATAGTTTTATGGGTCCTTGGCAGACAAACTGGGTAGTGTTTGAGAAAGCAACAAGAAAAGTAACTATTTTATCATAACATCCTCAGGCTTTGGAAAGATCCTGGCTTGCTTCCACACGACAGACTAATTGAAGATGTAATACTATTCAAATGCAGCCCACATTAAGCCGATTAAAAACACATTAACTGAAAGGGTTCAAAAAGAAATTTTAAATGGCTGCACACACCACTGGGATCTCTCTAGCAAGAAGAAAGACCTATTCTAGGAAGACATCTCTAGTAAGAACCCACACAAACCTCTTAAACTGATGTTATTTCACATTTCCATCAAGGTCAAAAATCCAGCCAGCAGGTTGGCATGGCTAAAGCATATAAATTATAAATCCCTGTTCAGGATGTGTAGCCAACATCACACATTTTTCACATTTCAGAAACCTTTAGTGTCTGAATGACCTTACATCCATTTGCAGATGGGGTGATTGGGTGCAGACTTTGGCATGTTTGTGGTATATGGCTTGTGCTTTGCTTCCTTCCCTCCCACACAAAGGCATAACTGACAATCACCATTCTTAAGTGCCTATGTTGGGATAATATACCAACATCTGTAGAAGACACAAAATATGTAGCAGTAAATAACATACTAAAGAGACACAGACAGGACAACTTGGCTTGCTTCATGGAATGGGATATGGGAAGTCTGTTCAATTTATCTTGGATAACCACAGAACTATAGAAAAGTTTCGGTTGATAGGGACCTTTAAAGGCCATATTGCGAAGGTTCTGGAAAGAAAACTGCCAAGGAATGAATGAGTCGCTCTTTCAAGGAAAGAGACAGTAACCCCAAAAGGAGCCTCAGTTAATATAATCCAGTAAACATCAGCTTTCAGTTTAATTCTGTAGTCCAAAGACGTCCAAATCCTTGGATGACTAAGACAAAGCTTACTAAACATATTGTGAGATGTGCATCACATCTGCATTGATGAGATAATTTTTGAAAATCTCTTTAATATGTGTGACCATCCTGCCAGAATGATGTTGAAAAAAAACTGGAAAGAGGGCTATAAAAATGAATCAAGGGCTGGAAAACATGCCTTGTGGTGAATGGCTAAAGAGACTCTTTCCAGATTGCATGCTCGACAGGCTAAGAGATTACTTGTTCTGTTGTCTGAGACAACACAAGGAAGAGACTGCTAATAACAAATAGCTCCTTATGTGAGAAGACAAAAGCATAAACAGAGCTTGTAGTTGGAAACTGAAATGAGACAGGCCTAGATTAAATGATGACAACTGAACCATGAGAATAAAAAGACACTGGAACAACTTACTGAGCAACACACTAAATTCTCTGTCACTTTAGTGTGTGAGGAGATGCTGCACTGAAAATGTACAAACAACCCAAGGTTAGATGCACAAAGGTAAACTCACCTCACTAGTGATATGGACTACGCTGGCATATAACCAAGTCTCTTGTCTAGACAAACAGCACGAGATGGTCAGAAAGGGATTCATGCTGATCAGGAAGATGGAGTCACAGCATTTTGGATAAACAGACTGGAGCGCATAAGCTTCTCAAATGTTTAAAAAAACCCCAAAAACCAACAAAACAAACTACAAAAAAACCCACAGAAAACCCCAACTCTTTCCTCCTCTCTTTAAAATCCGTAGGTAGTTTCATTTGTATCTTTTCATTTATACATATGAGTTGGCTCCTAGAAAGTGAATCAGTATGATAACTTCCATACATAAACTTGGACTTTTGCAACTTCTCATTACAAGCAGCTGAAGGGGAAGAGAAAGATTTCCAAATCACAAAACATTTTGAGTTGCTCCATTTTCCTCTGACCCAGCCAACTGCCACCATCTTCTCATCCCTTTAGATCCATCATACTCTTTCCATGAAAACATCTTAGGTGGAAGGCTGCTCCTTTTCCCTCAAGCCCCAGTTCTCCATTTTACAGCATACCAGAATGTTGGCTAAAGGACCTGTATTATGCATAAGCTATGAACTGCTCAGAAAATCCCAGCAGACCTAGCACTATTAAATTCATCTATATTGCATTAAGTTATTAGCTACTGTATTCTAGCTTGTGATTAGGACAGTAGAGTATCTCTTTGCAATCAGCACTTTGTAAGGAAAATCCCTGTTCAGAGCAAATGCTACTATCATTCATTGTTCTCTTGACCTCAATCACAGTCACTGTTGGAAACCTCTATTAGTTTTGGCACTCCAACCAATTTCTCCTATGAAATGCTTGGCTGAATTGGTCCCAGAGTTGTATCATATTTGCAACAGATGAAATTTGCAGCACTTATTTCATCAGCTGTGAGAGCAGGTCACAACAGATAGAGAGTCTACAAACAATCGGCTGGGATGGCCTTCAGTTGCCATTGTTTCTTTATCAGCAGGGATTTGCCCCAGATGCTTCTTTGTCACAGAAATGGAGTAATTTTCAGTCTTTTCTACATCCTATTCATCCCTCTGCAGCTTGGCAAATCAGAACAGAGAAGGACAATGCCTACAGCTCCAGAGATACTGGAGCTGGAAAAGGCATGCTAAGGGAATGATGGCAGTACACAAACATTTTTCCTTCCACATCTTTCTGATCTGGGCCACCCATATAATTTGAGACCTCAGCCTCAATCCCAAACCGCCATTTTGGTCAAGCAGTAGGATTAGGGTTCAGAGAATCAGGAAGGCTCCAGTTCCAGGGATATGTGGGCTGGAAAAGGTATGCCAAGTAGAGCACAGCACTGTACCAACACTGATCTCTCCATATCTTTCTTATCTGGGCCACCCACAGTACTGGGGACCTCAGCAGCCTCTGTCCAAAGCTGCAGTAAGGGTTAGGGTTCAGAGAAGCAGAATGCCTATAGCTCCAGGGATACTGGGGCTGGGAAGCTTGTATCTCCAGGGACCAAAAAAAAAAACAACAAACCACAAACGACCCAAATCCCCAAAACAATCTCCATCATTTCTGGATGCGGAAGGGTACGCTGGCACTGAGGACAAGGAAGAGTCTGAGGTACTTAATGCCTTTTCCACCTCAGTCTTTAACAGAAAGACCAGTTATAATGAGTACCCTGAGCTGGAAGACAGGGACAGAATAAATCCCCTGTAACCCAGGAGGAAGTACTTAGCTATCTGCTGTGCCACATAAACACAAGTCTATGGAGCCACATGGGATCCACCCAAGGGTATAATGAAGGGATTGAGAGCGCCCACAGTCAGTTTGCAGGTGACACCAATTTGGGTGGGAGTGTCAATCTCGTGGAGGGTAGGAAAGCCCTGCAGAGGGATCTTGGACAGGCTGGATTGATGGGCTGGGGCCAATTGTATGGGTTTCAACAAAGTGAAGTACTGGGTCCTGCACTTGGGTCACAACAACCCAATGTAGTGCTACAGGCTTGGGGAAAGAGTGTCTGGAAAGCTGCCCAATTGAAAAGGACCTAGTGGTTGGTGCTGGTCAACAGCCAGATGAACATGAGCCAGCAGTGTGCCCAGGTGGCCAAAGCCAATGGCTTGTATCAAAAATAGTGTGGCCAGCAGGACCAGGGCAGTGATTGTCCTCCTGTACTTGGTACTTGTGAGACTGCAGCTCAAGTACTGTGTCCAGTTTTGGGTCTCTCACTACAAGAAGGATAATGAGGTGTTAGAGTGTGTTCAGAGAAGGGCAACAAAGCTGGTGAAGGGTCTGGAGTATAAGTTCTCCAAGGAGCGGCTTAGGAAGCTGGGGTTGTTCAGTCTGGAGAAAAGCAGGCTCACGGGAGGCCTTATTGCCCTACAATGATGGGAAAGGAGGTTGTAGTGAGATGGAGGTCAGTCTCTTCTCCAGGCATCTAGTGACAGGACAAGGTGAAATGGCCTCAAGTTGTGCCAGGGATGTTCAGGTTGGATATTAGGAAAAATTTCTTCACCTAAAGGGTGGTCAAGATTGGAACAGTCTAGCCAAAGAAATGGTGGAATCACTATCCCTGGAAGTGTTCAAAAAATGAGTGGATGTGGCACTTTTTGATACATCTTAGTGGTCTTGGTGGTATTAGGTCAAAGGTGATTTTGGAGGTCTTTTCCAACCCTAATGATTCTATGATTCTACGTGAACAGTCTCAGAAATCAGCTTGTCCCAGTCAACAGTAATCAAAAATTTCCACGGTTTCCTGTGACCACACATGACCCTAGAAACAAGGACTCCAAAAGCAAACAAAATGCAATAGGTCCACACGTAACTGAGAAATTTAAGCATGTCTTCAATTCCTGGGACCAATGACAGTTTTGCAGGTTCATCGCTGGGTTCATAAAAGAAAACCAACTGTTTTAACTCCAGTCCTGAAGGCCAATTAAATTTGAATCAGAAGCAACAGCTGGAAACACAGGAAAAGGGTTAGTGCACACATGTGCTTATTTGTGTTTTCAGTAGAGAGGCAAAGAAGAATGGAAATTGGGAACTATAGGAAGTGAAAGAGGGTGAGAGGGGTACATGTTGGAAACGTGATCTCTGCTGACTGAGAAAACAGTTTCCTGGCTTCAATGAAAAAACAGTTTCTTGCTCAGAAACTGGCGCAAGTGGAAAAACGCAAACTAGTCACCGAGCAGCTGTTTCCCCACAGAAAGTTCCAAAAGGCACCTAAGACCTTGCTAAAACCTGAACGCTCAGCCCCCCAGTACTGTGTCCCAGCACAGAACTGGCAAGAAGACCCACTGGGATGTAGAGAAGCCTGACCACCTCTGAAATTTAATTCACAGTTTTCCTATAGGAGTGAATGCAATTAGTGCCGTTTCAGAGCTCAGGGTCAGGATGGTCATAGATAATTCAAAATACCCCCAGGATGCTCAGTTTCCTGCTAGGGCTTCTGTTTGTATCAGGAGTGTCTCCAGGTCTTCCCTGCATGAGTTCCCTCCTCAATAGTGGCATCACTATTCTGTGTGTTGCTTCAATGTGCCTGCCAGCCACAGTCTTTCAGCTGGGCTGGAGGAAATAGTTCTGCTCTAGTGCCAGAGTCCATGGAGTAAGTGAGGAATAGCATGAGAGCCTGTTCCTGTACCTTCATAGGTGCTGCTTGACGTGGTTTATGGAGCAAAAGTCATGGAAGAAAAGCAAAGACACAGGCACAATGACATTGCAGTACACAGCTGTGTTTGGGAAAGAGGCTGGGCAAAAGGGCCTCTGCTCCCCTGACACAGGTCCTGGTGGCCTATGCTTCCCTTCAGGTGTGGGCAGCTGTTTTCACTTCCCTGTGCCTCAGGACCTCATGCAGAGGCTGAGAGTTATCATGAGAAAATGAATTGCAATTTTTGTCTGCTTGGTGTCTTCCTAGTTCCCCTAGGGAGTTTTGGTCTGTGATATCTCTCTCCCCACAACTGGGCACCCAACATGCTCATGTCCCAGTCACGATGAGGTAGAATTTTATTGGGACAGAGCATTCCCTCCTTTCCTCTCCCCCCCAGCCTTGAAACATGAGTGCTGAAAGCAGTTTTCTAATTTGCTCAATTTACCACCTCCTTTGCCCCATGTCTCCTGATACCACTGTGACCTTGTGTCGGCCAGGACAGTGTTAATTTTCCTCCTAGTAGCTGGTACAGTGCTATATTTTGGATTTAGGACGAGATTAATGTTGACAATGCACTGATGTTTTAGTTCTTGCTAAGTAGTGGTTTAACTCAAGGACTTTTCAGTGTCTCATGCCCTGCCAGTGAGCAGGAGCACAAGAAGTCATAAGGGACGGCCTTATGACTCATAAGTCACAGCCAGGACAGCTGACCCAAACTAAAGTAAGAAATATTCTGTATCACAGAATGACATGTCCAGTATATAAACTGGGGGAAGATGGCTGGGAGGCACCAATCACTGACTAGTGTCCCAGGGAATGGGCTGGATATTGGTCAGTAGGTGGTGAGCAATTGTACTGTGCATCACTTGTTTTTCTGGAGTTTTTCTCCTCTTTCTCTCAGTCTCTCTCTCCCCTTTTCATTACTATTATTATTATAATACTGTGTTTCAGTCACTAAATTGTTCTTACCTCAACCCATGAGTTTTATTTTTTTATTTTTCTGATTCTCTTCCCCATCCCTAATGGATTCCCCATAAATTCAGATCCCAGTCCTATTCATCACCCTTGACAAGAGAATATCCCACCAGTCCACACTCCAGGATCCACAATGCTTTCTCTTCCTTGGCCAAGTTCCCATGTCCCCTGGACCTGTTCTGGTGCTGCACAGACCAAGAGAGAAAGCTTAGCAACAGCTGCTATGCCAGACTCACTATCTCTGACCTGCTTACTGGAGGTAAGCATGCAGCAAAAGTACTCACAGTGTATGTTAGAGAGGAACCTGTGTTACACCCCTGTACAAACAGAAGCAGAGCTAGGACAACCTGTCCCTCAAACCAGGCTGCCTTGATGCAATCTGGGTACCACCAGCTGTGTCGCACTTTGAAGGTCTTTCATGCAGGTGGTTTTACCTATGGGCTAAACCCAGACAACAACAACAGGACTCAAAACCAAAGCAGTTTCTCCTGAATCCTGAGACAGGAAGCACTGGCAAAGTGTCTGACAGTCGTTTGGCAGCAGTATCCTCCTGTGACTTAAAGACAACGACATGCTCGGGTGAGACCCGAACATGCACAGCCTTTCAGATGCCCAGTGCAAAGCAGTTGAGAGGATTCTGGAGTTGTTTTTTATCCCAACAAGTTGATATATAACTAGGTCCTACAGGGCAAATAGGTGCCACAGCAGGAAAACTTTAAAAGGGATGTCTAAATTAGAACAGTATGAGATGTGGTGTTCAGCCCTGAAAGGGCCACAGAAGGTGAGCAAATATCCACAGAGCGATGACCAAGATTGTCTGCCATCCACTGTTTCTATACAGCCCTTGTCTCCCCTTTCCTGACAAAACTGTATAGCTTGGATGTGTCTTGATAAAATTAAGTTGCTCTTCCTGGACAGTCTGGATGAAAAACAGAATAATGGCATTATGGAATGTGTATTTGTTTCTCCCAACAATATCCGAGAAATGGATTAACTGATTTAAACCAGTCCTCTTCTGAACAAACAAATTCATGTCTCTAGGCAAGGAGCTCTCACACAAGCTTTTAGAGATGAACAATGAGCTGCACAGAGGCTGAATGGCAGTGCAAAGCAGGCTGTAATCTCACAGAGCAGACCCAGGTCCCCTCTTCAAGGCAGGCTCCCACCTTCCTGATGCACATAACTGGGTATTTTCCTCCCTTCTTTACCATGTTTTACCCAGGGAACAGCAAAGAGGCCTTATGCTAATTTGAGTCTGATGGATGTTGCCACAGACTGGACATGCCAGCTTTGCAAAATCTGCTCCCTAGCCTCCGAATTCCCCCTGCCATCTGGGCCTTTTGCTTTATGTCTCAAGTCTCACATCTCCTGGCCACCACAGCGTGCAGACATGCTCTGTCAAACCAATTTCAATCAAAGAGGTAAATCAGAAAAGCTCTCAGGGCACAAGGGAGACTTCCCAAGAAACCTCAGTGAGTGGTAGCACATGGGAACCTTGTCCACAAGGCAGCAAGCAGAGAAGAGACCCAGATTCTGCAGAGTAAGACCCAACTGCTACACATTGAGGGCAAAAATTCAGACCAGCCAAAATTCATACAACTCCTTTACCCTGTCAAAGGCATTTTTATTTCTTTAAACCTGCATACAACAAACGTTACCAAAAAAACCCCAGCACTGGGAGTCCTGGGGCTTTGCTCTATGAACATAAAGGTGGTTCCAAAGAAGAAGGCTTTAGCTAGGCATCCTTAGCCTGCTGAACTATCTACCCCTTAATGTCATGAGGCTGGCAGAAGGGTAGGACCAATGAGTCCTATACGGTAATATTTGGTACAATCCCATCTTAAGACCCAATCCAAGTGCTGTCACAGCCTCCATCTGTCAGGCCATGGGGCCTGGTAATTGTTAAGACAAATCTGAGGCCAGCTGTAAGTCTCTGTCATTGTTATTGTGCTCTAAACTGTGGCCATTTGGGTTTACAGCCACAGTGGAGTAAAACCGATTCCTCTCTTCAGCCTGTCCTGAGACTGACAACTCTAATTAGTTGTTAGCAGCCCAGGCACGGGAAGCAGAGTGAGCAATCCTAATGCCATATCGCCCAGGACAGGGCTACGTGCACAAACACAAACTCTAAGCAGCTTAATCCCAAACACAATACTGCAAGCAAAAAGTGTGTTGACAATCAGGAACAAAACTCCCTGCTCTTAACAGTGGGAGCAGGGGGGTGCTGTGTATTGATAGAAACACAGAAATAACATGTATACTTTTAGCTTAGTCACACAAACCTCTATGCAACAAATCTGAGGATAAATAGGGAGGATTTCCATCAAAGTGGAACCTAACTGCCAGGCCATTCTTCATTCAGACTGGTGGTTCAAGGTCATGCCCAGGGCTATGAATTATTTTATTCTTTTTACTAATGAAGGTCTCCTGGTTTGCAAACACTGAACTTCCAGAAGACACAGTTCTCCCATGACTTTGAATACAGACACCCAGAGCATCGGTTCATTCTTAAACCTCCCATGTTCTAAAATGAACCAGAACATGACAGAGCCCTAGTTGGTAGGAGAGCCCAAGGTTTCCCTCTCTTGGAAGCAAGACCTGTACCAGGTAGAACAGCAATATTGAAGCATAAATGGAAGGGCAGAAAAGCTCCAGCTATTACAAGGGTAGAAAAATCATCATCTGCCCCCAGTTTAGCTCCTCAGAACTCAGCTTGGAGAAGGGTATCAGGATGGACATCACTGATGAAATTAATAAAAGAAATTAAAACAGTCACTATTAATAAAGTAACGCAGAAATTAAACCAGATAGGTCTAAAATTCTTAGCAGATGGCTTCATACTCCAGCTCACATGGCCACGCAGCAAGACAGATAAGCCAGCTCAGTCACACATAGGGGTCAGCTCTGGCCCCTGACAGTCTCATTTCTCTTAGACTCCCTTCATAGGCAGGGAGAGCTGCAGGGAGCTCTAAGGAGCCAAAAGCTCAGTCTTAGCCACTCTGCAAAAACATCTTCATGCCAAAGACATGTCTCAAGAGCACTTTTAACAGAGCAGTTAATATCCAAGCTTTTGGAGGAGGGGGCAGGGCATCCACAAAGAGCACTGACATTGAGCTATGGCTTCAGCAGTTGATCGAAACAGTTTAATGCATTTCCATTTCCAGTTGCATGGATCCAGTAATGCTTCTTACTTATTTACACTATCACCCCTTCCCCTCCTCCCTGCTCTTCTGTTTGCTACATAGATAACAGCGGAAATTGATGCTGAGTATTGCCTGTCTGATGTACAGCACTGCCAATGGGTTCAGCAGGATTTTAAAGAGGAATGAGTCAACAGTATGTGACTGGGAATAACATTTACCAGCATGTGAGCTTGAACAGGAAAACACATCTGTGCTCACCTGAACATTAGTTAAAGTGACAATGGCAACAGATGACCCAGCAGGACGTGTTCTGGCAGTCTTCCAGGTCAGGGCAGAACCAGACCTGCTAGTCACCAGCCCTATGGCAATGCCTATGTCTAGGACTATAAACAGCTCCTGAAGCCCTGTTAGCCATGGTAACCATCCCTCCAAAGGGAATGTCAGTCTTCTTTCCTGGTTACACCTAATATTCACTATGCTTTGAAGATAAAGCACAATAACCCACCTGCTGCTTAATGGGGCAAAACTTTACCTATTGGCTATAAGGATAATCCTTTGGCGATCAATCCCAGATGATTGTGGTCTACTACTTTAGATCCAGCACGGGTAAAATATTCACAGGCCATGTTATTCCAAGGAAGGACACAGTCAGGTTAATTCCTTTTCTAGTCATTCCTCCTGCAAATATCTCACCTGTTTTGTGACCCCAAGACAAGAAACAGCCAACTTTCAGACTCAACGACCCAAAGCAAAGTCAACCCTATATAAATATCCCCTCTTCTTTCTTCTCTTTTTTTGCTGGGCGCTCAGAGATACCAAAACTTCTGCTAAAGATAAAAACGGCACCAGCGAAAGTCTGCTTATCTCCTCTTCAGAATTTGATTCACTAATTAACAACTGCCAACAGAGGAGACAGGTGCTCTTCTACCAGGCTTTGGTGGTTATCCAAAGAAGGAGAACACATTCAAGTGATCAAGCAAGGGCCTGAGACAGCAAGTAGTGAGTGCTGTTAAGGAGGATAAACCCATCTGCAAGAAAACACTGGAATGGATGTATCAAGGATCAGGTGGAATGAGGAGTGCAGGGTTGAGCTGGACTTGGACTAAGCTGTCCAGCAGTTTACGATATGCTGTTGAGGATTGATAAAGCATCAGAGCTGACACAATTTCATTCAAGTAGGATAGTGTATTAGGATTGCAATTTTCACCATACTGTTTTATGAAGCTCTAACAGAGCAACTGTCATATTCACCGTGATATGACAGTCATTTCAAAGGCCAGTTCTAGCAACAGCTAGAGTTTACAGTCACTACTAACCTTCATAATTCATGGAAATACTGTTTTGACCAGTCTTTTAGGATACTTGGTTAATACACTTTTTTCAATTTGTTGCTATGTACATTCTAAATGCATATCTAGGTAGCATCCTTTTCACTGATCCACACATGCACACTGTCTGTCTTTCCTCCTTTCATACATATTGGCTCAAATGACACCATTGTATTGCAAACCCCAGATTGCTGCACATTTTCAAGCCCAGTGTGTGTTTTACAGCCTTACACTGTCTCCCCTGTACAGAGTGACCCAGCCCTGATTTTAAACTCACCTCTACAGAAGATTGATTTTTCTGCTGGGATTTTTTTGTGTGAGTACCTCATTCTGAAAAACCCCTTGACAACAGCATCAGTGACAGCACTGATTTTGTTAACAGTACTCTGGTATTCCATTAATATTTTTATCACAATGCTTCAAAGTGCTGTGTTTATTATGTCCCACAAGTCTTTGATAATATGGGTCAGTTTTATTCCTGTTTTGAAGATACAGGAAAAGATGACAAGATGTTGCCACTCCAAGTGGTAGATTCCCTGGAGTTCTGACAAGCCCAACCTCTCACTCTAACCAGTATATAACATTTCTTCATCCTAAACACAGAGCTATAAGGCTGCAAGGACTTTCGTGAACTTATTAATCTTTCAAAGCTCTACAGTTCAGACCAAGAAGTCCAGGGAAGACACCATCCATCCTGTCAGAGAGCTGATGATAGACAATTACAGCTCATAAGATAAAAGAAAAGCAACTTTTTCTGCTTTCAAAATACAAAAAATAATAAAAAGTCCAAACACCTTTTTTGACAGCTGACTTGTTCTTTTTGTCTTCTTATTTTCTTTCTACTATTGAAGTGCAGTTGGCAAAGCCTATTTCTAGGCTAGTTTGTTACAATACAGCACTACATGCATGAGGGTGAGGGGAGAAAACCAAGAAAAAAGGGAAACACAGAAACAACTTCTGACATCTAATCAGATCTGCTGTATTGATTTTGCAACTTTAGCTTTGGAGCAAATCAGAGAAACAGCCACATTATCATCCAGAATTCACTCTTCCCTCGAGTGAGCCAGTTCAAAAGGAGCTCACACTGACACATAAACAGGCACTCCTGCATGCACACACACGCACACACAGATGCACACGCCCATGTGGATGCACACCCCACTGAAGCGGCTCTCCAATGGGATGCGTGGGCTGGGGGAGGTGAGAGAAGCGCTCATCACAGAGGCTGCAGGAGCCACACGATTCCCATTTCCAACAAGATGAGAATTCCAGAGCAAGCCACCAGACTAATGAGCTACCCACACTGGAAAGCTGTGTTTCAATTAACCACAGAAGCCCCTGCTGCGGCATTCACGTCCTTCCAGCAGCATGAACATGGAGGAGAGGGATAAACAGGGACTGTGTTGTTTCTGGGTCTGGTTTTTGGGGGCGGGGAAGGAAAGGAGAATTCTGTAAAACCATTGAGGGCAATTCTTGTCCTACTTTCTTGGTTTGCAGTTTCTTATTCATACTAATGGAAAGAGTAATTGACAGTCCTGAAACCAAAGCTGCCTGCTTAGGCACAGAACAGGCAGTACCACCGTAAGGTCCTTCCACAATTTCTGGGAAGGAGGAGACAGTTCAGGTGTACAAACACTCAGGATGCACCCAGCTTCAACTAAGGGTAAATGGAAATAATGGAGAAGGGAAGAGGGCTGTTTGGGTGGGCTATTGCATGGACCCTGACAGCATTACTTCGGCAGGATCACAATAAAGCATTGTTTGGCCATGGGAAGAGCTATAGGAAGAGTATGTTGAGTTACTCTTTACATAGTTCATCACATCTTTGCCTTCTTGAGGGTCACATCAAAGGCTCTGCCCCAGAACTGCCTGTTGCTTGTACCTACCACCTTTCATGTACGGGGAATCATGTCCTCCCCCTGCAGCCCAAGATTCAGGGCTGTGATACCCCTCCAGACCACCTAGGAAGCCTGAATTCATCCCAAGCTTGGCACTGCTGCTCCCTCTGCAGGGGCAATGAGGGTCAAGCGAGGACCACACAGCTTTCAAAAAGCAACACCAAACTAGGGACACTAGCAGGTCTGATGGTTCTTTGCTCCCAAGTGAAATTTTGCTGCACCTCTCATCAGTTCTTGAGGTGACCAAGGGTCACCCTCCCTGTCATGTCTGGCCAAACCCCATATGTCTGTCCCAGGATGCCTTCCAGAAAAGCTCAAACCAAGATACACATTTTCACCTCGATTAAGGGAAGCTTCTCCACACATATTTACCTTCATGGAAATCTTCACACATTTCCCTGTCTCATCCTGTAATCTAATTCCTGCCATGCTCCTGAATAGACAGAGATAATTTTAAAAGGGGATCTTTGAATACTCAAAGTGCCTGCAGGATTTCACACACCTCCATTACTGCTGTGCTCCCAGCAGCTCACATCTGTGAGCAGTTTGTCTGGTTGATTTCAGCCAGGTTGTCTGCTCAGGTCTCACTTCTCTTATTCCTGGGGAGGGAGCCTGAAAGAAGTGTGGCAGCATGTCTAATGAGTGCTGCTGTGCTGTGTGTGGAGGCTCATCAGTCACAGCCCAGAGGCAGCATGCCCAGGTGCAAATTAACCTGCTCCCTGCCCATCCCACACCTGTCAGATCTGTGCTGCTCAGAGTACTCTGCAAGAGTTCAACAATTACACCATTTTGATGGGATGAGAGCTGCAGGAAGAGCCACTCCTACAGTCGCTGTTCCTTCCAGACCAAGGCATTTTACCCAGCTGCTTTCCCCATCTGATTCAGTCTTGTAGGAGAGAGAGCACACACTCCCACATTTCAAAAACCACCTCAACGGCATGTGAGCTGAGCAGGCACTCACTTCTCTGGAGGGAGAAACCACTACAGGGAAAGGATGGAGATGTCATTCAATGCAGACACAGGCAACATCCCTCCTTCTTTGTTCACCTTTGTACACAGTTATTGCCTCCAGGTGGGACTGGGAGCACCGCCCATAGGTAAAATCACTCCATATACCTCATATTAAGGATCAGTTTTCTGTTACCCACCACCTTGTTGAATGAAAACCATTTGGGATACGCAGTCCCTGTTAGGTCTGCCTAGCACTGCTTTTCAGGCACATCCATAAAAGATAGCAGGGGTAACTAAGTTGAAAAAAAAGGTCGTGGGGTGGAAATGGTCTAATTAATATTCATTTGCACCTTCTGAATGTTTGACTTTACAAACTTCATAACATACCCTGAAGGTATTTACACACATGTAATGCATATGAACACACACCTGGTGAAGCTGCTGTTCTGCACTCATCCTCTGACACGGAAATAGAAAGCATTTTATACAAACATGTACAACACCTCTCCCTTCCATTTGCAACAGTTGGCCATATGGTACCCTGCCCTTATTCTTGTGTAGCCAGACCAATTAAATATAAACTGTTCAAAGGTCCCCAGACAAAAGAGATGTGTCTGCTCAGCCCAGGAAGAAAGGTCAACCCTGCTTAGCCTACAGGCTTTTGTGTACAAAGGCATTCAGCCAGGCACTCTGGTACTGAATGGTTATACTCACACTGCACGTTGAGCTGCACCAGGGCTTCCCGTGGTCTGATGTTAAAGCCATTGTACCTGGCTGTCTGACACTTATAGGTCCCACTCATTTCTCGGCTCACACTCTCCAGATGCAGCTTCCCATCATATGTCTCCATTGTCATTGTCCCTGAAGGCATGGGGGTTTCCTTATCTACACGGGACCAGATGATGGGTGGCTTGGGCTTCCCACGAACCTCGCACTGCAGCTCTGCCCTGGAGCCTTCCCGGACAGTGATGGTAGACTGACCCTTAGGGACACTGATCGTTGGTGGCACTAAAAGAAAGACAAGAAGGGAATAATTTTACAGTGAGTTTTCAGCAAGTAAGGAACATTTTTGAGATGCCTGTGTTTCAGTCACACCAACAGCCTTGAACTTCAAAAGTTTCCACCTGACACACTGCAACCCCTCTACGAGCACACTGTCCTGTGCGAATCATCCTACAGGGTCTGGAGCTGCAGGGTAACAAGGAAGATCCCAGCTTCTCCAACATTGTATCCCAATATCAACGGCAAGTGCCACTTGTATTGGGCAGACTCCACGCTCCCATCCCTCTGTCTGCAAAATGCTATCCCAACAGCAGGGATAGCATCGAGGAACCCAAAGGTAAAAGCCTCTTCGATCCATTTCTCAATTTCTCATCAGTGAATTTCTCAAGGAAAGTCTTTTTGTCAAGAAATAAACATTGTATCTCCCGAGGTATCTAGCACCTTTATCCAGGTCAGACCAAAATCAAGATTTAAAGAATTAGTGCTTGTAGATTGCATCTCTAGGAGGTCCAGAATCCCTCTCTGTTTCTAAACTACAGCAAGGAGTCAGCCCTGTTAGGTGTCTGCTTATTTTACATTGGTGAATTCACTGTGAATCTCCACACCAATGAACCTCTGGATCATTTGAGTGAGAGACAAGTCCCAGCAAATATCACTCCTGGCATCCCTTCCAGGTTGGGAAGAGCTCGCCCAGCAGAACTGCTACTGAGCCACGGCTAGAGCTGGAGGCACAGTCACACTCAAAGAAATACCCAGTTATCAACTGACAAACAAAACTTTGTTGATAAACAAAGCTCAAAAGAAACCAAATGACTACAGCTAAAGGGTGCAGAGTTGTCGGTGGGAAGAGGTTTGCTTTTCACATTCCTAACACCACCAAGAACCCAGGAAGGGGATGTTTGTGCTAAAACCCACGTAATATTGACAACTTATTTGTGCTAGGCTTTAGAGTTAACAGTTCAGCTGAGGTAAATATGGCCACAATCATTCTCTGAAAGCTACCTTTTCAGCCCTTCCTGCTGACAATGGCAACACTTGGATTGACACTTCTATAACTGCAAGGGCCATGTACTTTGTTTCCATTTAAATCAAAATGTAGGACTACAGAAGCTGTAACAAGCTGGTCTGACCAACATTAGCTCAATTCAGTTCCAGCAAAGGAGAATATGCTATGATAATTGTACATGTTACAGCCTGGAGCTCTCTATGAACAAATTTAGAATGGATCCAGCCTAATCTTCCTCTGCAGTGACCTCCCTATGCAACAGGGAGGCCATATTTTCAATTTGCAGGTCTCCTCTGGGCGGGGGAATCTCATCACACCCTGTCCTGCACAGTGTGAAGGTACGACAGCACTTTCAGTGCCAATGCTGTTGGCAGCTACTCACCTGGTGAGCAGCAATTTTCTCCACAGGACAAGTTGTAAATTACATTTGAAGATATTTTTTTTTTAATTAGACCTATCTCCTTGGAGCTGCTCAGCGGAGGCAGCTACCTTGACGAGCTCAGGCTTTGCTCAGTGGGGAAACATGGAGCCTCTGCTGCCGCCCTCCTGCTCCAAACCTGTGGTCTTGCGAAAACCTGAGGTTTTATATGGGAATCACATGTTGGAGGTGGCTCATTGCTGTTCGTGGGGATGCTGCATTTTGGACAGCCTTGGGTGCTGCATGGAGGGCTGTTCCAGCAGGGATGGCTGTTTTCATTCCCTGGGACACATAGTGGTCCTGCTGGCCCAGGCTGCCAAAGAGAGGCTTCAAAATACCGCAGGCTGCCCTCCAACCCTTCCTCACTGGCAGCATCCACACAAGCATATGGGACTCACCGTCTTCTGAACAGGCATGGGGCAACCTGCCACTGTAGATACCACCTTTAAGGCAGCAACTCGCTGGTGCTTAGACCAACATCTGCACTGACCAACACTGCCCAGCCTCTCAGTGGGATCATCCAGGGTCTCCCAGCCCTTTACAGCCTCCTACCCTTGCAGTCTTAAGCACAACTGCACTCTGCCATCTAGTGATCTTGGGCAAAAAGGATTGCTCCTGGAGGCAGCAACCACACAAGGTCAGGAGAGACAGTTTTGCACCAGGATTGGGGAGTTCCCCCGATTTTGTTCCCTGTGGGTATGACAACGAGGGTGTCAGGTGGCATGGAGTGGGTCCTACCTTCCACAGCTGCCCACAGAATAGAAGCACCATTCCTCACTTTTTAGTGGGTCCAAGGCATGGGCAGGACTCATTCTCCAGGCTGCTAATGAGCACTGGATGCAATCCCATTGGGAACAGCCTGGCCCCAGTATTTCTGATGGGAGGCAAGGGCTTCCCAAAGCATCAAAAACAGTTGCAGCACTTTTTGTTGGAGAGCTGAAATCAGAAGCATCCAGAATCAAGACTGGGATCAGCCCGGCCTATGGGTCCAGCACAATCAGGGACTGAGAAGAAACTTTCTGTAAAGGTTCAAGTCAAAATTTGTGGGCAGCTGTCTCCCCTGAGGAGTCCCCATCAGATTACTAATGCAGTGCTGCTTTGTGCTATACCCTCTCAGTCCTGGAAAGGCAGCACAATGACATGGATATAACGGAGAGCACAGCTGGACCCACCACTTCCCCAGAAACAGAAAAAAAGCCCTATCAGTCCCCAAAGTGACTGACAACCACTTACTTATTAGTCCTGTCGTCACCAAGCGATGGGGTGAAGCTTTGACCCTGATTTTAAGGGAGTAGGCATTTATAACACTTTGACTCCTACAGAGAGTGCCCAAGACAGACTGCATTTGCAATCTAGTAAACATTAAAAAATTAGAAATCTTCATGTATGGCAGATGATACCAATATCCTGGACACAGCTCTGAAAAAAGGTATACTCCTCATAAGCAATGCCAAAGAGAGGAACCAGCAGCTTTCTTTCTCTTTTACTCCCTTCTAAACAAAGGGACACTTGAAATTTGGTGAAATACCACTTCTTCTTCCTTCCTTCACAATGTAGAGGTTTCTTTGAACAATCACACTCTAAACTTGTCTCTGTAGCTTTGACTGGAGTGTACTTTGGACTTTTCACAGGGAGAAAACATAAAGGAAGATCTGCTTGCTGCATAACACATCTGACAGAGAAGCTGTAACTTTGTCCATCTCCAATCTCAGCCAAGTGCTTGCCTGAGGATGTGAGACTTTTCCCCACTGGGATTCAAGATACTCATGTGAGGTCCTTCAAAAAAGCCAGAGGCATGGGGGCGGGGGAGAGCTAGTGATGACAAACACTCCTCTGAGGTCCCCATCTGCCACAGAGAGGCTCACCTGTCTCTGAGGAGATGTTCACCTCCACACTGAGGTCAGGAATGGGTGCTCCCTGGAAGGTAGCCACGCACAGGTAGGTACCATAGTCACTGAATCGCAGGTCAATAATCTCCAAGCTGCAGGTCACAGGTGGGAGCTCGGGGTCATTCCGGGTGATGAGCAACCGGTCTGAGAACCTGGCTGGTTTCCCATTCTTGTACCAGGAATAGACAACCTTCTCCTGGGGAACAGCATCTACATGGCATGAGAGCTTCAAGTCCTGCCCTAACTGGATAGTCTCGCTCTCTTTGATCACATCAGGAGTGATTTGGAATGTGGCATTCTTCATGGCTGAGATAAACAGAAGTGAAAAACTGATTAAGGGACAGTAAAGTGTCTTGCATGGGACAGGAGAACAGTTCTTTGCTCCTCAGGAAGGCAAAATCTGCCCAAAGACTTCTCCCACTTACTTTCCCACAAAATGTCCCCAGGACCTCACATCTGGCAGTCTCCATCCGGGATAGTGGTACAGCCTGGGATGAGGCTGCAAGAAGTGCTTGCGCAGCTGTTGGTCTGGGAGCAGAGAAATTTGCACAGGCACTTCTCCAGAATACTAATTGCTGCTAAATATCACATTTGCCCTCATTGTACAAGAACAGCCAGGAGAAATGCAAATCTAGCCCCACCACCCTGAAAACCCATGCTCTGAGAAAAACAGCAACTTACACCGCACCAGCAGGTTCACTATCTTCTTTGCTGGGTTCCCCACGTTGTTGATGGCCGTGCAATTATAATAGCCCGAGTCCTCCACGCGGATCCTCCAGATCGTGAGGATGCCTCCTTGCACAAGGCTACTGGGAGGCATTGGGCCGGGAGAGTGAGACCAAACAACTTCTGGCTGTGGGTCACCGCCCATCAGAGAGCACTGCATAGTGATGTTGTCACCAGGGTTGACCACCAGCGTCTCATTGACAGACAGCTTCAGAGCAGGTGGGGCTGGAAATGTACAAAGAGGGACACTTCTGAGCTTGAAAAAGACTCATGCACTTGCCTGTACACAGCTTCATACTTTCTAGGATTTATTCTTGATGATGGCTGATTTGAGTAGGGAGAGCTGGAGGGATTAATGAACTCATTACAAATAAAAGGTGCTTGTGAATCTAAAGCATGATCCTTACCATGTCTTTCAGTCAGAACACTCTGCTCCCTTAGGGCTAAGAGACAGTGTAAGGAGGACCCACCCCAGTAAGGAGGTCATACCTAAACCACTCATCATTAGTGCTTAGGACTGGAGCACAAACTAGGTATGACATTTTATCAGTGCCTGGTGCAGGTTCTTTAGGGCTTAGGATGTAGGTCCCAAAGAACCCTTTGCACGGGCAGGGGTGGCAAACAGAAAAATTTGGCAGTGGAAAACCCAAGGCTGAGAGCTTCTTGACTCCTCGTACAAACAGCTACAGTTAGGCATAAGGGTAATGGAAAGCCATTGTAAACTCGATGGAGAGATGAAGGAGAAAGGCTCAGAGAAGCCTGCTTGAACCAAACCACTGCTTGTGTTCAAGGACAGCTTGAACCACTCCTCCCAAACAGGGTTTTTATCCCAATAAGGGAGCTTTAGGGAAGGTCTATCACTAAAAAAAGATGGCAGCTCTCCTACAATATACCTCTCCATCTCTCACACCCAACTAGACATCTTTGAGAGGCAAAGCCTTTGACAGGCAGTGAGTCCTTGCAGCTCAGAGCCTGATATGGAGGGTTAAGACCTGTTTGCACAGTAACAGACCATGAAGAGCAACTCTACACCCACTCTTAACCTCTTTCACTTCCTCAGGTGCCTAATACACTTTTCTATACACTTGGGGGCTATCACAGTCACAGGGACTCTCTTCTATGTACAACTGAACTGAAACTCATTCAAAATGTCTAGACAACCTCTCCTTTAAATACCTGAGTACCTGATTTTCAATTTATTTCTACACCCTTCTCACTACAGCCTCCTCCAGGAACTGATCCAAAATGCCTCCCTTTGTATTCTCTATTTTATTCCATGAAAAGTCTTTCAAAGCCCCTGTCAGCAGCACCACTGGCTCCATCCAGACAGAGTCGAGAAAGTATCAGTCCCCAGCACAAAGGCAGGGAGCTGTTTTAAGTAACAGCCATAATAATGCAAAATAAGATACTGTTCCATATTCATGAAGCCTGATTTAACAGCATCATTATTTCTGCCTCCTCTCTCCCTGGACCCTGTGTTAATGAGATGTGCTGGATTTGTGTTGGATCCCTGAATTACAGCCCATACAAACAAGGCAAGGAGGATTGCTCTCTCCTCAGCACCAGTGCCATAATTTAGTAGTGCAACTACTGCCGTGCTGGAATAATGCTTTGGTGCACTGAATATAACATCCTCCCTGGCCACAGTACATGTTATTTTTGGCAGAGGTGGCCAGTTGTGCCTAAGGAAGAAGATGGCTCCTCTGTCACCTGCACTGGCCATTTTGAGGTCAGTGGATGGAGTCCTTGAATTTCGGGAGGCCACAACCTGCATTCAATAGACTTTGGTAGCTCTCTTCGTTGGAATCTTGTAAATAGCGTGCAAGAGTTAATGCATACTAAATGGCAAAGGAAGGATTTGTACACCCACACCAAGGTGGTTTCATGAGATACTATGAAGCCCAGAAACTCAATAGCTAAGTCACCGTGGTCAGGTAGGACACATTCTTGTCACTGAGTGTAGCTGACACCAAATAGCTCTTCCTGCCTTCTGACATTGAACTAGTCTCAGATTCACAGGGCACGGACAAACTGACAGATGCAGCATCCATCCCCATCAGAGACAGAAAAAGGTTGAGACCAGCCTCTATCCAGAGAGAAGGTGTCAGAGTTGGGAAGCACAAACCAGAGGTCCTGCATGCTCTGGTTAAGATTGCAGCATTTGATGCGCACATATCTGACCCATACTCATCTTGCCCAGCCATGGGCAAGGCAACATAGAAAAAACATGACATGCTGGTGGAAGCACTGCATCAGGACAGGTTGTGCGTAATGCAAGGAGGAGGTAAGGAAACTGCAAATCTGCTGCCTGCACAGCTCCAGGCAGCAAGCTCCCATGACATACCTCAAAATGGAGCCCTGGCTGTGGCAGCCTGTGTGGATCCCCACTCCCCACTCCCACTCCTGTCAGCAGACAGAGGTTAAGAGACTGCAGACATTGTTATGCAGGAGATGAATCTCATTTATTTGTAACCTGTGGCAATTCCTTTTGTTCTTGGCTCAGAAAACCTGCTGGTGGAGTCTGCGGAGCAGCGAGGGGACCATTAAAAACAAAGAATTGCTTTCAATTCCCTTTGAAGTCCAATTTGCTGCAGTAAAACTGCAGGAGAATTAACCAGCTGGCCTGCTTAATTTTGCAAAAATTGAGGAAGGGGAAAACATCAGGCTGACCCTGCTGGAGCAGGTGATGACAGCCCAGTGCTGAGCTGGTCCTGTGGCCCTACAGACTCAACCTGCTGCTTGGAGCCATGCAACAGCAACAGAACAGAAGAAGATCCGAGAAATCTCCTTCCCATTAAGATTGCAGACAAAGAACCCAACCCCTACTTCAAGGGCCAAGCTGCTCACACGGAGCTTGGGAGGAGCACATCTCCTTACTGGAGACTATGATCTGCCCAAAGGCCACTGAAGAGTCAGCAGAGGAACAGAGGAGCCAGCTGAGGAAAAGCAAATGAACTGAGAAGATTCCCTTGGCCTGACATGATCTGACCCACCAATTCCCCTCAAGGTCTGTAGTGCTCGGGACTATAAATATTTAAGAGATGGATTTCCAACCATCTGAGCGCCTTCTCAGTCGCAAAGGCAAAAGCATCCTGAGTAAAGATGCACAGCCAAGGCTAGAGAAGCTGTGAAAGCACAAGTGCAAGAGGGACAGAAAAGACCTAGGCAAAAAAGGAGAGAACTAAAGAATTTCCTTTAAATATTTCCCCATATATGCACAATACTACCTACAGGGCAAGTAACCCAGATAATATTTCAAATTAAATATACTTGTGGTATTTAACACAAATCCTGCTCACACCGCAATGCCAGCTTCATTTTCACTGCCAACTTTTAATACAATTTGCTATGAACACATTTTCCACAGCCCCTTTGAGCTTGTAGTGCCAGGCTCCACTGTAACTATGTATAAATATGTATCTATAATTAAGCAATGGGGAAAAAAAAATACTAGATATACGTACTACATGGTCCAGGTTCAGAGCTTAGATAAGTACTTAAGAACTTGGTGTAAATTCAGATGTATCACTGACTTCTGATTGAGGTTACAACCTGAAAATACATTTTCCCCATTCACTTAGTAAAGGAGCTGGATTGAAATGAAGGGTAGTTTCCCTGTGCTTAGGCTGGCAGGGGAGTGGACATGAAGAAAAATTTGATTTTCTGACTCTTCAAAGGTAAAGACACACAGGAAAGAAGAGCTGCATAAGATCCCTTTCTTCATCGTGAGCAGAAGATAAGTTTCTAAAGAGAATATTTCAATGTTTGCTACAGTCTCATCCTGAGAGAAATTCAGGTAATAGGGTGAGTTGCTCAAGACATATTCAGAGATCTTACTACACAGAGAATATTTTTTTCTGACATTAGCTATAATTCACTTTCTTAAGCTCATTATTTTTCTTCTTCCTACCTAAAATGAGGCAACTATTGTTCAACACCTTGGGCTCAAGTTAGATCAATAAACACAATTTAAACAGTATCAACAGTATCCTGTCAACAGTTAGCAACATCAAAAAAAGTTCTGTTTCCACTGCACAAAGATGACACAAGGGATGCAAACTGCTTTGTGTTACATTAGAGAGGTGAATAATTCAAACCACTACAATGCCTTTCTCTCTGATCATGGAATACCCCAGGGCTGGAAGCCATTTCCTGACATTTACTTACTATTTGAAAATATTCAATGCATGTGGGGACTTTGCAGGTGGGGATTTTTTTTGTGTGTGTGGTTTTGGGGTTTTTTTTGTGTGTGTGGTTTTTGGTTCTGTTTTTTAATGGACAGGCTGCAATCAGGTCCTTCCCAGTATTTGATACGTGATGCTCAATCAGTTACTGCAGGTCAAGCAAGAGGCACCAATCTGAATCTGCTGAAAACTGCCCTTAAGTATTGCCAACATGAATATGAGTGTAAAATCTCTTTATTGGGAAGGCACCGGAAAGGTATGCTCTCTACAAACACCAGTACCAGTGGAGCCTGTTAGCTGGGATGTGCTGAGAGCACAGCCTGGCAAACCAGGCCAGAGTCACACAGGGATGAATTATTTGTAAGAACTGCAGCACTGCCCAGCTCTAGATGTATCGAATCTATTTTTAAAGTGACTCAGAATTATAAATAAATAAAACAGTGTCTGAGTTAAAAACTACATAGTGCCTCAACACCTACATGTAGTCTCCTTTAATGATCTCATGGCAGGCCTGGCCAAGGCACCGGATATATGCAGTGCTACAAGAAATTAGAGCATCCCTGGCCATAAGACTTCCATGTGAAGGCTCTGTAATCCTAGCAGCCATGTACGTGAGGGTGATGTGCTGCACACCCTGGCCAGGGTTCTGTGTTACCCTTCTGGAGGAGTAATGGTTGTTAAGCAGGTGAGGGGTCAGAGGGTTGCAGGGACCCTTCATGTCCCCTCTTACCTGTGGTGTTTGTGAGCTGGAAGGTGATGGATTTGTCAGGGATGCTGCAGACATTGCGGACAGACACCTGGCATGTGTAGCTGGCATAATCCTGAGGTCGTAGGTTTTTCAGCTTCAGGACTTTGGTTTCACCCTGGGATTTGGGAAAAAATAGGGGGGAAAAAAAGACACAGGTGTACAAAACACAGATCATCACTGCAAGTCCATAACCTGTCCCAAGGTTTACAGATTACCAGCAGGTCCCATCAAACCCTCAGGGAACTGAGCGTATTCCAAGTCCCTCCAACTCTATATAAAGGAGTCACAAAATGTTTGCAGTGGTAATTTCACCTCAGGGATTTCTCAAAACACCCAGCAACTGACTGACATTTGATCTGAAGCCACTGCCAAACAGGTCTGGGCATAATTTCTCATCAACTGCTGCCAGAATCATCTTGCAGAACATGACAAACCTTAAACATCCCAGAACAGATCCTGGGATCTCACTCTGAGATGTCAGTAGGAACCCAAGGAAAGTCACTAGGGACCCAAAATTGCCAAACCAAAGTAAATTAGAGCAGATTGAGGCATTAGTGTTGGCCTAAATATGACAAGTTCAACAGTTACACTGTAGAAATTTACAGTATAGAGGGAAAGAAGATAATTCAGAGAAATACTCAAAAAATTCCCAAAACTTTCTTATCCTTCTCCAGATTCTAATCTTATTTATGTGGATATAAATCCAGAGTGGCTGCATGGACTTTGATAGCCTTTTCTCATAGTAAGGTAACAAACAAAAAAAATCACTGCCTGGCACTCCATTAGTTACTGGTTTGTTATAGAAACAGAATCAAGTTGTTAAATTAATGATAGATGTGTTCTGTAGATATTTATTTACAGAATGCAAAAAACTCTGAGGTGCATCCTATGGTTTGCACACCATGCAACTCATATGTCTTCCCCCGACAACTTGTCGCTATTTTCTCCTTGTGTTTGTCTAAATCTCTTTTGGAGAAACCATTCCATAACTGCCTGCAAATGTGAGAAGGTGTCAGCATGACAAATCCTCCTAAGGACAACCTTGGGGGACTGGACAATGAGCTCAGGCATGCTAATATGCAGAGAACAAGGACATGAACTGAATAAATTAGAACGATAAATACCTGGGACACCAATAACCCTGTGAGAGTCCTGTCCCCTGAGGATTGTTGCTGTGCCACACAAATGATGGCATTTACACTGTGCATGTCATCTACTTACTTACAGGGTCATATGTATCCTGTTTATTGATTAGTAAATGTTGGGTAAATGTATATAAAGTCTTCAACTCCTTTCTAATGTAAAAGTCTGTTCAAACCTGACGCTGGTACAGGTTCATCTCTAAGACAATATTGCAAACCTCAGTGAAGATTGCTTTGTTAAACATAGTGCATTTGAGCTCTAGTAAGATTTTCCCCTCCCAACAGTGTTGCAGAGGTGTGTTTTTATTAACTTCAACTCTTACCAACCCAGGCTTACCAACTTACAGGCTTATACTGGTGCTAAGGAGAAGACCTTAAGGGCATGCCTCTATGAGCACAGCAGTCCTAACACCCTCTCTCAGAGCTGGAAATGACCCATCATGTTGGGAACATTGCCTGAGAGGAGCTGCAGGATGATGGGTCCTTTACACATTAATGCTGCAACATGGTGAATTTCTACCAGATGCCTTATTTAGCTGAAGAAAATATCCCAAGACATCCTCTCATTAAGCAATGTCTCCCGTTAATTACACTGAGCTTAGTGAAAGCTGGAGAGCCCATGGTGGCTTCCTCTAAGGCCAGGGATGTCCTACTTGGGAGCCACATAGTGCACAGACAAAGCTGTCTTCAGGGCCAAACAGCAGTGCTGACTTACAGTGTTTCTGCAAATCTGCTGCTAACCTGCAGCTCTCTCCTCCCTCCTCATCCCCCTGAATGTTTCCATTTGGCTGCCCATTTCCATGACCTACAGAGATGGCGTGTTTCAATAAAATATGAACACGACTACATTAACTTAAAGGTTGCCTGGGGCAATGCTCAGAAATCAAACTTGGGCAGAATGTGCTCAGGGCCCGGCTTTGGGAGTGCAGGAAGGTGCTTGGGATGAAACAGGTGCCCTGGGGAGCTGCCCTTCCAGCCCTCCCTTCTCACCCATCACTGCCTTGTGCTGCCTAGCAGACTTGCTGGAAATACTGGGGCTGATTAGCATCTGAAGAGCATTCAGAACCGGAGCTCAGCTTAGGATAACATGCCCAGAGTGCCTTGGCAAGAGAAAAAGTCCCTTTGGTCTCCCACTGCATTGGCAGGCTAACTACTGTGAAGGAAGTGGTATTCATGGGGGGAACATGGTTGTGCAGGGCAAGTCCAGCACAGGCAAGCAGGACAAGCAGAAAGGATGTGGACTCTGTCATTGGACAACATTCAGGAAATGCCCAGGCATCTCTGCTCCCCCTTACACATGATCATTAGGAAAAGCCCATGGATCCCACAGCAATGCCTGCCATTCGCTCACACTGCTAAACAAGAAGCACTTCCCCTCACAGATGGGGCTTGGGCATTCAATTACCAAAAAAAAAAAAATTAGCAATGGGAGATAAAGGAAACCTGATCTTGGAATTTTTGCTTGGATTTTAGTCTCAACCATAATAAACTCATTAGGGGAGCTGTGACCTGCTCTCAGGGACAGTGACAAAAATGGGAAGGTAATTCTAGGCTGTCACACTGCCCCCTGCTGCTCTGCTCTTCCTGTACCCTGGGAACTTACATGCAGGAGGCTCTACCAGCCTTTCTGGAGACAGTGCTCCTTGCGGTGCTCCACACTCTCCTCAACATCATAATCCATACAGGGAAAGAAAGATAATCTACTACAGTGCCCTGCATCAGCAAGACACTCAACGTAAGTCGGCAGAGATTTGCTTTTTTTCACCTGTGTGTAGAGGGGTTCATAGATGTCCACGCCATTGTCCTGACTGTGAGAAAGTGTCTCAGCTCCCCGTTTCCAGATGAAGCGAGCTGGTGGGTTGGAGTTGACAGTGCAGCGGAGGAAGACAGTCTTCTCTTGGTAGAAGCTGCCACGTACGTCGCTGATGGTCTGGTGAACGGTGAGAACAGGTTCATCTAGATCTGGAAGGAAAGTAGGGATGGTCGCAGCAGCAGTTAGCAAAGCTTGGTCTGCATGTACAGCCTGCAGAGCAAATGATGCTCCAGGCACCACAGAGGAGAGGGGAAGGTCCCACACGTTTGGCTGATGACAACTGCTGATTTAAGAACTGATCTGAGAACAGGTAATACAACCAATATCTAAAGGGAACAGACAGGAGAAGCCAAAATTGTCCCGCTCACCACACAACCTTCAGAGAATAGAAAGCAGTCTCTGGTTTGCAGATCCCCATGCAGTCCTCAAACCACCTGCCTGCCACATGCCTCTCAGAGGAGTGGGCTGCCTCACCTTCCACGATGGCACACCCCCACTCCCTCCCTCAAAATCACCACTCCCTACTTCAGTGAGAGGTCAGAGGGATCCCAGGAAACTCTACTCCATCATCATTTCTCCACTTTTCAACTCGCAGATCCCTCCTGGAATCACAGGACTAAGCCCATGGCTGTGAGATGTCCATACAAAGGACAAAACAAACCTTCAATTAAAGGAGTGAGAGTGAAAATCAGGATAAGATTGAGGAACTGAGATGGAGAATCATGTAGACAGGAGCAAGCCTTGTGTGGAGTCATGGGAATATGAGATTCAAAACACTGTAATAGGAATGTATAATTTCTCTCCCTATTAAATATCCTCTGTATTTTCTTCAAAGTCTGTACTGACTATCCTTCTTCAGCAAATTCTGCTCGCTTTAACTCCATCCCCCATCCCTAAACTGATTGGATTCTTTTGTTTTCTTCCTTTACAGAAGACACTCCTTACAATTCCCTCACCATACCTCTACCAGACCTGCAGCCATCATGACTGAATCAATGGTTATCAGTGACTTCACTTGCAAGGACTCAAGCAACAGCTCCACAGGGAGAGTATTTTCTCCACCCATGTAGAGCACGCTGCTCCCCGAGGGTTGCCCACCTGCTAAAAAGGGATCATTTTCTTGGAAGTTGCACCAGGTATCAATGTTTGAACATCAAAGTAGCATGGGGGAAACCTCAGAGGAGGTGGATCTTTCTCCTCCCAGAACCACTTTGAGACTGACTGAGGTTAAACGTTAAGATCCCACTTGACAAGAATTGACCCTTTAAAACTGAAATCTGTCCCTGTGCCCTCATGTATGTCTTTTAAGGCATCTTTTGAGCTCAGTTGAAGTGATTCTACATTTTCAGGAGCCTTATGACCCCATCTTCAGCTTTGAGGAAACTGAGGTATGTCTCTGGTGCTGCCAGCAAGTCTTCTGCTCGTGTTAACATATTAACATGCTCATTGCCTCCCGCCCTCCTATGCCACCTAATTTTCATTACATTTTATTTTACAGATTTGCAAGTTTGGAGATCTGACTTCTAGAAAGGAAGAAGGAAAGCAAGGATGAGTTTCTGTTAACAAGTCATCCAAACAACGTATGTTCCCTGCTGAATCACAAGTGTCAACTTGTGCATTTGCATATTTTAATGAGCTGTATGCTTGGCAGACAGCAATTGTAATGGGACCTGAAATTTGTCTGCTTGACCATAGCTCAGAGATACGAGTAGAGCCATTAATGGAACAATGACAAGACCCAAAAAAATATCTCAGAGGAAAAAAACAAACCAAAACAAAAAAACCAATCAAAAAACACTCAAGGCTGAAGAAAAACATACACAAGTGGAAAAAAAAAGGCTTCTCTCCATACAGTGCTGTCTTCATGTGGCCATAGGGTGACTGAACTTTACATCAAATTCTTTTGGACCAGGACCCTGGGAACAGATTCTCCTCTTTTCCTTCTTCTTTGTCTTTAATCATCCTTTATTTGTTCAAACTTTACATGAGTGACTCTGTAGCAACCATCCTTCTAAGAATCCATTTCTCAGCAGAAAGTATGGTGAATCATTTCCCTTTCAAACCAAAGAAGATGCTTGCTGTTCAGGTCTCTTGGCTCCCAGCTACTCCCCACACAGAAAACAACATTTTTCTTTTGGTTGCTAAAGCTTTCCTCCCTCGAATCTTCCAGCCTTCTTTTGTAGCAGTCAGCTCTAGGTCTAGCCCTCCTGAGAAAAGCTAAAATAAAGCCTACAATGATATGTATGTCCTTGATCTACAAGTAACACCACTGATGTCAGTGAGCTGCACAAATGATAAATTTGGCCCAAGGCTGCTCATGGAGATGACCACATGGGATGTTTCATGCACAGTAAGAGCTTGTAAACATTCGTTCTTTCTTTTCCTTTACTTTCTCTTTCTCCCACATGGAAATACTCTGAACAGCAGCTGCCTCTCTGCCAGTATCAAATCAATACGTTAAAGCCTCACCGATGCTCATTTGAGGCAAAGGAATATCATGCTACAGGGTTGAGAGTTTCCAGTTTGATATCCTCTCGGCACCAACAATGCTCTCTGTACAACCTTGCTGTCTAATACTAAAAGTATGACTGAGGACGAGCAGTAGCTGTCAAGGACCCCAAAGTACACATGAGGGTGTGTACACATGACCTCTAACTACAAAATGGGTTGCAGGGAAAGAAGGGGTTTGTTTTCAAACTCTTGTTCATTCAGCTGAAGGTTGCCTGGGTGAGCGTTCAACAAAAACAGTGACTTTTCCTATATGTTCCCTTTACCTACTGCAAATACCAGCAGAAAATAGTCTCTCCTTCCTAAAAACCAAGTGAGCAGAACAGAGGTGCAGTACCAAGTCCATCTGCAGAGTAGATGTTAGTATGAGAAAGCCCTTGGCCACCCCATTAGCCCCATAGTTCTACAGGTCAGAGCTGCATGAGGGACCATGGGACACTACATCACTCTAGCTCCATCCTGCACTGTGGGAGTGCCCTCAGGGCATAAAGAGATTCATGGTACAGTCCTGTTCTAGAGACACAGGCCCTGACAAAGTGTCACACTGAGGCCTAAGAAAAGTAAGTCCCCTTTGAAATGGAGAGTTATTGTATGTATGCTTCCACCCACACAGGAGAAGAAATAGACAAAGAAGCCAAGCAGATCTAGGGCAAGTGTCAAAACTCCCCTAGAGAAAGCGATGCAATGCCAGTGAAAAAGTACCCATCTTGCACATAGTGGCTGCTGCTGAAGCAATCTACTTCCCAGCCTAGGTAGGATGCTGCCCACACACCAATAAAGGGTAGGGCAAGGAAGGAACAGAGACGGGAACTTCTCCCAGCCATACAATATGACTGTGGATCATAAGCCTGCCAAAAGCTAAGGATGCTCATGTCTGTGGCACAGTTTGTGAGAGTCACATCACAGTAGGGCTGGACAGCAGGGCTAAGAGGAAGCATTCAGGCAGCAGTTGCTGTCAGCAAAAATATGTGCAAAAGTATATCCAGGTTTGTACTGGAGTTTTGACAGATAACCACAGAGCACATCAGCACAGAAGACTGTCTTGCTGATGAATGTGGGAACAGGTCATGACAGGTTCTGGAACAGTTTCAGCTGCTTTATCGTATTTCAAAACTTTTTAGCATCACCTCTTGCTGGCTAGGCCTTCTCAGAAGATATGAATGAGGAGAGAGATTTGGTATTATTTGGGCTGGAGAAAACTGGAATAGTGGATAGCTAAGGGCAATGAGCAGAATGGTAATTTTCTGCAAGAGAGAAAATATGTTCAAAAGTTGCTTAGACATTAAATCTTGGATTCCTCCCATATGGGTGTTATGGCATAAGTTTAATTTCCCTCCCTTTTGTCCACAGCAGCCCAAGAATAGACATTAATCCTGAGAATAAACATTAAGAGAAAACTTCAAAACTTGGAGCACAAGTGGAAAACCACTAACAGTATCTCCAGGACACAAGAAGGATGGGCACTGTGACCAGACAGAGAAATGCTGCATCACCTTCATATTCAGCCTTTCACAGCTCAGTCTCCTCAGCTGCATCCCATAGTCTTCTACACTGTTTCCATCATGCCACAGAGCTGGCAATGCTGGGAGCAGGGCACTGATTTCAGAAACTCTCCCAGCATCGGGGGCACTACCAACTTCAAGAAGCATTGGTTTGCTTCAAGCACTACCAGCTTCAAAATGAAGATAAAGAAAGCAGAAGCTACCTACAGTGCTAAATCCCAGACAAGTGCTAGGGAATCCTGTCAGTGACAGACACCATGGCACCTAGATAAGAATGACTCACAAGGACAGACAGAACTATATTTTTCATGGATAGGTCTAATCTCTTAGGGAAAATGGACCCTGAGGACACCATGCCAGTCCCTTTCCTCCTGAATCAGATGCACGTGGTCCTAGGGCAATGCAGCTCCCTGTTGGCCCCGCAGTGAGGCAGAGACATGCAGTAGAACTGTGGGAAGGTCTGGGTTGCCACTAAACGACTTACACTGCACATCTACTCGAATGGACTTGATGGCAGGGACCCCAACCCCATTTTCTGCTTTACAGTAATAGCGGCCCCCCTGCAGCCTTTGGATCTTCTCAATCCGAAGGGTCTCGTTAAGCACTGACGTCTCTTGGAATTTGTCCGACGCGCTGCCAGCTGTTTTGGTCCATCTCACCTGCATGAGAAGAACAAGACAAATGAAATCAGTGATAGAAAATAGAGACCCCAAGGTACAGCAGAGCTCCCTTTGCTGCTCTTCCCTCTCCTCTCCAGCCCTCTCAAGAATGGGTCCTACGGCATCACCAGACTTAGCAAAGCTCAACTACTGATCTCATTATGTCTCAGTAGGCCAGCTGCTGATTCTCATCCATCACCAATCCTCACGTCCAAGAATTTAGGATGAGCCCTCAGTTCACCTAGACACACACTGCATATTTCCCGCTCCTGCTCTGGTCCTGTAAACCCAGTAGCTTGCTCAGTTTTATTCTGCACAGGACTATTGGCATTCAGCCTTGGGACCCCATGTGGCTGGTAGGTCATGATGCTGCTGCAGACATCAGCTCACAGCTACAGAGCTTTCATTGCAGTTCACACTCATCTTTTTCTGGACAGCAAGGCTATTGCTGCTTTTTGCTTTTCCAAGAGTGAGAAAATGCAGTTCCTATCTGACTCTTGCCCCTTTCCCACAGGGAACCCCAGCGTATTTTATTTTTATAAGGCATCCTTTTGCAGTACACAAGGTTTTCCTCTGTTTTTAAAGATACAGAAAAGAAAAAAAAGAAAAAAAGAAAAAAATCCCTTCAGATTTCAAGCTATCTTTGCATTTTTTTGTCCTTATGTCACATGTCTTAAGATCCTGGCTTGCAGGAACAATGGAGCTGCATGATATTTCACGGTGAATGGTGGCAAGAGGACAGCAATCCTGAAGACTGAATGGTAATTCTTATGTCTGGAATGAGGTACAGCTCTCACAGTGGCAGTACAAGCTTTCCCCTTGTTTTGTGCAGTACAGACAATGAAAGAGAGAGATGGCTTTTCCCAGCCCATTGGTTTCCTATATCTATAGCCTTCCTTCTAAAAGCTGGTGACTGCCAGTCTCCTGCACTGGTGCCCATGTAGACTCTGGGACTGAGATCCAACAAGATCAGCCAGGAGAAAGAAGATAGACTTGCATTCAGCGTTGGCTATAGATAAAATGTACCAAATACCTTGACCACTCTGCCAGACTTTGCCTAAAGCTCACTGCCACCACCTGATTGATGCTGGTGCTCTAGAAAGAGCAGGAGTGTCTATGTCTCACTCCCAGAGCACCAGACTGAGCAGATTTTCAGAGCTAATGACCATGGATTTATTCAGCCTTTGTAGGCTTATGAAATTGTCTGAGGGCTCCAAGACTCTCCGCGTCTCCTGTTTGCAAGGACAATTCAGCCAGCTCTTTAATCTTTTCAATTGCAATCTCATTTAAGTATTTTGGCCACATTTTCATGCTTTAATGACTGGTTGATAGAAGGGGAAAGAGAAGATTAAACAAAGGTTAACATAAGAGCTTAGCTGGGAAAGAAATCAATCCATGAGGAGGAAGGGCAGAGATAGGATGCCTGTCATGTTTTATATGCACAGGTTCCAGTCTCCCCAGTCATGCCTAGTTCCACATTTTCATGTACCCTGTGAGTGTCCAAGCAATGACAAGCCACCATGTTGCCCACTAGAATGCTGTCTGCAACAGGCTCTGCTCCAGAAATCTCTCTGGCTACTCAGGCTCAAATCCCTACAACCTGACAGGACCTTCCCACACATTCAACAACCTTAGGCAGGGCCAGCCCTGCCATCTTCCTCATTTACGATGTACACAGGTATCATTTGCCTATCACAGTCACAAGCCTAGGCTGGTCATTTTTGCTGGCTTGGCTCAGATTATTTTCTTTTTATTGTCTCCAGGATATGCTTTTGATGCATAAAGCACTTCAAATCCTGCTGGCTCCCTTGCCTTTGTCATCGTCTCATTGCCAAGTAGCTCCTCACAAGCAAGTCCACAGAGGCATTACTGGTATATGCAGACATACGGCTTCTCAGCACAAATATTTTTGGCAGGACTGAGGAAGGGGGCCAAGAAGACACAAGAATCATATGTGTCTCCCTTGAGTGTATTCTGGCACATCCATCCTCCTAGTATGCACCAGCTGCCACTCCTACCATGCTCTATCCCAGAGCTTACAGACCCATGCTCTGGTCCAGTAGCTCTATGGACTCATTCACCCTAACACTGAACCACCCTGCTTGAGTATCTGAAGGGTGGAGAGGTGGCTGCATGGGACTTCAGGCTATACAAGCCTTTAGGCACCCCAGGGAAGGACTGTAAGTTAGCCAAGCTCAGCTTCATACCTCTCCACTGAACTGTGTCTTCGACAACAGCATGGATATGTCCAGTGCCACAAGTACGAATCCAACTCTTCTTGGTGGCCATAAATCAATGAAAAGTGGGCTCCGCACAGCGGTCAGTGAAGTGCAGTACAAACAACTTCACAACCTCTCCCAAGCAGGGTCCCCTGGGCTCTCATCATGTAAGAGACTGATGGACCAAGGAAGGACCAATTCCTATGGCCAGCACATGTGGATAGTCTTATCTATTCTCTACATTGTTCCTACTTTGTAGTAAGAGTGTTAAAGATTTGAGGGTGGATTGTATATTGGATTCAGTCTGGGCTTTCAGTTTCTGGGGGGACTTCACTGAAAATCATTAGAAGGTCTCTGTAGGCTCCTGCAAAGCTTTGTGGGCTGTTTTCTGCGAAAGAAACCTTAAATGCTTCATAGCTTAACAAACAAGTGCTTGCATGATGGGTCATCCCTATCTGACTCCAATATGTAGGAGAAAGCTGGGCACCCCGCTGCCTACAATTTTGCTCTATGTGGAGACTACAAACATGAGAAGTATGGGTGACAGCTAAGACTGAAAATTTACCTGTGGCCGGGGGTGTCCTGTGACCAGACACTGCAGAACCAGCGTGTCCCCCTCCCGAATTGTGTAAACGCGTTCACTGATGTTGTCTTCCTTCACCACACATGCTTGCCCAGCATGGATGATCTGGGCCTGAGCAGGAGCTGTGGAGAGAAAAGAAGAGGTAAAGAGGGAAATGAGCAGTATCCCATCTCCTTATGCCCACTACCCAGGGCAGCTGCTCCCACTGCAGGGTGGAAGAGCCAGTTCTTAAGCCACAGAGGGGAAGAGCCCAGACAGTGCTGGAAATGAGACACAAAGGTCTTAGGAAGTAGAAAATTAAGCAATTTTTCCCATGTTATGGGCAACTGGTATCAACCTTATTTTAAAACCTTTGGTCTTGTGACGAGCAGTTGTAGGCATTGAAAAGCAGAATATGGAGATTTTTGGGGGACCCTTCTGCATGGGTTGAGTACTAAGAATATCCTACTCTCATCTCTCCCAGAGAGGAGTATGTAGAAGCAGCTATTTCAGGGACTTGGTCGAATCACAGCTGTTCTATGCCTGTCAAAAATAAGCCTGATTACTATGATTTACCTTGCAGGGGTCTGGCATAACTACCAAGCAGCGTCAGAAAGGGCTTTGAAGCTCTGTACAGCGATTAGCACACATACCTAGAACAGGCACAGCACACGCTGCAGGAAAAACAAGTCTTTCCCATATTAAATAGCAGCCTATCTCAGCCTTGAGCAAGAGAGAACACCGTCTGCAAGATCAGGGGACCCATAATCTCTAGGGATCTCTACACCTAGGGCTCCAAACAGACATCAGTTACTCCCAGGAAAATGACTGAAGACCAGCGCAGTGAAAAAATACATAGAAAGAAAGTTCCCAAATCAAAGTTAAAAACCACAATGACCCCAAAAAGCACCTCTGTCCCATTGCAGCCCTGATGAGCAGCAGGGATAGACAAGCTCTAGGAGAACAGGATTTTATAATGAAAAAAGCCTCAGCTCTGAAGTCCTGTGCAAACAGCCTTTGGCTTCCTGCTCCAAAGCATTTGTGTGATGACAGAAGCAGCTGAGATGTATTGAAGGCAACTTTGCAGCCCAACAGGACACCTCCATTTGTTCAAGGGGAAAACTCCAGTCGCACTTCAAGAACAGAGAAACCCACAAACGTCTCTGAGTCAGTGCCTCAGTGACGGTTCCCTGGGATACTTCCCTGACTTGCTAGAATGCTTCCAGGAGACTCTGGAGTCACATCTCGAGCTTCTATTTGTGAAATATAACACAAATGAACAAATCACTGAGGAAATGATCAAAGGTTTCAAAGCAACAAGCTTCAGTAAGACTTCTTAAACATGAACAAATTTTGCACAACCTATTAAGGCTGAACCAAGCACCCACTTTTTCCTCAATGTTAGTTGAACTTCAAAGGCTCCTTTTTAAAAAAATTATTTTCATTCTTTTGACATGACCAAAATGTTCTAAAACCAATCACCTGGGCAAGGGAAGCCCTCAGATTTTTACCGGTTTAATCTGCCAGCAGTACAGACCTGGGCTTGGGCAGTGGAGAAAATCTGCCTTTGAGGGCAGTTTATAAACTGGCGTCACTACCATGCACTAACCAAGCGGCAGTGACATGAGAATGGACACAGGGTTAGTGGACAACAAGTTGCTCTTGCTGCTGGGGCTTCACAGCTGCCACAGCCACCCAACATCTAAGCAGCAGCACTGCACATACAGCAAGTTACTCTCTTTTTTGACGCTTTGTTAAAATCACTATTACTGTACAAACTGTTGACTAACAGAAGCAACATGTGTATTTGAATAATATGATGGTACAAACATGTACAAATCCCTCAGGGATTTGTGTTTTCCCCCACTGCAGGCCTCCCAAGACGCCCGCCATCACTCGAGCACTATGAAATGCTGAAACCGACTGTCAAGGCTTCGCTGATACAACTGAGCAGGTGAGTGACTGACCTTTCCCTGCCTGGGTGGCAGAAGAGTCTTGTTGAACCCAAGAGCAAGTGGAAACCTATATATGTGCTTACACACATCTGTGTCTTTGTATACCCATACATGTATGAATATGTATACTGATATGTAAACACATTAAGTAAATTAGTGACTTATCGGGAAAAGACTATAATAATGCTTGTCAAGCCAACAGTCACAGAGGAGGAATTCAGAAGCCTTTATAACCTTTACTAATACACTTTAATCCAAATGACAGTATCTTGTGCTGTTACAGCCCTCAGATCAGTCTTCTGCAGATCTGCCATCACACCTTCAACCCCACATAAACTGCAGAGCACCACTTACGGGGCTAATATCCAGGCTGGAATGCTGAAGAATCCCTGTTCTATGATTAAAAGATAGACCAGTCCCTTCACATCCTATGCCACATTCCCCCCCATCCCCAAACTGTGCTGCCTGCATTTCAGTAGAGTCCTGGCACCCTGCAGCAGCAAAGCTCTTGTAACCTCTCTTTGCAGTCTTTGGGCTGCATTTGCCAGCTGGTGGCTCTATTCTCCCTTTGCAAACATGACCTTGCTGCAAAAACTAATTTCCAGACACCCCATGGAGAATCAGAATATTTATCTGCAGCTCTAGCTCCCAGTTAAATGTTGCTCTGCTGTACCCCATATGGTATACAAGGTAAGTCGTATACTCTTTTCCCTTTGTCTATCCCTCTTCTGTTATTTCACCTTTCATATGTAACCCTTTTCTACCACTTCTCCAAAGACATTTCCACATGGAGAATTTCCACAGCAAAATCATTAGGTCCGGCGGTACAGGATTAGTGGGCTTTTGTGCAATTATTCTGGTGCCAAAATACCTTCTGGTATTTTTCTGGTGGCTGAGTTTTAGAGTAATATTATTTAAACTAAACCGTTTTTGGCCCTACAAATCATTACATGGTACTAGTCTACAGCAAAATGACAACCCTGGGAATAAGCCCTGGGTCATAATTTTGTCCTCTTCTCCCAAAATCTCCCTGGATACACTCAGCTTACAAGCAAGGGTGTGAACATCCAGCTTTGTTCATAGGTGTGTGAACTTGCTTGTGTCTTCATCACTAATACCTTTCAGCCAAATTCATTAGAAAGGCACATCACTTTAAGTGAATCTCATCTGCTTAAGCTGTAACATCTCTCTGGCAATCACAGCACCAGGTCCTCAGCAGAACATCCACCATTTTTCCATGTCATAAACCCCACATGAACCCAAATCCCTCAAAAGGGAACTCAGAAAGCCTAGGGTTGTCATGGAAAGAAAGGCACTCAGGTAGATGGCATAGAAGCCTGAGAACTCTGCCTTTGGTTTGGTTACAACTTGACATTAGTAAAGGGGTGGGGGCTAAGCAATGAACCAGTCCAGCTCTTTGAGGCCTGCACTAAATCACGAGATGACACTCAGGAAGGTCTCTGTTCCAAGCTCAGCCTGCCACAGCACACAAAGGCTGGGAAAGTCACCTCAAGCCATATTACAGATGGGCAGAGAGACTGTGAGGATTAATTGCACTTCTAATGTGATTGAACAGAAAGAATACATTATTGTTTGACATCACCCCAAGTCTCCTGGAGGATTTCAGCATGCAGACACTTTGCACATTGCCAGCACAACAGGATGGCAGGACCATGCCTGTCAGAGCATCAGTTTCACAGAAGGCCCCTAGGAATGAAAAGAAAGGCTGGAGCATGAGGCCAGGTGCTGGAGTTGAAGCAGTAGTCTCAGCCATTCTCAGCAGTGCTCTGTGAAGAACAACTCTTGCACAGAGACAACCTCCCCTGCTAAGTCCTGCTGGGGCAGAATCCCTCTCCTCAGACCATCAAACCCCAAAGCAGAGATACAAGGAAGACCTCTGATGGCCTCTGTGGGGGAAAAGGGGACAGATAGTTTCCCGCCATATTTTTCCCAGAATTTTGAGAGACAGATGCATCATTACTCTTATTTCACTTCCAGGTAAGAGATCAACTTAGGGAAGGCTCCCAATACAAAGTCCTCCAGAGAAACTAGGACAGCCAAATATTGAGTGTCAGATGTTTTAGAAGGGAAAAAATTCAGACTCTGAACATGCGGCATTAGGCCCTTCCTCAGAAAATGGCTGGCTTGCAATGCATTTGGCCTCTGCACTGAGATTTTCTACTATGCTTTCGCTTGATATATTTACACATTAAAACAAAAGGAAATTGAAATGGATAAAATAACTTTATTCCCAGTGCAGTGTACTGCACAATGTTATTATTACCATAATCTGGAAAGTTTATGAGATGCTTGGTGCTGAAAATGAGAGAAAAATGGTCTTTTGGGGAGGACTCAGTCATCTGTGGTTCACATGTCTAACCATTTATCTCCTTTAATCTGAGATCCCATTGCTACAATGGCAGTGATGAGAGCTCCTTCACAGAGAGGACGGTAAGTGACACTGCCTACTTTGCTGTCAACACCCACAAGGGCCACTCTCCTCACTTGCAGCACAGCATCAACCACACTTCACTGCTGCCTTGTCAGGAGGCTAACATTAGCCATCACTGTTTGACTCTATCCCACCATTACCCTTGCCACCTGCACACATCCTGCTGATGGCCTCAAGGATGAAGAGCGTTCATCTCCAAAGCTGCTGGGCTAATACCCACAGCTACACACACAGGGGCACTGAATCCACCCACCTCTGCTATCGCCCTCATGCAGGGTAGGGGAAGAGGGAAGCTGTACCTGGAGCTTTCTTTTTTCCTCAGGCTTAATCTACCACCCTACTTAGCATGGCAAACAATGATCTTCCGTGTATCTGGTGTAGTTATAATTCAGTCTCTTCTGCACATACCCTAGTCAAAGAAGCCAAAGTTCTTCCCCATTTCTGTTCACAGGCTCCTTGGACTCACATTGCTTAGTTACACTGGAGCAAGAAGGAGGGGAGCATCAGCTGCTAATCTGCTGCTTAAACCCCTAAAGAACCTGCCTGTCTCCTTCCCTCGCCATTCCCATCCTGAGAAAGTGGTATGTAAGGGATGTATCTTGAAGGGAGTTTCCATAAAAGGGAAAAACACACGGGGTATTTATGAACTACAGTGGGGTTGAATTAGCATTTCATTAGGGAAATCCACGTCTGGCATTCCTTGTGGAACAGCCACTCTCAGCAACTGTGTGTCCATGGGTGGAATTGCCCTGCAGCACTATTAGTTACAGAGCGTACACGGCAAAACACCCAGGGGGTATCTCAGGCCTCGAAGTCACTGCTTTAGTTAGTGTTTCATCCCGTCTGTTCAAGCACAGATCTGCTTGAACAGCAGAGGCATACAAACTTGGAGACCTTTGAGGAAGGGATCATGTCCCCTTAGCAGAGCACAAAGAGAAGCCAGAACACATGTAAAGGGAAGAGGCATGCTAGCAACACAGCAGGAGTTAGGAAAGTCTAGTAGGATGGGAAGGGTCTGCAGGGGCAGCATCCTGACCATCAAACAAAACACTGCTCTGGGAGCGGATGGCAACTGCCTTGATGTGTGCTCCATCACTATTCAGCTGGTCTCACTGATTGCTTCACTGTGGATGAAGACCACAGGCTTTGCTGAAACTTTAGACAAAACAAATTAACCAGGCCAGATCCAGCCCACAATGCAGGGCATGATATCGATGTACCATTTGAAAAGGAGAATTCACTCCAGCTTGAGGACAATTATGGAAATAATAATACACAATCAGTGTCCATTAACACTGTCAGCAGGGTTGTGGATCAATATTGTATTAATGGCTGAAGAAAGACTGCCCATACTCATCAGTCAGCAGTTAAGACCAGCACAACAGCAGAAGAAGAGAAGATAACAGTGGGTGGGTGTAATCGAGCTGAGGCATTGGATGTCTTTGTAATGCCTGCCCAGGGAACCCCTGCCATCACCACTTTTCAGAGCACATTCCCTGGTGCTTGCTCAGGGGCCTCCTCCTCACCTCAACCCCTCACTGTCTCTTTGACCAGTGCAATGGCAAAGGGAGCACAGTTCCTGCAGGGAACAAGGGAACTTCCCCCTTCAGTACCGTTCAGCCTAATTACGCTCCAACTTTTAACACAAGACCAGGCTAGTCCCCTAGCAGAGAGGGAGGCAATTCAGAATCCCCAGGGATAGGTGAGGATCAAAGCACATCCATGGTCCTGGGTCTCCTCCCACTCCTTGAACTGTCTTGCCCAAGCTCCTCTGGTTGACTTTTCCAACGTGGTGTGCTGCCTGGGCAGCTCTGTGCTGCTACAAGGCTCTCCTAAAGCAAGCCTTCCCTTCAGGAAGCCCTCCCTGCATGCTGACACTAAGGGTTACAACCCGAAACAAGACGGATCTCTAGGGATGCTCTTTGACTCCCATGCACCAGTGTTCTCACTGCAGCCCAAACCAAACATGCTCAAAAAAAAAAAAAATTCCTCTTACTGTACTCCTGGCCTAAATTTGCAGCAAGGAACACATTATATTTCAGTAGCAAAATGACTCTGATTCCTTTGGTATTTGCACACTGATAATGATTAAAACACAAACATCAATCCACTCATAAAAGAAACAGAGCCACTCCCAAGATACGCAAAGCAACCATGTCTAACTCCACACAACACTTCATAGCACTCTTGAGCAAGAAGAAAAAAATCAGGTTTTCAGTGGGAAGTGCACAGAGAAATGACAGAGTTGCAGAAAGTAATCACTGAGGATGAAACTTGGCTACTTAAAATAGCATGGGATTGTTTTTTACTTGGAAGAGACCAAGACTTTGTCTTTACATCTCTGGCTGATTACATCTCCAGAAGCAGTTTCCTTTTGCAAAGCTCAGCCAGATAGATTTCCACAGTCTTAAAATACCTTTTTGCTTAATCAATGTCACTTCCTTGAAGCATCTCTATAATTTTGTTTCTTTTAGAAAAATGCCAGCAACAAAATCATGTCATGAACAGCATGTACACCTCACAGTGACTCGTAACACCTGCTCCCGAGACCACCATTCAATTTATAACTAAAGCAGTATTATGTGCTTTACTAAAGTGTCAGTCACCAGATCATCACTGATCCCTCGCCCCCCCCCCAGTTCCCCACTCCACTGTCTACAAGGCTCACTGGCTTTCCTAGATGTTCTCAAAATATTTTCACATAGGTCCACCTAACTGCAGAGTGTCAAGCAGCAGAGCAAAATCAATCGGCAACTTTGTTTGATAAGAATCAAGTGACGGATATTATACACACACAACATTATGGTGGCATAAACCTTGTATTATTGCCTAACTCTTATGCCTGACTGGAATTTCTATTGATGACTCAACGCCACCAATATGAGGTAGGTTGTCTCCAAATCTTCAGGGCTCCAGATATGGTGGCAGTCAGAGCCTGTACCTCAGCTATACTGTCCTGGAAGATTCCAACTTTGGCTGGGAAATGAAAAAAGCATGCCTGTCTTTTAGTAGCCATCAAAGAGACTTTATAATCTTTTCCAAGCCACTTCCCACTGTGCCAGCTACAGAGCCTGAGCTGTATCTCTAAATCTTGCTGTAAAACCCAAGAAGCAACAGAGCCACACTTGGGCAAGGTGATCCTGCCAAGCTGAGTGGTCAAAGCATCTCACTCAAAAACACATTTCTTGTCTGGTTGCTACTTAAAGCTCCTAAGCATTTTAGGGGGAAATACAGATGAGGCAAGCATTTAAGGCAAGAAATCATCCTCTATTCTGGAGACCACTGACAGACCAACTTGTTTGTCGGCTGGTAAAATACAGAAAAAAATGAAACAGTCCAGTCATAGAAAACAAGGCTACAGAGAGAGGAACTCAGCTGGGCATGTACAGCACAGACAGTCATTTATCCCATCCACGTGCTGCAGGAACAGCCCCAGTAGGACAGGCAAGCTCTAAGCTCCTTGGTAGGTTTTGATCCCTTGCCTCCTTACATAAACACCCTCCATGTCTCCAGTCCCCTGAACCAATCTCCAGCTGCTCCATGCACCCACCACTGTCTGAAGGTGAATTAACAGCTACAGGCATCCAGAAAGCTTGCAGACCCTTTGGCATTTATTAGCCCTCATGCTCTCAGCTTTCATTGTGTCCATCACCAGAAGCCTCTGAGTAGATAGTTTAACAGAGAGCCAAGGCTGGCTCAGGTGGAGACACAAGTAGCTGCTCTTCATACATCTCACACTTCTGCTCTCCTTTTTTGCTCCTTCATCATAGCATGAAGGACTCACCAAAGATGCATATCCCCACTCAGCCAGGAGAACTACCTTTCACAGCCATGCTGCAGCTTGGCAGCACAGGCAGCAAAGTCCAACAGGGAATGTCCCTAGGATCTGCTGCTAATAACTTTTGCAGGTAAATGGGCTTTGCTTAAATGGTCACAAGGGTTTTACCTCTCCTCTTTTCCCTGAATTCAAGATCAGCTCATTCCCAAAGCCACCATTGGCACTGCTTTTTCTAGTTTCTTTCCCCTTCTATACTTTGAACAACTTTGGTGGCTCTTCAACAAAGAGGTCCATGGGCACAGATCTTTAAACCACCGTTCTTTGAAACTCAGCTCTCCTTTCATGGCTAGACCATCTAACATAGGAGATAAAAGGAAAGCACAACACAGACACTTCTTTCTTTCAAAAGTGAGAAAAAAAAGTCAATTCGCTAATCATTTGTTGACTAGATTAGCAATGAAGGTGCATTAACTCCAATCAAGGAATAACTACAGGCTCCCTTTCATATCAAAACTGAAAAAGAAATCAGATGACAGCTGTGGTTCCTGGATCATAAAAACTAAAACAAAGCAGAGGTAATGGTTTCAGACTGAATTCCCCAGCTGATAGGACACATAGGAAATGCTCCAGACTTTGCTGGTGGAGAAACCACCAAAGTCACACACACTCACTAAATAAAACCCACCCTGGAAACACAGGAAGAGAAACAAAATCAGGTGTACTAAAAGCAATAGAGAAGAAGCAGAACGAAAACCAAACCAGTATGCAATCAGAGCACACCAACAGAAACTGGGTAAGAATAGGAGCATTTCTATGAAACTCCAGCTGGTGCTGTTCAAAATGCTAAACTCCGAGGCCCAAAATCTTCAATGCCGAGGTGGAAACTGCAGGCTGGTGGGCAAGACAACTGGCAGAAAAGAGCTGCCGTAAGAGAGGACTTCTCTCTACATGCAGAGCCGAAGGGGACATCGTATACTCAGGGCTGCTAACCCCAGAGAGTGGGTGCGCAGATATGGGGCTGGCAAAGCAAGGCACTGACTAGCTGGTGTCCCAGCTCTCCTGAAGACCTCCCTGTGTACGTAACCAAAGCAGTTCCACCACTGTCAGGAGAGTTTCTGCAGAGGCACAGAACTCTGTGCAGACCACAAAGCCCATCTGCACAGCTAAGTAAACACTCAGGCACTGAATCAATGTTAAATCCTCACCTGTCACAGCTTTGTTGCTTCCAGGGCCCCATCCAGCCAGCTCAGAGTAAGCTGGGGATGTGAGGGCAATCATGCCGTGATGGCAGTGCAAACATTCACTTCACCAGGAGAGGAAAGATTCAACAAATGGCCATGTTTACCTACTGTTATACCCATCTTCTGCATAAAGCAAAAGGCTATTTCAATTGTCAAACAGAGGGTGGGGAGGGGCAGAGAGGGGAGAATGAGAGCAGGAGAGGGTGGTAAGAGCCACAAGAAAGAGACTGAAATAAAATTTCACTGAAAATGTGTTTTGTTCTCACCCCAATTAGAAAGAGCTGGAAGCACAAATGCTGCCCTTAATTCAACTATCTAAAATCCAATTTTGCCCACCACTGGAAAGTGGTGGGCAGCAGTCTCTGTCCTAAGCTCTATGAACAGCGGTGCCCAAACCACATGCACCCCAGGTCCCCTGCAGGAAAGTCACCTCCCAGGGTATCAAAGCACAGTGGCTGCATGAGATCTGCTTTCAGCTCCAAGCTACTTGGTGAGGGACAGGCAACTCCAGCTGACACAAACCACAGCACAACCACTCACTGGAAAACCTGGCAGAGATGTCAAGGACCCAGAGGATGGCAGAGACTTGGTACTCCTCTGCTGGGTATATATCTGCTCCCAGCAAGATCAAGGATTAGAGGCAGGGATGCTGCTGATGGTACAGGGAGGCTGCTGCTAATACACCCCCTCAGTGGAAAGAAGCCTTTGTGCTCAAATGAGTTCCAGTGCAGGTCCTCACAACACACTGAAGCTTTTATCCCCCAAGTAGTGCTGTTAGGTGGGGAAATGCTGCTATTGTGCTCTGCCATCGTTGGGCAGGAAGCCTGAAGCACAGCCAGGGATCAATCCATAGCTAATTCCAGTTTAGTGCCACATAATGCAAAGGCCAAACTCCACCCCAAAGGAAGGGAGAGAGCACTGAAAGCAAATGCCAGCAAGTTGTCAGCAAAACTGAGGCAACAGGGGCTGAATGACATCCCCAGAAATCAAGCCAAGTAATGTTTTATCTTGACAGCATCTTTTACATCCCTGCAGCGCCTTTGGTGTTCAGAGTCCTAGAAAGTCCCCAGCTCTTTCCCTTCCGAGTACCAATAATTAACAACCACAAACAGGCAGACAAGCGAGCAATTCCCCCCGGTTCCGATAAGAGGAGCTGACATCTCTCTAACCCCAGCCACCTCCATTGTATTATTCTCTTTGTTTATTGATCCTTTTATGCACGTAATGCAAATTGACATTTAATAATTCAGCCGAGTTAATGGTGCTTAAATATTAAAAGGCTTTTCTCTTTTAATTAGCTGTAGCAAAATAGGCAACAAAGGAGTGCTAGATAGACGCCATTTAAAATGCTCTCCTCCAAGTTCCTTGGCCTTTTTCTAGGAATGGGAAAGAGCAGTTCAAGGGAAATTTTGTACAAGTCTCTTAATCTTGCTAGGAAGGTAACTAACCCATAGAAGAATTTCCAGAGACTTTAATTCATAGAGCAAATTCATCTCTGTCAACTCTTTGTTTTCTCTCCCTTCTGCTCTTCTCCTAATAAAGAAAGGAGGGGAAGGAGTGACAGAGGGTAGAACTAAAATCCTTCCTCATAAGCAGCGCCAGCACCCACGAAACATGGTGCAGATGTGGATGCAAAAGCCTTCTGATACATCATTGCAAGACCTGCATCCAGCTGAAAACAGAGTTAAAAGGGAAAAGCACACAGAGCTAATTGAAGAGTTACAAACAGCACAGAAATCTTGCAATTATTCCCTGAGGCAGGAATAACTTATCCAGGAAATTAATTTAAGATTACACTGAAAAAAAAAACCAAACCACATACAGCAGGCTAAGGGAGCACTCACTTATTTCTCTTCTGCTCATTATGCCAAGGGTTGAGAATGAGAGGGAAAATACACGGTATCTTTAAACCTCTGTTCCATCTCAGCTGGAGCCGATGGCAGTAATACATCTTAGTCATAATGTTGCTGGTATGTATCATCATAGCTGCAAAGACTTGGCATTATTTGGGGTGTTTTAACTGTGCATACCTCCTCTCTGAATTAGTGCTCATTTTAAGTCCTCAATGGGTTTGAGTTTGGGATAATGATTTCCCACCTAACCCAGAGCAGAACCACATAGTCACAATAATTAGATATAGTAACTGTTAATAACTTAGTTTAGTTACAGCCCATTTTCTTCAAATTTAGCCTAGACACAAGATTTCAATGAATTCAAATTACATACCACGTTTGAAGAGCCTGCGTTATTACATTATTAATTCCAGACAAAGACACTGACAAACACTAAATTCCTTACTGAGGATACTTAAAAAAATTAATCTTAATTAGAGTTAATTAATATATTTACTTGCAAATTCTGGGCAAATTCATTCTTCCAGTGAGGACTATGCTAGTGGCATTTCCACAAATCACTGGAGTCACTGCTCTGAAGCTGCCAATAGGACATTATGCCAAAGGTTGTCCTCATATACAATGGCACCCAAGGAATTCAGGATGATGGGAGAGGGCAGAGCGCTGGTCCTTATGTCCTAAAGTGGCAGGAGTGCACAACACACAGCCCTGTTCACAACCAGCATCCCCTCATGCACACAGGAGAGGGCAGTGGTGCACATCCCAGAGTCAGTATGTTATACTTTTATGACTGATGTTAAGGTGGGGAACATAAGGAACTGGTGTTTTATCTTCCCTTGCACACAAAATCTAGAGGAAGGTCTCTGACAACCCTCCTAGACTTGAGTTACCCTCTGACCATTGCTTTGGCAGAACATGGGGAAACCCTCCTGACTCTGTAAGGCTCTGCACACAGGGAGCATTTGCTGTCACTCCACATCTGCCACATGCTGCTCATGCAGTGAAATATTCTTGACACCATTACAAACAGTTTGTATTGTTTCCCTTTAATAGATTATCCATCTACTCCTCTCCAGCTGTGCAGCACATCTGCCCATACTGCCTCTCCTGGGCAGGCACTTCCGAGCCCAATATTCTGTTTATTGTTGCTCAGGAGACATAGGAGGTAATGGGGGAGTAAATGCCTAGTGAACAAGTTGCATCTCCGGGCATTTTCAGAAGCAATAAAACACAAGCCTGCTTCCAGCCTCTTCAGTAACAAGCTACCACTTTCGACCTTCTGTAGTCTCCCTTCCACCTGCAGCTATTCCCAGTAAGATGGAGCAACTCTCTGGATGTACATGTGATTAAATAACAGGCTGTTCCTGCAAACGGGTTGGTCTTTGGACTACTACTATGAAGAGCTCTCCTCAACCTCAAGTGCCAAAGGTTGGCCTCAGGAGCATCCCCCAACCCCTGCAAAACAAGAGTAGCTCTGGCATTGCCACATCCTAGTTCTGTTGCTGGATTTCATTCTGACAAGCAGCAGCTCAAATAATTAAACTGGAGGAAGAAGAGGGGGAAAAAGGGGAAAAGGGAAATGGATTAATAAAGAGTTTTGCCAAAAAAAAAATCTGATTACAACTGAAACACAGACAATGAGAAGCGAGGCAGGTTGATGCTGGTTTGGACATTCCCTGATGAGAGACTGACAGCAATGAACTTAGGAGCAAAGTTCCTCAAAGCCAGGTTATGAATTTATTACTCTGTATCTGTGTGGAGTCAAAAGATCATCTGAAACACCAGAGACTTGCATTGGGGAAGCATTAATCCACATGGGATAGTGTTTAAAGTAATTTCTCAGCTGGCTGACTGCACAGGGGGTAGGAACAGGGATTAATTCTCTACCCAAGATCATGCATTTGTGCAAACATTGTTGAGCAGCTTGTTCAACAGGGGATTCGGAGACTAACACAGCCATATCAAAGCAGCCAGGGTCTGGCTGACAGCCTTGCAAAGGAAGTGAGATGATCTTTGACACTAAGGAAATAAAGCTCTGAGAGACTGAAATGCTGACAGGCACTAGCCTCAAAGTCAAAACATCTCTAAAGAGGAAATCTCTTTAAAGACTTTTGTTCTCAAACTCTCTTCTCTGAAAGAAGGGGCTTTGCCCTATTTAGGTGAGGCCAAGGGCAGGCTGAGACCTCAGCATATTTTGAAATCACTTATCCTCAGCTCCATTTGATGTTTTCTTGATATTAGGAAGAAAGTTCATTTTATTTAAAACACTCCTGGGCCTTCAGCTGCATGTGGAAGGACACACAGCAGCCCATCCCATGGAGAACAAAATGGTCCCTTGGTCTCTGAAGGGGACAGGAGGAAAGAAAACTCAGACAGCAAAGTCCCAAAAGTAGCCTCCTTTCTTAAAAGACTTCAATCAACCCAGCCTCCTGCAGAACACCCTTGGATGAATTAACACAAAACTGGACAGCAGGCTTCCCACTTAAAAGTGTCCGAAGAGGGAAAGAAGCACAGCTTCTGAAAATATGTACTTTCTTGAACTGCCATCCCCTAACTGAGCAAATCCCTTGTGATTCCTGTTCGACAAGGCATTGGTTTACCTTCTAAAATCTGGTTTTGCCCTCTATTTCAGTCTGTTCCCATTTTGTAGTAAGGGGAAAGACTCTGGATCTGGTTATGCCCCAGAAGAGCGTATGTCTCCAGGAGTCCACCAGACTGATAGCTGTCAGACATTAAGAAATTATTTCCCAGTGTTTGTCCCACAAAACATGTCACCAATTGCCAAGGCACCACCAATTTGTTTCATTGAGATGGGCAGCACACTTGTTTTGGGGCATTTCCCCAAGGAAGACAGAGAGTGGAAAAGAAACCCAGAAACCAAGAATAATCTATAATGAGCCCTACTCAGTAATTGCCTTGATGTGTGACCTTGGGCAAGCAGGTTCTCCCCTTCTTGGTGCATCTTTGCCTCGCTGTGTATCATTTCAACAATTCCACTACAATGTCATGCAGTGTACTTTAAAGTTTAGTGTTTATACAACTTTCTGAAGATGCAAAAATCATATAAATGCTACGTATTATTGTAGTTATTATCTTCCTCACAGGGGGGTTATGAAACTTTGTAATTAATATTTGTAAAGCAAACCTCTGTCATCGGATGAAATGTGATGTGCTAGAGAAGTGCGAAGGATTAATATCCTCAGTAATCTGATGTGGGTTTTACCGTTCCATGCAACACTTAATAAAAATAATTAAAAACAAACTTAAGCTGATCCTGACAGGAAGGATGAGGAAGCAGAGACAGATGCGTGTGGGGACAGACTGCTCTTCCTTAATTAAGCCCAATATCATCAGTCTCTGAGACATTGCCAAGTATTTTCTTACTCCTGGTGATAATCACGCATTAAACTTAATGCTGATTTTGGGTAACCAGAACTCTTGAGCACCCCAGAAAGACTTGCAATACAGTGAGGAATACCAAACACAGCTAAAGCAGCACAGCTCTAACCCCACAACCTTTACACAGCAACTGCTGCCAGGGGACAGAGAGCAAACAGGTGCAGACATGCTCAGAGATCCCACAAGCACCTAGAAGAGAGCTCTAAAAAATCTGGAAACCCACAGGGCCCTACTCTTATACATCCCAAGTCCTGGTCTACAGTCATTAAGCTGGAGGAGTAGAGAAATTTCACTCGTTAGGCTGTGCAGGATTCAAGTGCCCTTGGAGCACAGACAGTGACCAGTCCTGTGCATTGAGAGCCACTAGCTCAGTGGCTCTGCAAAAATACATACCAACAGCTTTAAATTTCTTCCATATGAGAAATGTGGTTGCTGAAGTGTATTGCAGTACATCTACATCCAAGTGCACCAAGATGGAGAAGCCTTTGAAAAGTCTCTTTGAGAACCATTACAACCAGAGAAGGAAAACTGCTGGCAACTGCTTTTACTGCCCAAGTACCAGCTTTCTCCCCAGCACAGCAGATGCTGCCAGAGCACTGCCCTCCCAATGTCTTCATATCAAACAGCCCGCCAGATACTCCACGTGACTGAGTTCACATCACACATGCCCTTGTATTAGGGATGGTATAGGTAATGCATATATATACATATGTATGGTGGTATGGGCTATATTTCTTTACACACAGGTTGCAACAGTAGCTCCCTAGGAGACTCCAAAATCAAGAGGATGGTCAAGCCCTGCAGATTTTTTTATGCAACTAACCGTTCATTGGGCTTCACTCCTATTTACTGCATTTGCCCACATGGTTTCTTCTGGTGCCAATTCTCTTTGCTTAATGTCAACGTGATAAAAGTAATACTGGTTTTCCCCTGAATATGTGCATACAGATATGCCAACACTTTCTATAAGTAAATGGACCAAAAGCAAAACTCAGACGAGCTACAGAAAGAGCTTAAGGAATCACACATATTTCAGACAGAAGAGTCCCACAGTACTTGCCAGGTCATCTGCAAGCCTCCCCTACAGGCTTCTCCACAGTGATGAGCCTGATAAAGCTTTAAAATACCCCCAGAGAAGATTTCCATAACTTCTTTCATGTTTGCATCAAGAATGTTTTCTGGCATTCGGCCCAAGTTGTCCCCATAGACAGGGGTTTACGACAGACTGAAAAACAGCACCCAAAGCACCTGTCTTGTAGAAGGCATGTCATCTTTTTGTTTATCACTTGAAGGCACACAGCAAGGGGATCTGAGCTCACATCAGGTATTACAGTAATAGGTGTGATTATCAACAATCCTGGTTGTGCCTGATAAACCACCACAGTAAGGAAGACACACATCCTTTCTCTTTAGAGGGCTTCAAGTGATGATGGGAAGCAAACTGCACCACCACTAGAGAAACAAAAATCACTCAAGGAGTCTGTGGGATGGGGTGGGAGTGTGAGAAACTAAACAAACACCTTTTTTCACCTATGACACTTCACTCAATATTCACTTTTAAATCCTGAGAAGCCACTTACCCTCTACCCTGACTCACATGAGACTCAAAAGGAGTACAAAACACGTGTGGCACTATGGAGCAGTGTAACACCCTTTCTCTCTCTGTCCTGTGCAAAGTATCAAGCCAAATGTCCCCTCACTATCTTCAGTTTTACAGGGGAGATGTTGGAGGGGGTGTGTTTCATTGGAGGATACTCTGCTAATCCTTGTTATACATGACCGATAAGGGCAAAGGATTAGCATCACCAGCTGCTCTGCTGGAAAGTGCAACATGGAAAATTGGATGCATATATGCAGTGTGGAGCCATTAGGAAGAACTGCCTCAAGCACCTCCCCCTCCCCATACTGCAGTTCATAATTCCCCATGTCATGCCCAGTGCACTCCCCTTCAACATGGCCTTTATCTCGTCTCCTCTGCAGCCTGTTACTCCAAGTGCCATATCCACTGCTGAAACACCAGCAACACTCCTTTTCCATCCACACTTCTGTAGAGCATGTTACCTTCATCAAAATCATTCTGGGCAGCTGGTGCACACTGCAGAACCAGTAGAGAACCAGTAGCAGCACCTTCTTTCGGCAGCTTGGCCTTAGCAGAGTGGAGATGTCAGAGATCCTAGCTGTGAGAAGTAGTCACTTTACCTCACATTTTGTTGTCATTTGCCATATCAAAAAGATAAGTAAGTACACAGGCAGGAGAAGAGGTGCTGCTTCCATAAGGAACAGAACAGAGCTTCCTCTGAGGAGGAATATAGCTGGTTAACAGGGCTCAGGAACATTATCTAATTGCTCAGGCTAGAAAGCAAAAAGCAATCTGAACTGATTTGAAGCTTCAGAGGAAATTAGGAACCAGAATATAATTACCTAAGTTGGAATTTGGCCACAACTCATGGGAAGAAAAAAAAAAAAGTGATTCTGGTCTTTCATGACCACAAACAAATAGCAACATGGTGTTGCATTCCTTTCCAGAGTGGTATAGGCGTGCATTTGATCTCATTCACAGTGCTCTTTAAGAAGCAGCTTTGAGGTAAAGAAAAATACACTGAGTTTATACCAGTATAGCTGTCAATTACACTGTGATTCTATGCTAGAGATCATAGTGTCTCACAACGCTCAGGTGATCTCAGCTTTGGGAATATGCAGATTTTCAATCCTTGACTTTCACAATTTTTAAAATCCTCTAGCAAATCTTCAATAAATTAAATACAGACTAATAATCCAGTGCAGCCAAACAATTTTCAGAATATTTCATATCTATCACCTCAAGACTTTTCACAAAGCACCCATGGAAGAACAGCAGGTTTTCTATGGCCAGGTGTCAGCTGCACAGCTCTGGGTCCATGGTGCAGGACAGTGGCACTGCCCTGGGCTTCTGCCCCAGCAGAAGATCTTAATGGCAAAGGGTTTGGTCAAACCCCAAAGCACATGTTGGTACAGCTCTTAGCAGACTTGGAGTCACAGCAAGATGAGACCAGAAAAGCGTGCATTTTCAAGGCAGGAAAGCCTTCACTCTAATTAAGTCTGGCACATGGCTACTTGGAAGCTTCCCTGGTATTTTACAAACTGTGAGAAGCAGCCAAGTAAAATCTGGTCTGTTTTAAAGAACAGCCAGACTCCCACACAGGTCAGAAACACTGCACAGCTGCCTGCAGCACACATGAAGTCCATATATAGGGCAGGTCATGGCTAAAACAGCATTGGTAAAAAGCTACCAGCAATGACAGACTGGCCCTTTTCCACCTCCAACCTCACAAGCACTTATGAACAAGTAAAGAAAAAGCTGGTGCCTTTCTGCTTCAGCCTACCCAGAAAGTGGTGGGGTCTTTTCCCACAGCAATCATTACCAGCTCTAACTTTGAGAGCTTTGATTGGCACAAATCGTGCACTAAGATCACAGCCCCCATCATCCTACTTGTCCTAGCCAAGTGCCTGTTGCACCTACCCCTTTAGACCAGCCTTGCCCCGATCTTAAATAGCAAGGACAGAGCTAATTCTGGGCAGCATCTGAGCTGATTGATTTGCAGTGAAATTCACCCTCATGCTTTGCTACAGCAAGGTGTGTCCACACAGACAACCTGTCACAAGTGTTTAAGCCCGTGGAAGTAAGGGGATGTATTATAAATTACACCCAGCGCAAGTGCTACATCAACGCTGGCTTGAAGATTAGGCCTCTGCTAGAAGGATTACAGGGGGACAGGGAGGGCAACACCATCTCTGCTGTTTAGTACCTATCACACAGCTTTGATAACATTGCTGTTCTCTTCTGAAGCAGAAGATGGAGGAGGTGGAATTGAAGGTAGCTCGGGGGGATAGGGAGGTCTGCCAGGAGGAATTAATTTCAACATTTTTAATGCTTAGGTCTTAATCCAATTAAAAAATCCAAGCCTTCACAGAATGAAAAATGTCATAAGCTAAAACACTCAAAACCCATGTACAAACAAAGGAAACCATTGGCAGTAGGCTTTGCTCTCCATCATCTGTCACACTTCAGTTCTTAAAGATGAAGCAGAGTGGTGGGAGACACTGGCATCTCCAGTCCACTGTAGACTGAGTCACAGATACATGGAAAGGGTCTTGCTCTGACCTTGGACAAAAGGTCTAGAGAAAGCCAGTGATGGGTTTTCTGTCTCTAATATGTATGGATCCAATTCCACCTTCCACTGCAAAATGGCAACTTTCACTGCAGTCAATGGGAATTACACCTATTTAATAGACAGAAGAATTAATTCTGTGATCTCGGGGGCCTGGGCCTGCAAGATTTCAAGCCCACATAACTTTAGACAAAAATCCAGCTAACCCCAAGATAATGAGGTCTTTGAGATTCCACAAAAACTGCTTCACTGAGCAAAGCTCAGAGATGGTTGGAGCTCAGTGCAATCGCAACCTGCTGCTAAATTACCTTGGGCCAGAAACATTGCAGATCAGGACATTTCCAGGCAGGTTAGGGACTACTGTCATGAGAATTGCTACCTAAGGGATATTTTTATCATTACTCCATTGCTCCTGGGCAAAATGCAGAGGGGATTATGTGTACACAGAGCTACGATTCCCATCTAAGAGTTGAGCCTAAGCTTCACATCAAGCTGCTCGACTTTACTCTGCAAGCTTTACTTGTCACAGTGCAAATGCAATGATGTGTTTAAGATCCTGTTACCAGACAGAAAGAGTGAGAAAGGCAGCAGGAGCAGCTGTCACCTGCTGAGACATGGCTTTGCAACTTAGTCGGTGTGACATTGAGGACTGTGAAGTGCCTGACAAGAGCAACAAAAGGTCACAGGTATATACTTTACTAGTGCATCTTGGCACCTTGATCAAAGCACTCTTGAGAAATGGGAAGACTCCTCAGCTTTGCTCCCCTTTGTGTTCTCCTTGTGCTCCCCTTGCTAAGCTTCTGAGCACGAGCTGAGGGCAAGAAGCTACTGCTGGAGCCAGCAGGTGCCAGGCAGCTGGGGGAGGTTGATGGAGAGAACAGAACAAAAACCTGAAGCATAAGGTCAAGCATCTACACCTTTTCTCCCAAAATATCAGTTCTTTTCTGCACCACACTAGAAGATCATGAGGCACCACCTAGCCCTCAGCAGCAGTGGGGAGGAGAGACTGGAGCCACACTGAGCAACAGGCTGGGAGCTCAGCAGGGCTCACCTCGCAGTGCAATCACATGGCAATGCCTGTTCCAGACCTAAAGGCTGCCTGAGAGTCCTAAAGATGAATTAAGAGTGTTCAAGGAAGACTTTAGCTTGGTTTGCAATCCCTTTTCCTTTGCAGGATGCAGCCTCTGCTCTCCTCCTCTCTAGAGATCACTCTGTGAGTGTTACTGCATTCAATTCATCATCCCATCTCCATTTGCAATAACTCAATACCAGAGGACCAAGCGGACCTGGGTGATATATTGTTCCCATTGCACAGAAATTACATTGTTTAGCAGCACACTGGCCACAAACTGCATCATTTTGTTGGCTCTTGGCCACGGTAATGGTGGCCCACTAAGATAAAAGCAGATGCAGCTTCCAGGGAGTGGGTACTGCTGATGGCCTGCTGCTCGTCTCCAAAGGCAGACAGCTGAAAGAGGTACTGTGGCACCTCATGGGACCCCACATCACACGTGGAGAAATGAATGTGGAAGAAAAGGGAAACAGACACATCACCTCTCCTCTGTGGAGGGATTTATTAGACTGAAGGGATTTGGACCACTGCCCTTCCTTGCAGACTTACACAGGCCTCTCATTTGCAAAGGGTCAGATGCTTATGCACTTCTGGCAGGCTGGTTAGCAGCTGCACAAGTAAGGGAACTGGGCACAGAGAGATTAAGGATTGTGACCAGGATACTCAGGGATTCAGCAGTTTGGTCTAGGAGCTAACTGTTCTCATTTGCTCCCATAGCTACATCAGTCTTCGGTAACATACAGTGAGGAACAATCTCTTTGGTGCTCATCCTTGCAATTTCCAGTCCAACAGCCCAGTCACATGTTTACCAGCCTCCCACAAAAGGAATCACAGTACAGAAAACAACATGGCCTAGAGGGCCTGTTTTCTGTAAGGTATCCAACACAGAATGGCATAGGCTGCCTGGTGCATCCCTATGGTAACACTCACTGCAACAGCTCCTGCCACACAACACCCCAAGAGCCTAGAAAAAGAGTTAATATGAGATGGGGGGGGGGTTCGCTCCACTCATGAGCAACCTGATTTGCTGCTGGAAAGATCCAGCCCCCAAGGAATAACATAAAGGAGAGAAGTGATGAGCAGGCAATAGGAGATTGAGACAGAAAGCCTTCTTGGTGTTTATTAAAATAGCATCTGCTAGTCACCTCCTTGGCTGTGGTGGCATTTAAGCTGTAAAACAGTGCCTTGAGGCAGAAGCCAGCACTCCTGGTGCAAATGCCTGATTCCCACAGGAGGCTTCCAGCACAACTTTTGCTGTGGCCTACTCAGCTGCTGGTCTTTTACTTTCAGACTGCCCCAACACATGAAGCCCCTCAGCCTCCTGGAGCCTTGTCTCACATACACACAGCTCTGCAGACCACACTGCCTGCCAGGAAGGGCTGTGGTTTTACACTGTCTGAAACACCCAGGTGCAGGGAGGAAGGAAACAAGGGGAAGGGGCAGCTGGAAATGCAGGACACTGCTGCTGCAGCAGCAGAACGAACTACCTCAGCTAGACATGTAGCCAGCCCAGCCATGAGAACTAGCTGGGATTGCCATGCCCCACAGCAAATGTCAGCGCTGCCCTCCCATTAACCCATTAATGCCCATTACAGCAGCCTGGATCCTATAACAGGGAAGGCACAAGGTTTCCCCACACAAATTCTTCAACAACAGGTTTCAGGCTACAGAACATGCAACCTGCAATAGATTCCATATTCATCACTTTGAGCCAGTGTTCTGGTTCCAGCCAGGACAGGGTTGATTTCTGCAGTCGCCAGGAAGGGGCAGGGCTAAGACCCAGAGGATGGCATTGCCTGGGAGAAAGGAAGGGACTGTTTTCCAAGGACAAGGGGGTCCTTCCAGTGGAGTGGCTGAAGGAGCCATCAGGTATTGTTTATTGTCACAAGGTTTCCATGTGAATTGTTCCTTTCCTGCACCCTCTCTCATTAGTATTGTTGCTGTTATTGTTTGTTTTCTTATCTCATTGCTGTTTCCTCTACATTGTTCTTATCTCAACCCATGATCTTTACCTTTTGTCTTTACCACAGAAGGAAGGGGACAGGAAAGTGAGGGAGCAAGCAAGCAGTGTGCGGTTTTGAGTCTCAATGGGAGCACTAAATCGGAGAGTACCATTCCTAAACCACGATAGCCAGATTCTTCAAAGCGGAGGCTGATCCTTGTGCATTTGCCTTTACCGTTTCTCTCCTTGCATGTTCCCTTCTTTCTTGAACAACTAAGCACTTGTAGGATGTTTCATGGTCAGTCTCACCCAAATAAGCCCACTTGCCACAGAAACATATCCACATGGGGGCAGAGCCCAGCAGCAATTTAATGATCTGCTGCAGTACCAAACACCACTTGAACAGGGCAAGAGGAGAAACATTAAATATGATCTCACATCAGGCATCAAAATCCTTCTACAGTTGTAAAAAATAAGGCCAGAACAGAACATAAACCCATGGCGGTTTTAGTTTTGTGTTGTTTTTAATCTCTACATAACCAGGCAAGCCAAAAGGCTAGTGCAATGCTGGACTAGTGCAATGCTGGACTAGTGCATGCACACCAACACAGTGAGCAAGGCAGTGTTTCACCATTCACCGCCCACAGATGCTACCCAAAGTACTGGGAGATGTTCCCATCTGCTCCCAAAATAGGAATTTCCTGCTGTATCCCATTCTCTTGCCCCACAGCACTGAATAGGATGCTCACAACTCTAATTCATACACCTGAAGAAAGAAAGCGTGAAAAAACAACCTGGTAGCTAATGGCAAAGGGCTCAGAGTGCTTTGCCTATGCCCTGGTGGCCATAGTGCTGCTGGGCAGATACCATTACACCAGTTCCCACACAAAAGGCATGAGTCAGAGACCCAGGAAAGGCAGCTTTTCAGTAGCTTTCAGGGACAACTGCTGTGTCAGAGGTTGAGGAAGGTGGGAAGCAGAGGGGACTTTCAGCCCAGATGTAGTCCCAGCCTAAGATATTAATTCTCCTGGTGTGTGAGTGCTCTGGGGACGACTTGCCTCAGGGAGGTGACTGGGACCAGCCAGGTCTGTAAATGGATTTCTCAGAGCACCTTGACAAGAAGAAACTTCAGATTCATCTGGCTGAAGACACGTTGCTTTCCTTCCCATACCTTCCTGCCTAATGCTGCTGGCTGCCAAGCCCAAATGAAGCAGGAAAATGAGGGGGTATGTTTTGGCAAAGAGCAGAAAAAAAAGGAATAACCTGCTTCAATTGTTTGCAGAGAATTAAGGTTACTCAGGGAGCAGCATCATACCTGCCTAGGGAAAAGCAAGTCTTTGCTCAATGGGGGGATGATACTTTGTTCAAAAACTGAAGAACCATTAAAAAAGTCAGTTCTGTGCTCTATATCTAAGACAGGAATGGATGTGGTATAGGAGCAAGTTTCATCCTGCAGCATGAAAATTGTCTTGCAATTCCTTGGATTGCATTTCTCAAACCTCTTCTTCTCTCCGTGCCCACAATCCCTTCCATAACTAAATCATGTCTTTTATGCAGATACAAGGCTAGCAAAGAAGTAGAAAGCATCCAAGCTGGGAGCCAAAAGCTCTAATGGAAATTCTAACAGAGTTAGAATTCTACCTTTAAATTATTGAAACCCATGACTCTAGTTCCATGTTATATGAATTACTACAGAAGGAACCACCTAAATCAGTGGAGGACAAGCCTTTCAAGAAGCAGTGCAAATGCAGCAGCACCATGACCTAGGCTGGCTTTGATGTCCAGTAACTCCACGCAACATGGCACCTCTCCCGTCCCGAGTGACCATCAAAGCAGATGGAGCCAAAAGTCATGAACTAAATTGATTTAATGGATATTTTGTGAACATTTATGGACATTTTAAAGACTTTTCACAGGGGTGGTGCATCGACTATGGAAATTATATCTGTGAACTATACAAAAGGATGAGAATGGAAGCAGTGGGTGATGAGGATGCATTGGAATAGTGTGGGACCTGAGCATGACATAAAGTGCATGGAATAGGGGTGAAGAATGTGCTAGTTTTGCCTGGGATAATTATCTTCATAGTAGCTAGTATGGAGCTATATGTTGGATTCGGGCTGGAAACAGTGTCAATAACACAGGGTTGTTTTCATCATTGCTGAGCAGTGAGTGCACAGCATGGTCTTTTCTGCTCCCCATCCTATCTCACCAGCATGGGGGCTGGGAGCACACAAGAAGTTGGAAGCGGACACAGCTGGGGCAGCTGACATCAACAGACCAAAATGACATTCCATACCCTGCAGCGTCATGCTCAGCATATAAACCTGGGGGAAGAAGGAGGAAAGGGAAACATTTGGAGTTACTGTGTCTTGTCTTCCCAAGTCACTGCAATCCTGGGGCTGGCTCAACACCTGCCTGCCCATGGGAAGAAGTGAACGAATTCCTTGTTTTGCTTTGCTTGTGTGTGCAGCTTTTTCTTTACCTATTAAACTGTCTTTAACTCAATCTACAAGTTTTCTCATTTTTATTCTTCCAGTTCTCTCCACCTCCCTATAATGGGGGGAGCGAGCAAGCAGCTGCATGGTGCTTAGTTGGTGGCTGGGGTTAAACCACAGCGGAAGGTCAGCCATTAGAGGGGGCTGAACCCTCTGGTGTAGTGCCATCAGACCCAGGTGAGGAGGAGATGCAGTCTCTGGACCCCACACGCGCACACATGTTGTGCAACAGGAGATTCAGAACTAGAAGAGACTGAGCCAAGCAGTGCTCTCCCCCAAGTCACACCAAGCCCTCAGCAATGTGGGCAGACAAGCACATAAATAGGCAGATGTGAGCAGAGCCTGCAAGGAAGACTTCCACTAGCATTCCTGCGGAACAAATCCTACCAGTGGTGTTATCTCATAAAAAAGAAATACACCATACAAGACATTAAAGAGAACACATAAATACTCATCTACAGGGATGGTGAAGGCAAGCAGGTGCTGTTTTCTGTAGTCCTGAACCAGATAGAGCCCGATACACTTTCTAGGAGAAGCATGATGAATCAGTCTTGCACAACAGCAGGGACACCAAGAAGCTGTTATTCTGGGGACCTGTCACAGACTCTGCTGTGCATCCCAGGGACACACTAGGTTTCTATATACACCTTGTATTACTTTCCCAGTAGTTATTTCCAAGCCGTACTCCACAATATATGCTACAAAACTTTAACTGGAGGAAACAGTTTGCCTATGTCCTTACAGTAACTCGTGAACACTAACCCTCCCTGTCCGCCCTTCTCTCAAAAGGGGTCACTCCCAGCATTTTCTCCCTACAACCAATGCAAGGCAGCCCCCAACCACTTACTGCCTGGTCCTATACCAGCAGTCTCCTCCTGTCAGGTTGCTGTTTGGTGCAGTGCACCACATCCCCCATGGGAGCAAGCACACTACCCAATACCAACTGAGCTCCATCTCCTCAGGACAGTAGCAAAGCACAGCTTGCTTACTTTGCTACAGGAACCAACACTGCAGAGGACAAGCAAAACATTAAGGATAACAGAGACAGTTCAGTTAGTTCCCTCCTACAACCTGTGCCACAGCCCAGGAGGAGAGAGACAGTGGAATGAAAGGGCAACACATTTGAAGCAATGCCAAGGACTTGCAGTTTGACAGCTCTGTTTCGTGAGTCATTGCTCTCTCTGCTAAAGCCCTGGGCACTGGTCATGCTTAGGGCAGGGATTGGACCAATTAGCTGGCATGAAAGGCTTAAAATCCTCCACCTAATGGGAGCCAATCACTGGTGCATGTCAAACAAGTGGTACCTTGGATTTTAATTGTCTCCCTCTAGCCTGCATTGCTCAGAAAGCCTGGCACAGCACTTGCTCTACCTGTTGTCCAGAAAGTCATGCTGCAAGCTGGAGGAATGGGTTTCTCCTTCCATTGGAAATGTGGCCAGCAGCCCTCCTGCAGCAGCCAGCACCCTTGCCAGCTGGGCAGAGGAGCCTGCCCTCCACCAACCCTCTTCTCCAGCACCGTAACAAGCCTTCTGCTGACTATAAAAGCAGCATCAGCTCACTCCACAGCCCCAAGAGTGTTAAATACTCTCCTAAATTTTACAAAATGCTGTTGGCATTGTCCCCATGCACATTCCCCTCATGCCATCAACTGCAGGGACCTCTGCCTGACTGCTTTAAAATCTCATAAACTTTCCCACTCTTTCTCAAAGCTGGAGTTACTGCTCTCCCTGGTACTCAGGCTGGCTCCCTTAAAGTTGTGGCCAAGTCAAAAATAAACTTGTGGTTTAAAAATTGCACAGATTTAAGATTTAAAGTGATTATTCATTTCTGCCTCCCTACCTCCTTCCTCCCTCTAAGTGTTTCTGTGACCATCACTAAATTAAAGCAAGTATAAACAAGGCTGAGGAGAATTCCAGCCAATTTTAAAAGCTAAAAGCAGCGTCTCCCCCATCCTATTACTCCCTCCTACTCTTATCCTTGTATTTTATACAAAGGAAGACTTCCCTTTCTTCCTGCCTTTACTAAACAGATTTTCCAACCTTAGGCTCCCATACTTGGGCAATTAATGGAAAAAAGGCATTGTGATGTCACTCATTAATGTGGAAGCCCAGTATAAACCCTAGGTTTAGAGGTCTTCTCCATTTCTTACATATTTCCAGATGACGTATTTCAAGACACAGCCCTGATGTTTCTGGCCTTCTCAGAGGCAGAGTGGATGCTTATATGCATAAACAAGGGCTTTCCAAAATATCTCCCCACCCCTCCAACCATGACTTTACAACTGTCTCATTGCCATGACAGACAGGCTACACCCCAGACCTGGAGGCTTTGAGACCAGCATGGGGACTGGCAATCAGACCAGGAATCAGACCAGCTGACAACCCAACAGGCACTGGAAGCCCTGAGCCTTGCTAACCTTGTCAGGTTTTTCACCACTGAGATTTATGGCAGCTCTGGACAGCTGCAGGACCTGGATTTAAGGGATGCTGAGACTCCGTTTCCTTGTCTAGATTACTGCTGGAGCAATCATGTAACCGGCAGCCAACAGGGAAGAGTGAGAAAAGCAGCTCCATGTCCCTATGGGGCCTTCAGCACAGCTTTGAGTGGAAGCTGGGACTCAGTTGTTGCTATCAGGGATCTTCTGTCAGACTCTACGAAAGCATGAGAATCCTGCGACTCCTGTAGCAGGCTCTTAACATGAGAAGCAGGATCCACACTGGTCCTCTCCAGCAGGAGCAAATTGGGGTCAAACCAGGTAAGAGTCCAATGTGACCAGGCTGAAAACCACCCATAGAGAGAGCCACCCTCACAGGAAACCTGTTCCTCAGCCAGTGCTGGCAGCACATGGCTAGGCATGAGGCAGAAACCACTTTTGTCCTCTCTCTCCCTTCTCTCTTTAAAAGGCTGCAACAAGGACAACTTTCTCCTCACTGGGGCAGCTTTGGCCTGTCAGGTCTGTGTGTCCTTCCTGCCGAGGGCATGCAGCAAGCTGCCCCATTCTCCTTGGCAGGTGAGACTGTTGCAGCACCCAGATCGCTCAGAGAGGGAGGGTTCCCGGCTCAGAGTTTAATCAGGCATTTTTTTTAGCCAGTTACCTGTCTCAAGCTTGATTCCCACTTGAGAAGCACCACCCCACAAACCCCCACGATGGGGCCCCCCCTCTGTAGACTGTGCAAATTGGAATACAAATCAGAGAAAAAAGCTTTCCTCTGTTTGAACAAATTGCTATAGATTCACCCCTGTCTCAGGTCAGAGCCCCCGATGGGAAATATTTTCACTGGCTGACTGCTAATAGACTCTGGAGCAGCCACTGGATCAATACCTGAATAAGAAAATTAGCCAAAGCACACAATCTGATTTTGCCTTGTTTTGAATTACAGCAGGTTTGTGTTTATTTCGCTCCCTTTCCCCTCCTTCCCTCTCTAGCATGCTTCCCCTGTCCTTGCTCCCTGGTTACCTATCTATCAAATCTGGTCAGATTTGTGGGAACATAATAAAGTACATGCAGGAAGATGTAATGCCTTTTGAAAAATGTTTACACACATTAATATTTCCTGGTGAAACTGCAATGTTACCACTCCCTCAGAGAAGATAGTTCAGGAGCAACAGCAAGACTTTCATACACCCTCCTCAAAAAGGCCATATGCATACAATAAAAAAATAAATAAATCTGCAAATTAGGACTGAGATTGGGCTGCACACTCCCTCTCAGAAAACTCAAAAGGTCAGTAGCAAGGTTTCAATGTTGGGAATTTAAAATAATAATAGTAATAGTAGAAGTAATAATAATAAACAGCTCAGTCCTTTCCTTTGATGTTGGTAGCAATGAAGATGTGTAACTACACCTGGGCTAGATTTCAGATGCAGAGAGGGCTAGACAAGTCATCTAGAAGTCATCTTGTTCTCTGAAAGACTTCACCAGCAAGGGAGAAAGTAAAGTGATTCCTTTCACAGAGATTCACTGCTGTGTTTCTGACATCTGAACACATGAACTTCCTAATCCTTTTTTGCTAGTTTAGAGTCTACTTCATTTTAATCTGGAAATGGCCCTATAAAAAGGGGAGAGACAGAGAAATAGAACACAGATACTAAGCACATTAAAGAAAAAAAGCTGCCAAACCAACTGTTCAGCTAGGGCACGTTGCCCAGATAAAATGCAGTGGGAGTAAAATAATTCCTTCTACTTCCTACCCCAGCATCCCACTCCCCATGCCACCTACAATTGTGTCAAATGAAGAGAGAAAGCACGACTCAGTCTTAAGCTTCCTGCTCTGGCGTGTCACGCTGTGAAGCAAAGCCACCAACTGGGCACCTATGGAGAACTCAAAGTGTAAAGAAACCCTGAAGCACTTAACGTGAGACAAGGTCCCTCTGTTACATTAGCACACCACAAGTGGCTTCGGACTAAACAGTTTGAGCTGAACCTCACATCATCCTCTTTATAAAGCTTTCCTCAGAAACTGCACATCTTTCTCCCAACCCAGTCACTTACTGCTACACACCAGGGACAGGACTCTCTTCTCTTGACTTGGTGCACAGAACAGGGTGTCTGCTGGGCATTCCCTGCTTTCTATTCAAGGAAACTGACTGGGTATCCCAAGGGCAAAATCACTTGTGTGTCTAATAAATATATAGATTACATATGCATACACATACACACGTGAGTACATATATACAGACACATGCAGCTATTTTACTCTCTGTGATATGTGGCCAATGGGTTTAGTACCCTTTTCCACTGCCTCTAATCCCAAATTTGTTTAATCTTTATGTTACACTCACAGAAGACTACTAAGTATAACTGTCACCGGAGATTATGCTGCACATAATGGAAAATGTACAAATGTCTATCAGCACATCTTCAGTTTCCCTGCTTGTCCATGTCAGACCGCACCAGGAGTGTGCTAATTACAGCATGTTCAACGAAGAACTTTTAAAGAGGATAGGCCATAAAGCAATCTTTCTCGCAAACACCATGTATCAGGAACCATCTCATTGGAAGAAACTAGAAAAGACATTTTCCAGAAAGCAGCATTTACAGTATGTGATACTGGATAAAGTCCAGTGAGGGACCATTAAAATGGTCAGGTAGGTGGAGCATATGGCATATGAAAAAAAGCTGAGAAAATCTGAGTGGGTTTCTTTGCTTGGTTGGGTTTTTTTCTAAGCCTTAGAAAATGACAAAGGAGGGAAGAAGAACACAGAGTCAGATTCTCCTCAGAGGTGGTTGGTGAAAAGAAGGGCAAAAATCACCAGACAGACTACAGGAAATTCCCATTTCTAAAGACAGAAACTATTTCACCGTGAAGCTGGTCAAACACCAGTAGAGGGTCCCAGAGAGCGTACGGACCCTCTATATTCAGAGAAGCTCAAGATTCAACTGGATGAGGTGCTTAACATCCTGGTGTAACTCCAAAGTTGGCTCTAATGTTAAAGTAGCCTGGCTTTGAGCAGAGGGCTGGACCAGTGACTGTCCAAAGTTTCCATCCAACCTTTTCAATGATTCCATGAAGTAACTACACACACAAATCAGATTTCAACTTGGAGATGTGGAAACAAGGTAAAATACAAAACCACAAAGAACTCTCATGGACATCAGACTTACTTGGTTTGTTTTGGTTTTTTCTTAATATTTGTTCCATTATTGCAGATGCCATCAGACATGAACAAGGGTTTTTATGGCTTAGGACCTCTAAACCAGGCTGCAGTCCAGGCAGTAGGAATTTTTGACTGAGTCCCCAGTTACAATTACTTTGTAACAGATTTTAATCTCTAGACCCTGCTATTTCCCAGAAAAAGGTAAGAGGATTGGAAAGATGCCACAAATTAGATGTAAGTTCAGTCCCAAGCAAATGGAACTTTAGGGTTTCTTTTTTCCCTTTAAAAACTTAACACATTTTTCCCTCTCCCCTCATATACAGTGTTGATTTTCACCTTTACGAAGTTACTGTACTGATTCCCTCCTTGAGGACTATAAAACCTAGAAAGAGATTCTGGGAAGGTGGCCTCAGAGCTCCCAAAACAATGCAAAATGTCACAGCTTTCCCCAGGCAGGGATTCTAGTGGATTATCAAAAAAGTAGTTTTCCCCATATGGATGAATGCTGTCTTTGCTGTAGTTAGTGCCTACAACCACACTGCTCAACTATGGCACCTGGCTGCTGCCACCTATGGGCATGCATGCTCCTGGGGGAGAGCCACCAAATACTGGAGAGGATGAATAATCACCTGTGAAAGGGGAAGGGAAAAGTCACACTCCTGAGAGATAGTAAGGAAAAATGAAAGATCACTCTACACTTTAGGTAGACGAGAGCTTATGTAAATCTTTTCTTCAGCAAAAAGGGCTGCATTTTTCTGTATTCAACCCAACCAACCTAGATGCTGTAGAAGAACTGCAGATTTAGATGTGTTACTCATTGGTTACCCAAGACACTGATCCAGCAGCAATGAACACTACGAGCACAAAAGTATCATGAGGAGACAGCTTCTTTCTCCACCCTGGAAAATTTAGTGTCTGGAGGTTATTCTGTCCTGGAATATGTGGAAGTTGAGTCTTGGCCCCAGCTGACTCCCCACCAGGAAGGGCAGTGCTCCAGAAGACACACAAACTCCCAGAAGCACTCACAGACCTAAAGCCCACATGTCTTCTTGGAGAGTGATGAGATGATGGACAAGTGATCTGGAAATGTATCTGCCCAAGAAAGAGGCTATAAATAAAACTAAAAAATTAAATAAGGGCAAAGACAGCGATAATGTCTGTGATGGGAATACCATGAAATGAATTTGTGTGTGTAAATCTACACACCTGGACAAAGAAAAGGGTGAGGCTGGAAAGATGTCTCAAGGAAGGGAGGATGAGGGAGCACTGGGAGACTGAAAAGACATTTGACAGGAAAAAATAAGAAACAGTACAGTTGACTGTAAGTTTTCTCTATCACTCTTGCTCAGAAATGGGAGCAGTGATGACAGCTCACACCAGCAGAGTAAATACAACAGAGAATACTGGTGTGGCTACAGAAGCAGCCTGGGAAGACTTTAGACCCGACTCAGTTCACATCTGATCTCACACACAGTTCCCAAGAGACCCGTGAGCTGGCCCTTGAACCCAAATTCCCAGCTCCCTGATGAACACCAGGCAAGGTTCTCACCCCTTGAATGAGAAGATACATTTAATGTCAAATGTGTACAAATGATTACAAAAATATTAACAGGAAGGAAAGGAGAGACACAGACACACTGGAAAAATCCCTCTGCTCTGGTCAGCAGGGCAATCTAAACACATTGGGCCAAGGTCTTTCTCAGCTGTTTCTCCAACAGGCGGGGCACTCGGCTATGCTAAGCTCTTCGGTCACCATTCCCTCAGTAGGTGCTGAAGATACTCTGTGCTTCTCCGCAAGTGTTCAAAAGCTTTGTGGAAGAGGGTCAGGAAAATAACCCTCACCAGCACCGTGCCTGCTACTTAATCTTATTCATACAAAAAGATCAAACCAAGCTTCCAGCTGCTGTTTGCCTTCACTGTCGTAACTCAGTATAAAGGTATCACTGGCAGCATCTCAATGCCTCTTGGTTTTTCTTTGCTGCTGTTTCAGCAACAGGAATGTCCATTGTATTTGGACATTTGCATGTGGGGAAGCAGGGGAAAAGGGCTTTCTTCAGTTACAGGATTTTGTTGACATACTCATTTTATGTGCAAAAGCATACAGTCAGACTTTCTTTGCAAAGCCCTCTCTTGCAGAGCCAATACGTGTATTTAAAATAAGGGATAATGCATCCCTTTAATACAGCTTTTGTTGTTCAAACAAGTATTATTTTAAGCACAGTGAATTCAGGAATAATTCTGAAGGTGAAACAACAGGAGCTGAGGAAAGAGAGAAGGCAGATGGGAAGACGGTGGTGACAATGGGACAAAGACTTCCCCCGAGCAGGCCCTTATCTCCAAAGCCAAGTGAGATCCTGAACAGTAGCTCTATTTACGTCCCTTCCTTCTATCTGCACTTTTTAAGGACACCAGAAAAGTTAGGTAACAAACACACGTGACAAAGGCAAGGAAAAAAAACTTCAACCATTGTAATACAATTAAGCAATAGAAAGAAAAAAAATCCTCTTATTCCAGCAAAACAATCCTGCAGGAAAGCAAAGAATGGGAAAAATAAAGAGGAAATCCAAATAACTCTTGCCAGCTACCTACAACTCACTTCAAGACAGCAAGTTGCAAGAGAGACAGGCCTGCAATCACCAGGAAAGGATACTCAGGTGGTATCACACATCAGATAAAACAGTCAAAAACTTTTGGGGTAGGAAAGACTGGTTTTCCCACTATTCCAGATTCACCAACAGAAGTAAACGCATGACTTGCTGAGAGTTAAGCTGTAGTTCAAGTATAATAAGAATTACCCCATTCTGGAATAATCACAAACATAATCCAAGTCCTCCAGAGTAGTGGGGTTTGAAATCAAAGTGCCCAGACACTTTTCAGGCCCAGAGAAACAAGAAATGCCCTACAGAAACAACCATCTTGGAAAGTAGGTCCGAAAAATAGTGACTAGGGAGTTTGGCCTCTCTGGTGGCATGTTACCTGGCTGGCTAAGTCTCCAGGCACTGCACTCTGGTCGGACAAAGCCAGCATACTTTATGAAGAGGGTTCACACTCAAGGATTTTCTGTGTTCCGATGACAGATCTGCTGTCGAGTTCTCCAGCAGCAGCTCACCAAAGGCAGCTCAGGGACTGTCTGAGAGAGTGTCAGTAGTGCAGTGACCACAACAACCAGCCAAAAGATGATCATAAATGCAGCAAAGCAGAAACTGCCACAAAACGAAAAATGTCTTGAATGAAAATTTAATGGTGATGGGGTGGAAAAAACCAAAAATCAAATACCCTTGAAAACCTGTAAACTACTAAGACAGGATTCCACACAAAAACTGAGGTTGCCTGTCTATGCCCTCTCCTTTCATATCTAGATGAAAACACCTCACTGAAATCAGCAGGTTCATCTTCAAAACCTCTGTCTGAGGCAGACAAATGGCATCACCTTCCATTCACACAAACAGAAGGGCAGAAGAAACAAACAGGTCTCATCTTTTTGTGCAACTTAAGCCAAGTTTATTTGTTGCTGCTGTTTTTGTTTGGGCTTTTTCTACATACTTGGTTTACACTGAAGTCTTTAAAATAAAAATGTCATAAAGAAAGACTGACAGCAACAGGATCCAAGCCATTATGTGCAGCATTTCAGGCCAGCATTTTTACGAGAGCAACAGCTCAGCTGCATTTAACTCCCTTGCTTTAGAATTAAAATGCTATCTACAGGAGTAGCGTAGCATAGCAAAGCCAAAAATCATATCCAGGAAAGTGAATTCTCTAAAACTTCCCCCACCCTCCTTCTAACTTCTTTTTTCCCAGAGGATCTGAAGAAACACAAGCATTTCTCCCAGTCAGGCAGTAGCAAAGGCTTGAGTCAGAGTTTGGCCAGCAGCTCTTGCTGGTGGATCACGGGTACAAGGGCTGCCTGCTCACACCCCCATAGCAGCAAGCACTTCTTCTGGGCTAACGAATAAAAAGTCATACATTTCAGCAAGGTAAGCAGGTGTGACAAAGAACATATAGGAAATCAGATCTTATATCAACAAAAATCCAACTAGCCACACATGTCTCAAAAACTGATTACAATAACTCACTGGATCAGAAAAAAAGGGAGAAATACAATACAGGAAAAATCAGAAGAGTTAGTTCAGCAAATGAACCCCTTAATTACAAACTATCACCCATTTTACACCACTGTGGGATTTGGACTACAGCCTTGGTGTCACCTACAGTTGTTCTACCACAGACAGCAGCAATGCTCACAGAGTATCTGGGACTGTAAAAAAAAGCATATAGGACTATGTATGAAAATTCTACATTAAGTCTTCCTGGAAGTGCTAAGACTAGCCCCTTTTTATATGACTTTTAATTGCTTTCTGGCAGATGTGCAATCCTGTTCAGGGAAGGCTTCTGCCTGATGGGGATGGTGGTTCTCACTTGCTCTTCCCATCTTTCATTTTCAACAGCAACAATGTCACGGGTATTATCATGAGGCCAATGAAAGACAGAAATATTCTCACTCTTCAAATTTACACACATCATCAAAAGCATCCATTTCTTTCCTCTCGTTTTTTTTTTTTTTTTTTACATCCAGCAATAGCTAGACACATTTCCTTCTCATTTCCCTGTCTACCTCACCAAGCATATCACAGATCCCAGTACTTTTAGCACCTTCCCCTGCTTCCTCCTTCTGCAAAGCTTTTATTTAGGGCTAACAAGCAAAAAGCTCATGAATGTGGTTTCCTTCCCCCAAAATCTTCACTTACTACTTCCTCTAGACTTACTTTGAGACAATCAAATGCAATTTTTAAAATTAAAATCTGTCTAATAAGTATTAGTTCTTCTGGAGCTTTCCTGCACACTGCCCTATGCCAGGAAATAAAGTTTGTGGTACTAGGCTTCATTTTTCTTTACTGCTCTTTTAAATGTCTGTATAAAATGCCCCGCTGACCCATCTGAAGCTGAGTGATAAGCAGCTGATCTACTGTGTTTTACTCAACGTCTCTTATCTAAAACCATCTCCTTCAGCAAGCCATATGCTGCAAACATACTTTGAAATGTCTCCATAATAATCCAGGAAGCAGAACTGTTTGTCAAATAGCACACACACTACTGCTGGCCACTTGGAATAACCATCAGCCACAAGTAGGTACATATGCTCATTGTGATCTGCAAAAATCAGCATGGCATCTTTGCCAAGGCTTAGCAAATGCCAGTGTGGTTTCTAGTTTCAATAACTACCATTCACTTTGGCTAATTTCTCCTTCTACGTGGAGTTTCAAGCCTGATTACCAACCACAAATACATAAGAAACTGCTCCTTTCAATTTGTAGCAGTGATATTCATGCCTCTCACCCAACATCCTAACATGAAAGATTTATGGTATTAATCATGCACATCATAGTAAACAGTCATTCTCTACTGTCGATTGCATTTTTCTGCTGAAATAAGGATGAAAGTCCTAAGCTGCTTATCATTTGACCAGCCAGAAAACAAACTATTATTGTGCTATTTTAACCAAAGCCAGAGCTTAGTTTCTATGGGTAACATCTTCAGATGCAGCTACATGGTTCAGGAGCTTGACTATCCTGTTTTGAAAAACAATTTAGAAACTTAATCACAGCTAAATGCAGTGCTTGTCTATGCAAGGAGTTATTCAGGACTAGCTTTTCAAAATTAAAGATTAATTCTTAGACCTGTTGTTCAGAGGTTGTTTTTCACCACATCAAACTGCATTAAGCCAGTTTGCACTCCTACATCTATGCTTGCTCGAAAAACACCACTGAGCAAGAGCAACCCTGGCATTTGTCTTGCTAGAGTTCACACAGGACTGCAGTAGCTAAGCTGCTGCAGCCCTCAGACTTCAAACTGCACCCAATAAGCCAGTTAGCTGTTTTAACACCCAGTGGTACAGCCTGGAGTTGAGTCTGTTTGTGCTGCAATCCAAAAGCAAGCATGAACCTCATGTAGGTGCCCCACAACTTATCTATCAAGCAGTTGAGTGCAGTATGTTGCTGCCAGGAGACCCCAGGAACAGGAGGCTCAGCACACACCTCAAAGCCCACTCAGAATGTTGCATGAGTGGCTGGAGCACAGGCCAGGCTGAGCTGCTACAGCTGTACTGCAATTAGTAACTAAAACTGAGAGTTTAAAGAGAGCTCAAGAGTGCACCCACAAGTCACAGTTCCTACTTCTGTGTAGGCATAGTGCATGTGCACTGTAAGTTGAATTGTCAAACAAAAATCACTGACATTAAATCCTTTTGGGCTTCATTAGCATTTGGGAAACAAACACTAGAAATTTCTCACTGTCTTCATACTTGTAAGAAAAATAAGAATATGGATTAGCACATACTTTAAATGACAAAACGTGTTGGAATATTCAGATTTATCTTTTGCTTCTTCAAAAGCTGTGTTCTGCTCCAGCATCCAGCCTTATTTTAGAGTCATAGCTCCACCCTTGTTATCACAACTTCTCTCCTTTGTCCCAGACACTGTCCCTCATCATGTACCAATTATATGGTCCCCTGCTTTTCTTCCCATCCCAAATCTTTGCTCCTTCATAGCAAACACAGACTTTTTGTCCTTTCCTCCAGGTACAAGCAACAGTCATTTAATCTCCTCCATTCATGACAGAGGTTTTTCGTAGCAAGAAATACTGCTTCTTTGATCAAGTGCAAAATAATTTAAATTGTTGCAGAATGAGTCAACAGATTCTGAAACTGGTCCTTCTGCAGATCCGCACAGCAAAGTTATGTATGTACCCACAATTGAAAGATTTCTTTCTCTGCCAGCGCTGTACAGTAAGATTCAACTTCTAGAAGACCTCCAAGAGATGTCCTAAAATAAATCCTAACCTGTGTATGAAGATGAGCTAAATTAGTAGTGAAAGACAAAACATGGTTGTGTTTTCTTATTAAAAAAGCTTGATTCTGCGATAACTGGATCAAAGCCTGTTTTCAGTGGCTTATGCCTTCTTATTGAGGATGTATTTACCTTGGATCTATCAGCCACAGGGATTGTACTTAATACCAGCTGCACTTTACCAGAGAGAAAAGGATGGTTAAAACTTCGCTGATGTTCGATTCTCCATTCTGCTACAGGCAAATCACTTAATCTCCATCTCATTTCCCCACATGCAGAATGGAATAACTGTAGGCAACAGGGGTATTGTAAAGATGGAAGTTCATGGATATTACAGTGATGGGAAACACAAGAAATCCTACATGTGCACTCTGAGAGGGATTTTCAGGGTCTGACAACTGCAGTGGAAATGCCCCCACCAGTTAAATTTTCTTAACACCACAGCTGGATTCACTTGACTGGCAAGGGAGTTTAGTCTCCCATCCCCAGCTGGCTCTTGCTGCTCAGGTTACTTTTGTGAGCCTCAGTTTCTCACATTTCTGCTATTCTGAGGAATGCTCCAAGTCAGACTAATCCATTTATTAAACTTAGCAAAAGACAGTAATTCTTCACTCTAAATCTACAAATGCCTTTTTCCTACTGTGCAAGGCATGCAAGAAGCACCAGAAGGTGAAAAGGTATTTGTAAGTAAAAGCCATTTTGACACATTTCTCAAACACCTGTCTGAATCATATCTTTGTTTTTCCTTTTTATTTCATCACAAAGGCACACAAGAGATGCACAAGATTCCCATCTCCATTTATTTTAAAACAATTTACACTAATTAGTGAAGGATCATTTCCTTCTGAACAGGAGCAGCAACAGCAAGCAGTTACTCTTGTATTAAATGTCCACCTGCAGACATCCTAAAGCCTTTCTCACAGCTTGACTTTAGCTTTCAATGTTATGTCAGTTCTTCTTTAGACAGCATTTGCTAATTTGTCTTCGGAAACTGCTGTTCTTACTGCACCTTTGTCGATTGCTGTCCTCACCCTGCCATCATTTCCATTTACATAAACTCAGTAAAGTATCTGCATGCCATTTGTCCTACACTACAGCTCACAGTGGAAAGAAACCACAAGCCGCCACATCACCGTCAGAGGGATTTTTAGTTACATCAATGAGATCTTTCCTATGCAAGCTAAAGCAAAGGGGTAACAGCCAACACCACGGCCACGAGCAATTTGCAGCACGAGTGAAAAGAGCCACAAGAAAGCAAGAGGTCGGCAAAATCAATAAAAGCTGCTAGAGATCCTTGCTCGCCACCTTGATACACCCTCTCTCCCTGGGGGTCTGCAGCCGAGCACATCCCTGTGACCTGCTCTGAGAACAGTGCTAGTGACTTCAAATCACCAGGTGACTTCAAATCACCAGTGGGCTGTCCCGCCTTATTTGCAACCACTGAAATATATAATTGTGTCTACACGGCTGTTCATTACTAGCACAATACTGAGAACACAGAGTGCTTTACAGAGGCATACAGAGGGAGCATTTTTCTCAGAGGAGTTCAAACATTACTAGAACCATAAAGCGCTCTATACATTTTGGGAATACAGTCACAAGCACACACTGGAGTAACCACACTGTCTAGTCTAGAAGAACAAGTAGAAAATTTAAAGAACTAATCATTTATATCAGTTGTCTCTCTACTCCCCTGGTTAACTTTAGGCATCTCCCTTCTCCAGCCAGGGACCAGAGTATTTGGGCATTAAACCTAAAGCTTAATAGTCAGAAGCTGACCTTGGATACAGCGCAGCAAATACACTGGTGCAAAGAACTCCCCGCAGGCAGCCACAATGCTCAAAAGACAATTTTGCTTTAAGCTAGGGCCCCTAAGCCCATGTTTTCCAAGAGCCAAAGCACCGGTATCAATCAAATACTTCTGCTGTGGCCCCCTCAGATCTGTTGCCTTATGGAACCAAGGCGATAGATGTATCGCAGCACTAATGCCCTCATCTGATAATTTTAGGGCCCTGATAGCCAGACTTCACCTTGCTGTCTTTTCTCCCTCTTCCAGAGCAAGGCAATGAGGATTCGTCTTCCCTCAAATCTGTTCAGATTTCTTTAATCCTTAAATACCTTTTCCTTTCGAGAACCAAAACCAAACAAAACCCTAAATGAACAGCACCACCACCAACAAATCACAATACCACAACTACATAGACACATGAAAGAAAAAAAAAGGTTAATGAAGGATATAAGAAATCTGCACTCACTTTATTGTATGATCTTTGGAAATGGATAAGAAGGAACAGAACAGCACTTTCACCAGAAGAGTATTACAAAGAAGAGAGAGGAGAACAAATAGAAAAGGGTAAAAGGGAAAAAAAAAAAAAAGTGGGACGGTGGGCTGGGGAGGGCGAGTCATGAAGTGCTTGTGTACAGTGTGACATAGCTTCAGACCCAAAGAGAAACCCGGGAGAGATGCAAAGTGGCACGCAGGCAGTCGTCGCCAAAACCCGGACGCCGCAGCTCCGTCCCGGGCGCCCGCTGCCACGCTCCGTCCCGAAAGACGGACAGCGGGGTTTGCCAGAAGTCCGCCAAGGTGGCCACGGAGAGAATGAGCCACCATCCGCGTTCCCCGGCCGAGCCGAGCCCGGCCAGCCCGCCCCACGCGTGTCCGGCTGGGACACGGGCGCTCCCACAGCCGGACTGCATCCCTAGGAAGTCCCGGCCCCATCTCTCTCTCTCTCCGCGGGAGAAGGGGCGCACCCCGGCACCCCCCGCCGTCGGGGCGGTGCAACGCCTCCCTCTGCCGGGCAGCGGCGGAGCGGCGCGGCCCCGCCGCCCAGATGTGCTCCGCAGGCACGGCTGGAGAGGAGCCAGCCGGCAGCACGGGGAAGGACGGGCAGCTTCCTGCGCCTTTCCCTTGGGCGGGAGGGGAAGCAGGAGCCGCCTGCAGCACCGTGCTGTGCCTGGGCAGAAGTCAGGAAAAGAAACAGGAGTCTAAGCCCTCGTTCCGTGAAACACCTGACAAAAGTCTCTCTGCCTCCCGGCAAGTCCTGTCCTAGCTAACCTGTCGGTAAGCGCCCTTCTCCCACGTGAATTTTGTTGAGCCAAGATCAGCTGATGCTCAGGATCTCCTTTTCCTGGCTCCACTTCTCGACCTCTTTCCCTTAATGCAGCGCTTTTGACTGTCAGTTCCATTAATTTCTTCATCTAAACAGCAAGGGTTTGGCTATAAAAACAAACTTTTGTTGTTTCTTCAACCACTTCCCCCAGATAAGTAGCAGATGAAAGCTTTTTTCTTTTCAAAGCCAAGTACTTTGGATCCTAGCAGAGTAGAAATCTCACCAGTTAAACATGGGCATAGAGACATGAAACACACAAACTCTCCTCTCTCATTTCTTCACAACACATCACTCTTTCTGGTGAATCCTGAAGGCCTTGCCAGATCAGCATTCTGCTGTGTGGTGTCAGTGCCATACCCCTCCCTTCCTCCACAAGCCCAGGAGACACTGGCACATTTTCCCCTTCTGAATTTAAACCTGTGCCACACCAGCAGATGATAATCAGCAAAAGGTGTCTGGGACACCTTGACCGCTTGAAATCTCAGTTTTCTTAATAGTTTCAGTGTACCTAAAATCTGGGCTACCAGGTACAGCCTAAAGAATCACACACTGTATTACCTACAGCATCTCTGAGGACAAACCAACACTATCCATAGCCTGTTTTCTAGAAGGCTCATCTTCCCTACAGCAAAACATAGCCCATTCTGATGACAGAACACAGCAACCCTTCCCTTCTGCAGAAAAGGTACTAACATCTCACCTATCCTGATGAGAGCTTAACTGGTGAACTGTCTCTCCAGAGCTACACAGGCAAACCAGTTGACTGTAGACTTCCCTTATGCTGACTAAAGAAGCCTTTTGCAGGTAGGTTTAAGGACATTTCCACAGAGAAAGAAAGAAGTAGTCTTTCACTAGTTGAAATGCATCTCTCTCTATTACTTGTGCCAGCACACTGGCATTGGCCAAAAGGCAGTTTCCTACCCCCCACCCCCCAACTCTGCCCTCCTCACAACAAGTCGTAGCCACACAGGCATGTTTTTTAGCCATAGATTATACTTAATGAAGCAAGAGAGCACAGTATGTGTGGAGGGAGGGACTGGAAGCCTGAAAATGCACTATTCAAGCAAGCAGAATAGCAGTAACTCATCAAAACACAGGCAAAACAGTAGGGCTTCTGGTTGATGGGAAGCGTCACAAGATCCCTAAGGTACCAGCATAGAAGTCACTTTGGCTTATTCCTTAAAAATAAGAACAGCAGCCTCAGCAGCACAGCACCCCTTACTGCCTTGGCTGAATTGCTGTCTGACTACTGAACCTCCAGGTCCATCTTTTGCTGCATCTTCCATTTATTTGGAGTCACTTCTTATACCTACCTCCCCCTCTCTCAAATTCATCTGAAATACATATACCAATATTTCAAAAACTCCAGTGCAAACCAGACACAGTGATAATTTTAAAAGCTATGCTGCTCATGTCAAATTATTCAACATCTGTCTTCATGTTCCCACAGAAATTAGCATAGGATGGTGGTTTCTGATGACACCTATAGTGAAATATTTTGACTTCATTCAGCAAGTTGCAAACAACCTGTCAAGAGGATAATGTCAGTTTTCTAGTACTGCATATTAAAGTCAATTGAGGGCTTATCTGGTGTATGAAGCTACTGACCTGACCTAAAACTAGAGGCTCTAGTGTCACAGGAGAGTCAATGTGACACATTACAGCTGGAGAACAGCAAGGCATTCTGAAGCACTGGGCTGGATAGATTTAATGCCTTGACCTTAAAGAGCTGTTAAAGACTTATGCAAATCTTGGATCAACCCAGTCCTTTGGTGAGTCTATTTCTATGGCACTCCAGTTAGAAAACTCATTCCTCAAAAGGCTGTATACAGCCTAAGCCACCACAGATTTAAGGGCTGGACAACAAAGATAAATGGTTGAGCACAAAAGATGTGTGAACACGTGTGTATGTTTTTATATATATACATACACACATATATAGTTTGGAGGACCACTGCATTCATACTTCACATTTTCCAGATAGAATCAGTCAAAAAGTGACTCACAGAGCCAGCTCTGCCCCTCCTTTAGCCAGTGATCTGCTCAGCCATTTCTGAGGGCACAGGGTATGCTGAGATGACAGCAAGGTGTCTGGAGAGCTCCATGTCTTGGACCCCTGTTCCTGCCAGCAAATCAGCTCTAGGCAGAGGCAGGTGAGAGGGATGGATCCAGGTCACCAGGCTCCAGGTGACATTAGAGTGTCTGTGCCCCAGAAACTGGCAGCAAAAGACATGCACGCACACAGGTTGCAAGACTGTGTGAGGCATACTGCATTGTAAACTCTAGTAAAAGCATTTTTACCTTACAGATAAAAGGAGCAGGAAACAAATCCTGTCATGTGTACATGAAATGAAAAAGTGCAGATGTTTATGGCTTAAACCCAGGATATGTTTTACCATGACACTCCTCCATCACAGACACAAGGAAACAGTCTTCCAGTAGATTTATTTTTTGGCTGTCTGTAGTGGCATCTCAGGGGTGATGGTGCCTCTTTAAAGAGAGAGCCTTAACAGGTCATTTATTCCCCACTTCTGAGGCCAGGGCAGGCCCACTCTGGTCTGCAAGTGCTTCACCCCCTCCAGTTTCAAGTGCAGCCCATCCAGGCCCTCTGATCATGGTACCAGCCAGCTTTCCCTGCTGCCCAGCCTAAACCTGCCTTCTGTTTCCTTTCCATCACCCTGTTGTATGTAGCCCCTCATCACATATTGTGATGCCCATTCCTGAAATGCCTTTTCTGCAGGTGAATTTTGAGAGGCAGGGGACAAAACATCCCACTTTTTTATTCCACCTGAAAGGCTGCTGCTGATCAGCTGGGCTGTGCTAGTTGCAAGACAACCCAGAAGTGTGAATTATATCCTGCACATGGAGCAAGCACAGCAGCAGCACTGTGCACACTCTGAACCAGAGCTACACAAGTCCTGAAATCTACAGAGTGGGAAGCAAGAGGCACACTCTTCCCCTTGAATACCATCCCCCCACAGCACCAATCCTCCCCTTTCAGTCTAATTTATAGTCTTAAAGTCTTGATAACTCCAAGCCTGGACGGGCAAGTCCCCTGTCTCCTTACCTCTTCCTTCCTCCTCCCCAATTCTGACATTTTCTACAGATCTGTTACAACTTGCTCCTTATCTTGACCAGCAGCATTAACGCACCAGGATTGAAAGGCACGTGCAGCCCGGGAAATGGGCTACCACAAAAGGCTAATAAGAGTTGCTTCTTGGCAGTCTGCTGAATTGCCTTCCCAATCAGGCCAGCCTTGTCTCACTGCAACAAACAAGGCTAAAAGAATGGGATCAGCTAATGAGAAGAAGGTTTCAGACACACTTCAGTCATTACAACAAATGCCAATTTATATAACAAGCCTCTTCAGGTAGCAGGCATAAAGCACCTTGACTCCTAATTAAATTGCACCTCGACTGTAAATGCTCCTTTCCCAGAAACGCCCTTATACACATTTTATTTATACCATTCATCTCAATAAACCTCTCCAACAACTCTGCTCTCCTAGACAGAGGTCTTTTGTGCACATCCATGTGGGTGTATTATTTAAAGGGTACATCACATGGATACTTTATCTTGTTTAATCTGATTTAATCTCAGGAGATTTGCTAAAGCAAAATATATTTATAGACCCCTATAGATGCCTCCCCCAATCTCCACTGCCATACATAAATATTCAAAGCAGAAAAACGGATCTGAACCATGACACTTGAGTTCTCATAATTTCTACATTTGGTGCCACGTGAGATCAACATTCACAACACAGAATGGTCAAGTACTGCTTAAAGCTGTGGTGAGAGATTTAGGAAAAATCCAAGTGGGGGGGGTAGTAGGACTAATTTCTAATCCTGCTTTATTTATCCTCGCAAATATAACCATATCAATCCAGCTCTGCTCAACCCATCAGTAACAGCAATCTTGCATCCAAAGAAACAGTGCTGGCTGCACAAGGCATGCAAACAGCACAGGTTAGTGGACTGAAGACAGGATTGGGAAAGACAATATGAAAACTATCAGCCACCATTCAGTGTACTGATTCCACAAGACACTGCTTGGGCTGCGCTCAGTGACAGCTGTGTATTAAGGCTCCTGATTTTGGATAGTTTGAAGAGGTAGGGGTGGGGAGAGGAAAGAAGAGACTGGGTTTCCCCTTTGTGTAGTTAAGTAAGAGAACAGATACAAGTAGTGTACCATTTTGGCTCAAAAGAATGGCTTCATCTTAGTGTATGTCTCTATATGTGCTTTCTTTTGTACACAGTTTTTCCAATCTCTCTGTGAGAGAAAAAGACAAAAACATGAGTAAGTTATTCTGAAGATCTAATTTAGCAGCAACTGTGTCAAATGCAAGTTCACTGAAGTGGATGAAAAAATACATCAGGCAACCTTTTAAAGCACATTTAAGCAAACCTGGTTTTAAGCTCTGTCCCTCTTGCTACAATCCTGAGCTGAGAGGCCATTCTACAGCAACTGACAGCTATTCAGCAGCAAGAACACTAAAGTGAAATAATATAAGTTCGGCTAAAAGCAGATTACCTGTTTTAAAGGAATAAATAACATGCCCTGACCAGGTTTCTGTACCACAAACTCATTCTACTCCTCATCTTTCCAGCCTTCTGAGGGTCATACAATTTTCATCTGGACACGCAGACCGGGAGAAAACACATATACTGAGAGGAAGAAAGAAAAAAATAAAGGAAGCTAAACGCCCTCTATTTAAAATGGTTATTTTACAAAACAGACCCAAACTCAAATTAACACCCCAGCCCTCAAGGAGAAAGGAGGAATTGTTTCCATTAAAGAAATACATCATTAAAAAGTGACCTACAAAGACTTACCCACAGTCAGTGAGACTGAACTGATCTTTGCCAGAGCTCACACAAGAGACTGGCTGCGTGCTGTTAAAAAAAGAGGGAGCGGGGGGGCTGGATTCTCTCACTGGGGTCTCTCTTCAGAGCTCAGAGAGCCTGGCTTGTTAGAGGCAGAGGCATGCCTTCCAGGAGGACTTTACAGCAACGCACAACTGAGTTGTAAGCCAAGATAAAGCCGGCTTGTTATGAGAGACAAGACTTGTGGGTTGCTTTTATTTATTTTTTCCCAGTGTATTGGAAATGCAGATCTTGTAAAGCAAGAACTAAGAGAGGGCTGGGAGAGGGAAAGGGGGGCTGCACGGCTGGCTAACGTAAATTCCGGGTGCTTTCTCAGCCTAAGCTTGTGCTCGGCGGTGGCACAGGGTGCCATCCCCCCACCTCTGCCCTCGCACTAAGGGGCTGCGGGAGGCAGACCTCTCATGAGAAGACCATCCGAGCTTGCCATTTGCCACCCTGCCTGCAAACAAGGAGAGGAAGTAAGCTCCGTAAACGCAACAATAATAATAGTAAAAGATGGAAAAAAAATCAAACAGCCGGACATCAGCTCTACCACAGATCACCACCCACCCACCTCCATCACCTTAAGAAGAAAATCAGCAGCAAAGTTCCATAGGGTGCAAAATCAGCCTCGCCCCTCCCGGGGCGCCCGGCAGGGCTCGCCGTGGGGAGTGAGGGGGAGCCGGGGCAGGGCGGGGAGCCGGCCCCGCCGAGCCGGGAAGAGCCGCCCCCCGCGCCAGCAGCGGAGAGCGGGCTGCCCGCGGTAGCAGGGGAAGGAGACCCCCGAAGCTCCGACGCGGAGCCCCGCGGGGCAGCGCCGGCCGCCCTTGTCTGTGCTCGCCGTGCCGGTAGTCCTGCGAGGAAGCAAACCCGCAAGCGCAGGGCGGGGAGGGGATCCTCCATCCTCCCCTTGCCCCAAAGAAAATGCAACTCGGAGGTGCTCCCGGAGCCGCCCCCACCGACATCAGCGTGGCGTCCCCACGCGAGTGGGGAGGCAGGGCCGGGGCCCGTGTCGTTCCCCCGGCAGCAGCCCCGCTGGCGGTCCCTGCGTGCCATGTCGGCGGACTCGTATATGGGAGGCGGCCAGAGGTTACGGCGAGGAATTATGAAGTAGCTACAGGCGCTGGAAGCCCTATTGCTGCATCAATCTCTCCGCTCAGGCTGCGACGAGCTTCGCCGGCATCATTTACTTTCTCCTGCAGGTGCTTTTTAACTTTGATCCCACCGCTGCTGTCTGTGCCCTCGCCCCCAACCCCTCCGCCCTCCTCCGCATACAGCGACCGTGACAGGTCCCTTACCGTACACCCCTTGTCCCCTGCTGTACACCGGCACCAGAGACAGGAATAAAAAACAGATCATGTCCATCTTCAAGGCAGAGGCTTCATCGCCGGCGAAGAAAAACAGCCAAAACAGCTCAGGCAGCATCCGGCGGGGGAGCAAGGAGCAGCCGAAAGCCTCCCGAAACACCGCCCCATGCGCCCCGCTCCGCGCCGGGCACCGGCGTCCCTCGGGCGGAGGAAGGGACTCCCCCCCCCCCCAATCGGGGCCGCCTAGGGGTAAAATTTAAAAAAAAAAAAAAAAAAAAGAAAGAAAGAAAGAAAGGAATTAAAAAAGGAGAGAGAGAGTGAGGGAAGGAGGCAGGGAGGGCAGGAACGCGGAGCGCCGCTTCCCGCTTCCCCTCGCCAGGTTGCTCGAGGATCTCCAGGCGAACAGGCAGCCCCGCCCGTACTCGGGGTACAGGGAAAGGCCAGCCCGGGGGCACTGGGCTGGCGCCGGGATAGGGCAGGAGAAGGGCTCGGGCCAGCCCAGCGCTATCCCCCAGCCCCCGCGGGAAAGGGGGCTCCTTTGTTCAGCAGGAGCTGCCGAGCTCTGCCCGAAGTCCCGCGCTACTCAAAGTGCTGCCAACTGGGGCCAACTTCAGTGAGTTCTCGCCCTCTCTCCTCCTAGCGAGGCTCTGGCCGCAGCCCCAGAAGCGGACGGGGAGAAGGAGAAGGAGGTGGAGAAAAAGGGGGGAAGCGAGGGTGGGGGGTAGGAGCCAGCTGCTGAAAGGCGGAGGGAGGGATAGGTGATTCCTCTTTTCCAGATCTTCTGGGGAGGGGATTGTTGTAATTAATCAAATCCAGGAAGGATTTTGTGTTTGGTTTGTTTTTTTTTTTTCTTTTTAAAGCGGCTCCCAAGAGCTCCCCCAGCTGCACTGCATCGCCCCAGCCAGCCTGAAGGGAGAAGCAAACGAGGAGCAGACAGACCACGCACCCTCGTTTCGCCTGCAGCTCAGCCCGGCTCTCCTCGCCTCCTCCCCAGCCTGCCAGGTCCTTCTCCCTACAAAACTTTCCCTGATGTTGTGTGCCGGCCTCAGGTGGATGCTTTGCCTCCGCGTGTGCCTGCTCCGCCCGCCTCGCAGGGGATTTGCGGCTGTAGAGAGGCCCGTGTCTCTCTTCCCTCGACGGCTGCCGGAGCTCCTAGTGGGAACTAACGGGCTGCAGCGGGAAGGGAGCCGACGAGGAGAGATAAGAAGCTGGAGAAGATTGGACTATTCCTGCCAGATGCCAGCTGAAAACCGCTTGGCAGGTCCCTGCCCCACCGCTTTCTCCTGAAGCGCCAAAATTTCCTGCAAAAGTTGCTAGGAGCGTCACCGCTCCCCAGCCGGCCCCGGGGCGCTCCGCTCCACCGGTCCCCGACGGGGCGTCCGGGGGTTCCCACGCCCACCGGCCGGGCTGCCCCGAGGTAGCCTCACGCCTGCCGGCTCTGGCAGCTGCGCCTTATTTTCTTCTCTGTTGGCTTTCCAGGTTTTTCCCCTCCCCTCCTTACCGTTTCATTCCCCTTCGGTTAAAAAAAAAGGGGGAAAAAAAAAAAAAAAAAAAGAAGAAAGAAAAAGGAGCCAATTAAAGCGGCCGTGCTGGGGAGAGCCCAGCCTCCTGCCCAATTCTGCGGGCCTCCCCACCCCTCGCCCCAGCCCAATTATAGACAACACCGCAGGGCTGAGAAGAAAAATGGATTTGCTTCGGGCGAGAGATCGGTCGTCAGCCCGGGGTACCCCCATCCTCAGGACACTCGTGGCAAGGTCGGCTTCTCCCGGCTGGGACCTGAGATGCGAAGGGGTGGGGCGGGGGGCAGCTCAGGTTGCCCAGTGTCTCCTATGCCGGCGCTGGCTGGTGCCAGCAAAGTTTTTGGGCCCCCCCAGGTAGGTTGCAGGCCGGCGGGGCTGCCTTGTGCATGCTGCCAGAGAGCGGCGAGGCGGGGGTGCCGTACGGGCCCCCAGCCTGGTGCGAGGCTGCGGTGGCCGCGGTACCCGCCGGACTGCCGGCCCCGGGCCGTGGTGAGAGGCTCGTACATGAGACTCGGAGCCGGGGAGCTGTGCATGCCGCCTCCGCTCTTCCCCGCACCTCGCAGGGCTCGGAGCGAGAGGCTGGGAGGAGGAAGAGGATGAGGAAGCTGCGCGAGCCGCGAGCATCGTCACCGGCACTGGGGGGCTGCTTTGCCATCACTATCTCCGTCTGCTTTGCGAGAGGGACAAAACGCTGCTTCTGGGGAGCCTAGACCTGCTCGCCGGCGAGCCCGCCCATGCCTGGCCCGGGGCCGAAGCAGTAAACCCAGCCCGTCAAGCGGAGCCAGCGCCGTGGAAACCCGTCTTAGGGCGCGTACTGCTCCCGGGAGCCCGGCTCCGGCTCGCCTCTTCCCCGGCGCTGGCCCTGCCGAGGCTCTCAGGGACGGGCTGATGCGGGTGTCCCTTAGCGACAGCGGGTCCTCTCCGGCTCTTCCCTCGGGCTGGTCACTGCGCGCCCTCCCGCCTCGGCCACGCGTGGGCTCGGCACGCTGCCCCCGGGCGCTCCCGGCCCTGTCCCGCGGCTCTGCACCCATGCCCGTTCCCCACGGCAGCTGGCGAGGGGTGCGGGACCCAGAGGGAAAGCGGCAGGCACTGAGTCGCCGTGTGAACAAGTCACTCCCTGATAAAAACGTAATTTATTAAAAAAAAAAAAAAAAAGGAAAGGAAAAAATATCAAGAGATATGGCCTAGAGAGAGCGACTGCCTGCTCAGTCGTGCTCTAACAAACAAGCAATTAATAGATATAGCCCCTAATTAGTAAGCAGTTATTCCTATTGTAAATGGTGCTCAGCGAGAGAGAAAAAGCAATAGCGTGCAGCAGGAGGGGAGCGGCGATACAAACAGGGCAGCTTCACCCCAGTGCCCAGCATCCCTGCATGGAGGAGGCATGGCAGGCGATTTCCCACTGGGCTCTATTCTATCACTTGTCAGGATACCGCCAGTATAAGACTGCCTTGTTTGGTTTTGTGGTCGTTTGGGGCTTTTTTTCCCTTTGTATTTTTTTTTCCTATAACCAAGCTAAGGGAACGTTTGCCAAGACACTGTGGGCTTCGCCCTCTGAGATGCCCTTTCCACAGCTGATGGAGTGGGGCACTTGTGAAAGCACCTGATGTGATCAAGTTTATTCCTTAATACAATAAACCCTTATCTGAGAAGGATTTAATCCTTCCTGTGGTGAGTGGTGGCAACATTAATAAAGGGCGCATAGGTAGAAGGAGGCAGCCAGCACCAGGAGGGGACAGGTGGAGCAACGCCTTTGCCAGGGCATAGGGAGAAGCAGGAGCTGACAATGACGAAACAAAGCAAAATTGTCCACATATCCATGAAGTAGGCTGAAAGCAACACAAGGAAAACGAGATGTAGAAATGTTTGCAGATCCAGGAAACTTCACAGTAACTAAAAAAAATCAACCAACATGGCAACATGGAGACAAGACTCTTGTTTTTTTCTGTGCATAACTTTGAAAAAAGGATATTTTGTTGGCATTTTGTAGCCTTTCCACTGTTTTTTTCCAGGGATTCTCATTAAGTTATGGAATAGTGCCTCAGTGTTTGAATGAGTATGAGTTACATATCTGGCTAATGAGTCAAAAAAAGAAAAATCAAAAAATGTGTGCTTCACACCCCTTTTTTGTGTTAACATTCAATGAACATGCTCATGTTTCACTGGCTCAAATGATTATGAAAGATGAATTTCAAAGTAAACTGACAAAGTATACTCTGAGTGGAAAAAAATGCTGCCAAAACGCAAGTACCTAACTGCATTTGCTAAATAAGGTAATTAATAGTTATTGCTTGAGGCCTGATAAATCATAGCATTCATAACTATGGAGTTTTCAGTGGGTGACAGCAAGGCAGCACTCCTATGCACACTTACTAAGCAAACTACTTGTCATAGGCAAACCATACTCTGTAGTGATTCTACTTGTCAAAAAGCAAAGATGAGGGATGCCTTTCCTCCCCCCAGACTGTGTCTGCAGAACATATTTGTCCCATCTTTCTATCTGGGAGTCAGTGTCTCTGGTCGCTTCTCAAGACCCCACTTGTCAAATGAGTCCTGTCTCTGAAATATTTATACATACTACATCACCTATATTTCACATCTATGTTAAGAGGTAGACAGTCTCTGGGACAGATGTGATGTTCAAAGGGAGCAAATCATATATAGCACAATGACATCAGGAAAGAGGTGATTGAAGAACCATGTGAGGCCAAGGTCCAGTTGTAACAACATTAATTATCTCTGTGTCAATGTTTTCATGCTGTAGTCTGGTTCAGTCTGTCATTTATCTCTTTTCTGGGATGATGCAACTATTTCTGGGCCCCAGTGATCTTTTGAGCTTGTAGTCTGACATTTCTATCCCCTCTTTCCTGTTCATTTTCTTCTCAGCACCACATCCAAGAATGACTCCATCATAGATTTGCATCAAAGACCTGAGCCTACAGGCTTGTCCCTGTGATGCTGCTGAGCTGGGCTGAGCAGGGGCAAGTGTCCAACCCAAGGCAGTGAGATGGAGCAGTAAGAGCCAAAGAGGGGAAAATGGGAAAGGGAAGGGAAAGCCAATGTGTGTGAGGAAAGGGAGCCCCATCAAACCATTACAAACGAGGGGCAACAGCACCATGTACTCTGCAATGCACAAACTATGGGAAGATGGGAAAGCATGGGTGAAGCTACAGTGATAGGATGCAGTTAAACTGTCCACTATCTGTTTTCCTTCTGTTTAATTGGTCTTCGTAGGAAAACTATAAAAAATATACTAAAAAAAAAATCCTAGTTTGCCATTCTGAAGTGCTAGAGTCAGAATCTCTTTGTGGGAAAAAAATGCCTAGGGCAGTGCTTCCCACCATTCATTACACCAGGCTGGTGCTGCTGCTGTCCTAGATCCTCCTGGGTATCTCCTGCTTCCAGTATGAAGCATGACAAGACACGGTTATAAATCCCAGGGGTTCTGCTTTGCTGTCCTCAGTTCTCCTCATCTCCACTCCAGGGAATACACCTATGCCGTGCTCACTTTCTTCCTAGATGCATTTTACAACATTAGTAGTACTTCTGAGCCTCTTGTGTATTCTCTGCTTTTTTGATTAGCTCTCCTCATCACAGATAGTGTTTAGTACAGAGAGGAGTGATGAAGAGGGAGTCCATCTCTATTCTTCACCCAAGACCTACCAGAGCTTTACCACCCTTCCTTCCCTGCACCTCCCAGATGCAGTTAGCCACAGGGTCATGTTGGGATTTCTGACAGCTGATTGCTATTGTACTGGATTTTGCTATTCCTGCCTCCTGCCTTTACCCAACTACACTTTGACAAACCTACATTTCCCGATTAAGGCTTATTTGAAACCATTGCAATCCTTTGCCCCTCTTATCTCAATGTGTGGCCACTCTTCTTTCCTTTGCTCAAGTGCTCACCCCATGCCCTCCCCCCTCCTTCTCCCACTTTTGCTCTAAACCCACAGGCTTTTAACTCAACGTTTTCTACCAATCTCTATGCCTTTTAGCCTATATATCTAGTTTTCCAGAGATCCTACTGGGCTTTTTTTTTGCTTTTGTGCTTTAGGACAGCTTTGGGCTGGTATAGGGGCACAGACAAGGGTCTCAGCATCACTGGGAGCATCTTTTTCCTGTTTCACCTTTTCTTTGATCTTTTTTCTTCTCTGCCTACTTCTCCTTCTAAATTCATACTTTCTTCTTCTTTCCCACCCTCCCTTTCATGTGTAAAAACTGAGTCAAAAAAATGTCAAGCTGGTGCTGGTCAAAGGAACTTGTTCTCCCTGTCTTCCACTTCCTTTCATTGCCTCAGCCCTCTCTCCTAGCACACATCTCTCAGATTGCACTGGAGAGGGATACTTTTTCACAGAGAGCAGATACAAAGGGTTTGGGCATGATTCTCCCCTGTTTGTGCCCTCTGCCACCACCAGCAAAGGGTGCATCAATTGCAGATTTTGTCAGTGCCAGGCTGATGATCTGAAATATGTGATTTCTGCCCTGTGGTGAAGGTGGTGATGCAGGGGAGGGTAAAGGAGCTACTCCTGAAGCAGATGCCTTCAGACAGAGGGTTGTGTTTGAACCAGTTGTCAGCGCTCCCAGGAGACTGTGCTACTTGAATTTCCCATGAGAGGTTTTAAACACAGCTCACAGCAAGGGGATGATTGATTGGGTCATACAACTGTCAGATGGGACTTTCCTGCTTAGACCTTGGTGGAGACGGACTTTGGCCATAGACAGCACATTATGTCTTCCTGACATGAGGAGGAAGCCATCCTGCAGAGTCACTTTTGTGGGAGCAGTGAGGTAAGGCTGTGGGTTCACATGCCCTGAGGCCTCTCGGTGGCAAGAAAACACCCCAGCTGGTACCTCCTCAGTTTAGTTGTCCAGTGGCCACACTCGGTTTTGGGAAGCTGATCTATTAGCATCACAATGACTTAAAATAACACAAAAGAAGTTCCTCAGTTCCTTTTTGTCCCTAGACAGAGGCAACCTCACTTCAGGAAGCTGAGCATTTTTGTTTTGGATATAAAAAGGAAGCTGCAGAGAAAACTATTTTTCTGACAAATCTCTCCTCACTCGCAATCCCAGAACACAAGAACTGGGAGAGCCAGTCACAGAAAGATTCAACAGTGTGATGAGCAAGCTGTAGAGAAGAACATCCAATTCAATGCCTCCTTCCTGGGGAACCATACAGTGCTCATCAGTGGTGCAGCTTTCCACCAGCCTCTCACTGTAACATGATGTGGTGGGTTGACCTTGGCTGGATGCCAGATGCCTACCCAGCTGCTCTATTACTCTCCCCTTCTCAGTTGGACAGGAGAGAGAGTAAGATGGAAAACAACCCATGGGTTGGGATAAGGAAGTTTATTAAAGCAGAAGCCAGGTGAAAGCTTGCATGCACAAAAGTGAAGCAAAAGATAGCACAGATTATTCTCTACTTCCCATCACCAGCGATGGTCAGCCACTTTGAGAAGCAGGGCTTCAGCATGTGTAATGGTTCCTCAGCAGGCAGCCATTGGAGACAATGAATGCCTGTCTTCCTGCTCCTTGCCTTAGCTTTTATATCTGAGCTGACATCATGTGGTATGGAATATCCCTTTGGTCAGTTTGGGTCAGCTGGCCTTGTTGTGTCCCCTTGCAGGATCTTGCCCTCAGTTGGGGAAGGAATGTTACAGTGGTGATGCTGGGTCAATGCTGCTCAGCAGTAGCCAAAACACTGGTGTGTTATCAACACCTTCCTAGCAACCAATGCAAGGCACAGCACTATGAGGGCTGCTACAGGGAAATGAACTCCATCTCAGCCAGACCCAACACACATGACAATGAAAAAAATTTGAAATCCATAGCTGTCAGGAGCCTACGTGCACTGCCACCATCCAAACAGCTTGGGCAGTCAGTGGGTACAGGCTTTGTTCCACCTGGGAGAATGGGTGTGCAGCCCCAGGCTCACCTGGGCATCACCAGCTGTTATGATTGGAGATACCCGAGTCAGCCTAGTTCCTGGTAGAGGCTTCCTGCTGCTCCCTTTTTGGCAGCTCTTCAGCTGAGTGCTGTTTACCTTCACTAACACAAATACACTCTCCTAGCCTGACCCATCTTCCCTTTGCCAGACTCCTTCCAGGAAGATTATAAATAAGCACAGCTTTGACCTGAGTTTTGGAAATCCTGGGACTAGAGTTCCTGTTGAAAATATAGTGTCTCCAGGGTACTTATCTCCTCCAGAGGTACTCAAAGATGGACGTGGACACTCAAGTCTTAAGTAAAAATAACTTCTATGGCCTGTTTCACTGTCACACCTTGCTCTGCTCTTACCTATAGCTCAGGGGGGCAGGTGAATACATCAGAAGGTTTCCAGGCTTAAGGAAAGAATACAAGGAGCTACCTTACTGAGCAATGCACATCTTAGTGCTACTGACCTTCCCTGCTTTGGGTCTGTAAGTTGATGAAATCTGGAGGGATAGAGTGCTGCAAATCTTAGTCCCAAGAGGGAGGATGCTCTGAGCTCATCGGTGAGAAGTCTGGGTCTCTCAGCCCTCAAGTACATTCATCAAGAGTCTCTGCACAGATACCACTTGTACATACACTGTTTCATCTCAGTGTTTTGATCATGCATGACTTTAAGGAAACCTGGATTCCTGAAGTCCATGTGTCTTGAGAAAGGTTGAGCACAAAAAAAGTCAAGGGTAGTTAGCCCCTTTGATTTAATCCAAAAGCCACTGTCTTCTCATGACTCAGATCTAGCCCAGGGTGGAAAAGTAGGCCACAAGGTTTAGCTTCCTAAGTGAGTTTGGTAATAAAGTCCCTATGGTTAACTTGTGCAGAATAGTTTCCTTGCTGTATATAGTCTATGAGCTACCCTTACTATTGCCTCTTCATTTCCAGGTGTTGTTTGCCACTGCTTCAGTATTTGACACAAGAATCTAGTGATTTTTATCTATGTGTGAACCTCTATGTACACACACACACACAAAATCCTTTTCCCTTCTGTCCAGTGATACACTACAGCCTGTTCAATTCAAAATGTCTTAGACAATTCATTGCACAAATCCAGAAGTTGCTAGAGAAATGTGCAAAGAAGAGAGAGTGTTTGGAACTGTGCCTGTTGAAAGGATGCTTTGAAACACAAGAGCCTCTCCCTCCCCCAAGGATTGCAGCTTTCTCTTTACCTTTGGGGTGAGTCCAAAACACAATTCCATGTTGCCTCTATGCTTTAATATTCTCAAATCCTTAAGGTGCAGTAGCATCCTTGTTTTTCCTCTGTAACTTGATCCATTTTAGAAAATCTGTGGTGAAAGACTGTTTCAACCTAACATGACTATTTATAACACAATTGTACAGCAAATCAGAGTCAGAAGAGCCATTACTGTAAAACTAAGTAACACTAGATGCTATACACAAGAATTTAACAAAAAAACCCTATTGGGAGGAAATTATAGAAATACCAACCACATTTACCAACATACTTTTTATTGGAGCCGCTCTAATCATTTTAGAAAAGCTGGAGCGGGGGCTACATGGGGACACGATACAGGTGTGCGAGTGCTGTGCAGCATTGAAGCACTACGGGTAGGGACGTAGTTTATCAGCAGAGCTGTTCTTGACAGGATCACCCCTCTACCCACTGCTCCCAAGCAAAGTAACAAATGAATCTGCACTCACATAGAGGAGTTTTGCTGGCATAGCTGTCTCAGTCATGAATTGCACCCCTGATCAAAAGAGAGTATGAAGGAGCACTCCTGTGTGTGAGGAAGGGGCTGAAACACAAAGTCAGGGTGTGACTCACCCAAACTCAGACAGTGAGGCAGAGAGATGAGCGGAGCTGGAACAGACTACTTTCTTGCCTCATTTCTCAGCATGGCTGCAGACAGACAGCATTGCCACTGAACTGTGTATTCCAATGTATAATTACTTGCTTATTAGCTGGCTAGCTCATTATGCCAAGAAAGTTAGCGGCAATGTGGAGCAAAGACATTTCTCCTCTCCCTGTCTTTCAGACCAGAGAAGAAATGACAGATCATACAACCTGCTGGGAATCTCCACCTCCTCCACCCTTCATAGGCTGGCAGAGGTTGAAGTTTGATTGATTTCTCAGTTACATCTAGTCCTCAGAAGAAAAAGAGCTAATCATGCTAGCCTGATTCTAAAGCCAGGGACTTTGATGGCTGTGGCTATTGCTGCTTACAGAGTGATGTGCTGAGCACGTGTCCTGATGGGTGACCTTGCACTGAGCCAGCTCTACCATACATCATTGCTTGGTACCTCACAGATGGGGAGTGTCAGCCTGAGGTAAAGCCAAATACAGGAGTCAAAATAGGGCTTGACTTACCTATGGTATAGGTGGCACATTTTTAAAGCTTAAAAACATAATCCCCTCTGTTGCAACCTCCCTCAAGGAGCTCACCAGGGGCTACACTATTTTCACACATGTCACTTCATGTCTTAAGCATTGCACATCCAGCCTGTGTGTTTCCAAAGAAGTTTCTCCATGCAGCTCCCCAGGTGGCTGCCCTCTGTTGAAGGCTGAAGCACTCCTTGCTAAACCAACCCCTGCATCCAAACTTCCCTAAGAAAATCAGATGAGGGTTTTGAACAGCAACAACAGCCTTCCCTATTGGCTATGTCAATCAGTAAAATTAGCAGAAAATAGCATAATTTTTAGATGGGCCAAATCATTCACAGATTACAGAGACAGAAGGAAACACTACAGGTGTGATCTGCTGTTCTAATCAAAGTGCATTGTGAGAAACAACCTCCTGTACTGATTTCTGAGAAGCCAATAATAAACCATTCATTTGTATTTCACATAGAGCAGTGCCACATTCCATCAGGATGCACAAACCAGTATTCTGAAGGAACAATACACATTTGGGATTGGATTCACAGCTCTACGGCAGTCCTCAGATTTGCCCGTAAACCACAATATCTGACTTGCTGGAAGGTTTCATGGCATATAATGCTGGCAGTAAGGAATAGATGCCTCTGATTTTTCTACTCTGATTTTTCCTCATCTTTGGCATCAAGAATGGAGGGGACATCAGGGAGACAGTGCCACCCTTCCACCCAGCTTCAGGAGGGACTGGAGGAACCAGCAAGATCCAGGTGAGAGGGAGAAGCTGTGGCGAATCAGGGCAGCACTGACTCAGGAATTAATGGAGTGGACAGTGAAAGGCGGGGGTGGGAAATGGTCTGGGGGAAGGATGAAAGAGGGACGCTGGGGCAGCTTGAAGCATGGGAAGAGAAGCAAGGACTGCTGGAAAGATGGTGAAGCAAGTAGACAACTGAAACTTGGGGAAAGCTAGCATGTAAGAAAGCACTGCTTGCTGGGGCAGGGACTGGTGGCCCCTGTTTGGGTTGAAGTGTGGTCCTGGGCCATGGGTAGGGTGAGGGGAGACTTGAGGAGAGAGGCTGGGCAGGGTCTCCAGGACCTAGCAGCTCTGCCCCTTCTTTTTGCCCAGTCAGTCCTTATTTTTCTCCATCCCACATTTCGGCACTCCCCCCCCCCTCTTGCTTAACATCCTGACAGAATTCCCGTAAAGTCCTGCCCTTGCAAGGAAGCCAGTGGGGTTAGATATGAAGGGCTGATAGGAAGGGGCAGGGAGGGAGAAATAGGGTGAAACGTGCCTCCCTGTGCCTGATGATTCAGTCCAACTGCCCTGGGCACACATCGTTTTGGGGATAACATGGAGTGTGGTCACCACAGCTAACAGGAAATGAGCTCATCCCTGCTCCAAACATCCTGTGTGAGGTGTCTCATGCTAAATATTCTTTATTCTCCATGTACCTCTGAGCCCCTGAAAACAGCAGACATATTTTACAGGAACAAATAGATGCCTTTCTCTCTGGAAAATGAACATTGGCTGATTAAGAAATTACCAATAAAAATTTCTAATATAAGCACTTTTTTCCCCCCTTGTTTGTCTTGATGGAGAATCACATTTCATTTTCAAACCACAGCTCTACATTTATCATCCCTGATTTAGCAAATTACTTCTTGCGGAAGCAGTGTCTAACCTACCTTTATTTAAGATTTTGCAGGATAATTTGTTTATGTTGGACTCAGAGAGGCTGACAAAAAAGTGGCAAACGTATTGCAATGAATGTACCATAAAGGATTTTAGATTAAAAATATTCCTCCTCAAGTAACACTTTCAGAAAATATTGTATTGTCAGTAAGACTTAAATATAAAATCTTGAAGCAAGAGGAATTTTGTTGTCTTTCTCCTTTTTTTAATTTTTTTTTTCTTAATAGGGATCAAAATCAATCTTTCAATAGGCCTCTCTTTGTAGTCAAACTAGAAGAAGGTGAAGATACCTCTAAAACCAGAGTTGACTCAAGGCTTATCAGCAGGGTAGGTAAAATTTAATTTTGCAGCCCAAGGATTTTCACTTCACCCTTGGGCAGGCAGAATTCAACTGCGTGGCAACAGCAGAGTAGGTCCCTCCCTGGATGTGTTTCTTCTTTTCTATCACCTTGATACCACACAGCTTGTGGGAGAAAGGCTGGACAGTTGGCCCATGCCTGCTGCAGCTGCAGCCATCCCACCTCTTCCAGCTCAGGCAAATCAGGCTGCTGGTTGACCCTGGCAGGCTCCCACATCTGGCAGCCCAGAGCTTTGCCCGTGCATGAAACCAGCCCTGTCTGTAGTAAGGTAGAGAAACTCTCATCTGCAAAGCCGAACCTGGAATCATTATATTGTAGCTGCAAATGTAGCCTCCCACTTAAATGTAAGGATGCAGATAATTGGGCTATCCTGTATAAAACAAATTCTTCTGCCCTTTAAACTGTAGCCAGTACACATGATGCAATCTCACTGTGCCAGGGGAGTGTTGGGAATGGGGGTGGCTTACCCCAAGCAAGAGAGGGCTTCTGTGCCCTTAGCACACACAGATAAACTTCAGGGAATCATGACATTCACACATATGCCCCCTTCCCGTTTGAGCTCCATGGGAATACTATCAAGCTGATGGTTTTTAGTGAAATCAATAAGAAAGTAAGAGGACATCAACAAAATCATTAATAATTTCTTTCAATTATAATCTAGTATTTTCAAATGCAGCTATTGCTGGAGCCTCCAGCCAGAATTAATGATACGGAAAATCTGAAGGACGATAAACAGTATATCCGTGAGATAGTAGGATGTGAACAAACAGTAAACAAAAATGAAAATGTCAAAGGGGTTAAATCTTTAATAAAATACTGCTCCAATATTGTTTGATAAGCTCTCCTTCAGATGTTCCACAAATATTCTCCCTTACTTTCAGAGCCAGCCTGGTCTTTTTCAAGCCAAACACATTTCGCAGGACAAAATTGTAGGGGAATTGAAATGGGCCTTTAAAGAGAAACAGATTGTAACCTCATTGTTACATTTTAAAAGCAATAACATGAATGCATTATTACACATTCTTCATAGCTGCGATTCCTTGTTCCTCCTATGTACACAGCCTATGCTGTGTTCAGCACAGAGCTCACTGATGTTCTGTACTCTCTGCTGTTTATAAAGTGAATCGAGCAGGTACATTTTGCAATTGTTAATACCAAGGGTAATAATATACACACACATATGCATCCACCTACATAAGCACAGACAGGTTAATACCAATCTAAAAATATTTTGTATGGCAGAAAGAATACAAAAACATTGTCATCAGAGTTGTTGGAAGACAATATCGGTTAATGGAAGGTTTGTGGTCTTGGGCACACAACTGCAGGAGTTAATCCGTGTTCCTCTGTCCATCCTGGGCAAACACTGTACTTACTTCTCTAAAGTACTTTATCAAGTGCTTTGTGATGAAAAAGGCCACAATCCCTGTATGTCTTAAATGAAGTAACCAGCAATACAAGTGAAATAGGCACATTTATGAAGCCAAGGAAGGAAATGATAAGTTTTCTTAGGCCTGATTTCATGTCACAGGTGCATTTTTGTTACTTTTAGACTTGCCAAGAGTGACTCAAAATGCAGAATTCTAATCCCCCAAGACACAGAGACAATCAATCACTGATGAAGGGGAAATTCTGAATTCCCAATATCTAGCCTTCTCTAAGAAAGCTGTCCAGCTGTGTCATGCAAACTAATCTCTTACAAGCATCATGTTTTTTGTGTCTTGCCCTGGTTCACATGCAGTTGGAGAGAGAGATAGAGGAAAAAAAGAGAGGAAGAGAGAGGCCATGTTTACACATATCAATAACTGTTGGAAGAAAATAGCTTATACCTGGAGCTGGAGTTGGAGAAAGGTGGGACTACTCTTACAATTCCCTTGGTGAACTGCAGCTGAGATTGGTCCAGAACTATTGTAAATAATATACTGCATGGAAGACAAAAATCAGAGCATGTTTTTAACCGTCTGGTGGGGTGAAAATAGCTATAGATTCTGACTGGGAGAAGCAGATGGCAGTGAATTACAAGAGCAGGGCACTGCTGCTGCTGCAGCCGCTGCTGCAACTGACACAGTTCAGCTTTTTTCCATGTGACAGAAGGGCCCCTGGGCAGCCAGAGATGAGTCAGACCTGTGTATGTGTGTACAGGCGTCTCTGGGGAACCCCAGTTTCTCTCTTTCATTTGTGTGACACTGCTTCAGGGTTTGAAATGAGTCGTGCAGCCCCTGCATCCTAAGAGCACCCTTTCTCCTTGCACTCTGGCTTTCTCAGTGTCTGAAACATGGCCAGCCCTGATGAGCACAGTGTGGCTGGATGACATCATACAGGAGGGATCTCTACAGTCTTCAAGCAAGGGTGCTATTGGCATCCTCCAAGTGGTACACCTTAAGTCCTGAGCTAACACGAGAAGCAGCCATTGAGGACACTAACATTGAAGCCACTTTGCTTACACTCATGGGGAAGACCTGTAGTCTCCACCTGCAAACCAAAGGATGTGCAGCAGCCACATTGCAAAGCATCAGTATTTGGCTAAGTCACTTAAACCTATAGGTTACACATTAGCACTGGCGAATAGTCCCTACTGGCTCTGGGAGACACTCCAATCCCTGACTAACACTGGGCCAAACTCCGACAAGACAGTGGAAGCAGGAGAGCTGTGTTTTGAGCTGGAGACTGGCCAAAGCACATATCCAGTGTACCCCACCATGTGAGAAACTCTTGCCTGCTTGCAGAGGAGGAACTATGCCAGCACTGGCACCCTGGATTGCTTTTTTTACAGAAGACTTAGCTGTTGGATTGAAGTTGGTGAGACATTTCCTATCCTCAAAAGACTCTTTTAGGCTCCACAGAGAGCAGTTGTTGAACAAGCTCTGTAAATACAAAAGGGCAGTAGCAAATAATTTCACCTTCTTAGCTAATGACTTCCCCTCCTGGAAAAGAGATTCCTGAGGAGGAAAACCAACAGAGCTGTCTCTGCCACCAAGCCTGACCTGAGCCTCCCTGCAGCAGGCTGCTCACTCCAGCATGTGGAAGGGGAAGAGGCACCTCTCTGGTGAACTGGTCTGCCCTCAAATACAGGACTGCAGGCTGAGGGCTGTGGTAGAGGAGGGGAGATGAGCTGGGTAAGAAATTATTGTTTTCTGTGCTTCGACACCTTCTGGGAAAAAATTAGGGATACTTAGCTACTGTCATACAAACATTTTATGCAAATCTTATCTTTGCCTTCTGCATACTGGTACATAATTTACATCTGATTATCAACTTTGGGTCTATTGTTTTATTCTAAACAGAATTCCTGCTGCTGAAAAGTGTTGGATTGACAGCCCTGGTGAAAAAAGTCCTCTCATCATCTCTATATCAAGGGTTTAGGAGAAGAACGGCTTCTTACACAGGGCTCTGCCATTATCCCCCAGCCAGGGCCAGCAGTGAGGGTACCAGCCCTTGGCCTCTTCTGAGCCTGCCAGCTGATGTAGAGCAGAGCTGTGAATGTGGAATCCCTGTGAACTTTCTACAAAGACAACCAAAAATCATCTTAAAAGGAATAGTTAGTCTTTTGGGTCAGATTTACATTTGTGCTACACACACAAAAGGTTCCTGCACCTAAATGGCTCTGAAGTCACACCCAAGGATCATGAAAAAGTTTACATGGTGGGATCTTCACACCCAAAATGAAAGCCTTTATCCTCTTGACCTAGAGGAGAGGAGGCATTCACTCCTCCGGGCACATGCACAAACACTGCCAGCTGGATACAGCCTTGTCTCCAGCAGCAGCAACATGCTTAGTCCTTTTCCTGAACATAGTAGGGTATCTTGCCTTGTGTTGCAAGGCAAAAAGATTTACCTGGAACTGAAGTGTATCAAGTCCACTGGAGTCAGTGACTTGACTGTTTGACTTTGGCTTACCCTGGCTGAGAATTTGGCTCAGATACACCACGTTAGTAGAAACTTTTTGTGAAGCCCAATGCAGAAATCAATGACAACCAGAGATCATGGTTTTCAAGTTCTACAACACATTGATCTTATCAGTTACCTCCTCTGTCTCTGAAAAGATACTTTTCTGTCATCTTGAGTGAGGACACAGGGCCCTCCTAGTCCTGGGGAAGAACAGGGAACTACTCATGGTAGCTACAGGATGAAATGGGGGCTAAACTAACTTTGCGACACAAGGCTGCTTCAATCAAGCCAAAGGATGAGGATAAATGAATGTTAACCTGATTCTTAGGCTTCAACAGTCACAGCACTGAGCAATACAAGTCTGTCCACTTGGCTTTGGAATGGATGGCTGTTCTAGCTGTGTTTGTCCTGTTGATAAAGTATTCAGGCCCAGTAACAGCTGCTTCTGTAAGAGTGATAGATTAAGACAAATAATGCAGACTTAGTGCTCTTTACATGGATTGCATGGGCTGGCCCTACTGCAATATGCACACCCACAAATCTTCTCAGCTCATTACCTCGTTGAAATCGGCTGCTCCTTTGTGAGGAGAGGAGCTGGGTGATACCTCGACAGAATTTGAACATGACATGCCGACTCAGAGACATAAATAGCTGACCAAGAGCTCTGGGCCTGCCTTGGTAGGGAGGTGGACCCTGTCAGAAAAATGCAGACCCAAGAAGGACACGTGACAGCCCTGCTGGATAGGAACCTTGGCTTTGCGGAGGAGGGAGCATAGCTTTCCTGTCATTAAGGTATCCCTCATTATTTCTGTGCTTATTCTTTGCCAATACCCCCTTAGTATTTCACTTCTCTCCCTCTCTACACAGCCAGTTTTAGGTTAAGAAGGCAGGACTATGCATTGTGCAAACAGGGCTTGTTTTCCTTTGAAGTATGTGGAAAAGGCTTTGAAAACCCAACTGTAGCTGTTCCCAGTTATCTAAACTTTCTGTCTATTTCTCTGGTTAACCTTGCTGACTCAAAACAACAAAAAGGATAGCCTAAAGGAAATAGTACTCGCTGCTTTCTTAACTTTCCAATGGCATTTTACCAGAGATATTTTCTTTTTGTTAAGATATTTGAAGTCCATTCCTCTCTTTCTATGTGGATTCCCAGTGAGACTAAATGACTTCTCAGCCTTCTTTCCTCCATGACTACCTTCCCCAGGTCATAACAAGAAGGAAGAGTCAGTGAGGGGGCTGCTGAGATGCCAGTAGTAAACAAGTCAACACAGAAATGTGTTTTGTTTTTTTCCCAGAGGATGGTGGGAGCAAGATTTTCCCTTACACACGTGTCCCAGTTAGAGAGTGAAAACGTGATCTGTTAGGATATCTGCCCATCTAGTAAGACTGAGCAAGTCTCTCTTTCATATTACTTTGCAGTCAGCTCAAGAGGTCACTCTTGACTCAAGCAAACTTTCTTCCCCCAGTCCCTAGCTGCATTTACAAACTGATTGCCTGGAGAAGGAAGTGATGGGAACTTCACATCATGGCAGGCTCCTGCCAAACTTTGCTAAGATACCTGCCTGGAAGAAGAGGGTGATCCAAGAGGATCACTTGAGGGAAAGAGCAGACACCCTTCCTTGTTCCATTCCTGCTACAGTACTTCTGGGCAAGAGTCCATCTCCTCCTTCATCTGAGCTCAAAGGATTGTTGTTCCCAAACAACCTCAGGATGGTTTTCCACATGCTGGTCAGTGGCTTGATGGACAACTATCCCATGATTGCAAGGCGCAGATAATGCTTCTGCTGAAGTACAAATCCTGAGCGTGAAGAACATGATGGAGAAGGGCATTTGTCCCACTGTCAATCGTGTACCACACCACCACAGCATACAGCAGGCTGAAAATATGAAAGCCCCACAGCTGGGAGATGTCTCTGCCAGGAAAGCCTGTCTCATAGATAGTGCTTTTATCCTGACCAGGTCAGCAGAAACACCACCTAGCAACCTACAAGAATTCAATATCACCACCCTCTGCTTATGTCTCATCTCTAAAGAAATGTCTAGTTTTTCAGGGGAAGATGAAGAAAAAGACATGTTCTGCTTCCTTAAACACCAATCCTTCCATCATAGATGTAACATGTAAAGGGAGAGAGAAAGAACCGTATACAGAGGCCTCTTGAAGATAATTGAAGAACTGGACTAATTTGTCTTGTCTTCATAACAGTCCAGAGCTGGGCACTAGACTTACCCGCAACAGATAAGATGAGTAACTACATAATGAGGTTAAAATATTCATTAAGCTAATTGCATGTTAATTAAGTAAATGATGCTATTAGGGATCCATTGAGCTCCATCTGTGTGTGCAAACAGAAGTGAATATAATCACACCAGAAAGCAGGAGGAAAGATGGAGACAGCACTTGGGAACCAGGAATGTGGGGGCAGCTCCATGTCCTGGGGGAGCTGGCAGCTGTGAAAATGAGGGTGGTCTCCTGAGAAGAGGGGGGACTGGTCATGAGAAACTCTAGGCTGCTGTCGCTGGTAATCATGTTGTGAATGGGCATATTATCTCTCCATGCTCCATTTCAGACATGTAAAACAGGAACTGTAGCCTTGTCTCAAGTGAGAAAACTCATGAGAGAACTCAGGATTTAGCCAAGCTCACCTTCACTACTGTGTTTGTTGATTTTATCAGAATTGCTTGTGGGGGCAGAGATCCATCATCCCAGAAAGGACTCAAGCCAAAAGGCTGTAAGGCACTGGAAAGGTCTGTTATTGAAAATGGCCAACAAGAAGGCTAAAAATGAGGCACAAACTACTTATCCATTTAAACTTCCTCTGTCAGCACCATGGAGGACAGTTTCTAATAAATATTTCTTCCAAAAAAGGAGAAAAAAATTTCATCTGACATAATTATGGCCAGTGTTCTATATGGCAGAATAGGGAAAATGCCTACATTTTTCATGCTAAAATTCATTAATAATGAAAGGCAAGGATTAAATTACGTAACTGTCACCTTTAAGTTAAATAATATTTTCAGCAGAAGGAAAGGGAGATGGGACAACTCCATAACCAACACTTTTATTTCACTACGTGAATAATGTAGGAAAATAATACAACAGCTTTTTAACAGGGACAATATTTGATGAGGAGATTGGGTTAGAAAGGACTTGCAACTGCATTTGGAGACTTGAAGGACTGGGAGAGTAGTTAATAATCAATCATTCACTCGATTAATTTGTCCTTTCTTTCTAGCCATTAATTGGCAGATTGTTTTTTTTGCAAATGCACTTACAGTTTGAAGTTTCTGGAGTCAATCTGGTCCATAGGTCCCCTTGAGTGGCCAGTTTCTTGAAAGGAGTCACTGCACAAAATGGAAACAGGCTTGGATGGGGAGGTCATCTCCCAGTGGGTTTCTGATCTCAGACTAGCTCCTCAAGTACTTTTTCCTATGAATCTAAGTTTAACATCTCCTCATTCTCCTGCAATAATTGCTTAAATTTTCTTCTTCCCCAGGCAGACCTGCCAGCTCACCTCACTCATCCTGCTTAGGTACAAAGTAGAGGGCAAAACTGGAGTGAACATGAATGAAGCAGACTCATTAGAAATTTCAGAACATTGTTAATGAAAAATCAGTTTATGGTGTTAGATTGTCCCCAGTGAAGCTGGCATTGTTCCAAACTACCCTTCTCATGAATGGGAAGGAGAAGAACTGCTTAAGTAATTCATATTTCTGCAGTGAAACCTGACAGATGCCGCTTTATCCAGAGGCTGATGATTGTCTTGACTAAAACAAAAATATCCCTGTAGATTCTGCTAAGTGCCCAAATATATGTGCTCTGCTCCACAGACCCAGAGCCCTCCAGACACACTCCAATCATGAAAGACGCCCAGGAGAACTGGCACAGCCCTTCCCACAGTCCCCCAGATAAAACCAACTGCAGAAGTTAAACACATTTCTCCAAGTGGCTGGAACTGCTGGCAAGAGCTCAACGTGGGTCTTGGGATGCTGATTCCTGTGTAACAACAGAGCTCTGGTGCCCAGAAACCATCCCTGTGACTGACTCAGCAGGAAGCCTTAATCCTGATTATTTTATGGCTCTTAGAGGCCTGTGCATAATGATTTTTGTCTGGGTTGCCTGCCCATTTCCAGGTAGATAAATGTCTGCATAGCAAAAACAGAGGCCCTGTTTGGCACTGAGATGCCTGCCAAACTAGGGATCTCGACAGGCAGCCTCAGAGTTCCTGCTCAGTTCAGTCTCTGCTCCACATCCAGGGAATTCTGTTTTGCAGCAGGAGGAACAGACAGACAGCAAAGGAAGCTCAAATACATGTTGCTTCTACTCTGTTGGTAGCAACAAGCAAAGAACACCCATCTCTAAGGATTCTAGTTAATTCTGCACCACATTCTCTTAATTTAAAGAAAAATTATAAATAATAAAGACTTCTGAAAATATTTCTGGTAGGTTTGAAATGCAAGTGAAACCTAGGTTGTTCATATATGTAGGCAAAATGGAGAATGAGCAAGAATGAATGAGAGTGGGGCTATCTGTGAGCAGAAAAGACTAATTTTATCTGAACTGCTTTATGTGCTAGATGACCTAATATATCTTTTCCATCTCTAATTTCTCTACTTCACCTATCCCTAGTTTATCATTAAAGAATCACTTACACAAATTCAATTAAGTATTTAACATTTTCCTTCCTGTAGTTCCCTGCCTTACTGACTCTTCATCCCATTTCAAATCTCGGCTGACAACATCTCTTACCTCTCTGGATTCCATTTCTTTGCCCTTAGACTACTAAATCAGTAACTGTGTGGCTTAATCTGCTGAAATATTTTGGGGCTTCTCTTTCTTGCAAAGAAGACACAAAATGAAGATGTAGCATACGGCATTAGCAAAGCCCAGTTGCTGGCTGCAGTTGTATATTGCAAGAGATTATCCTGCTGGTTTGGCAGCTCTGGTGACCCCAGTTCAATGCTGCATTAAGTCAGGAATGAAAATGAGGTTTTCCTTTCCATTGTTTGAGTTCACTCAACAACATACTGGTCTGAGTTTAGCCGAGTGCATTCATTAGCTTAGGATGGGAAGAATCAGGCTGTGATGTGGGCCAGAGGAGGGAGAAGAGCTGTGCATGAGGAGTTCAGGGTTGGAATAGCAAAAAGGTGAATGGTTTGCATGATGTACAGCAGTGATGCACAGTAGTGCGCAGTCTCAGCCAAGAATTACTGCTCCTCTGGGCTTTGAGAAGGAAATTTTAGCTGTTTACCATCTTGGGTTCTATCCTCCTGGTTTTTCTGCCATTATTCTTCTGGGTTTTTGCTCTCTCTGGTGTATGCTACCCTCCCTTTGCACATACATGTTAATGCAATTGTATGTAAACTTGCTCAAGTTGAAAACCAATGTTCTAGAAAGCCTCAGGAGCAAGTCCCAGCTAAGTGCATAATTATATAGTACTCAGAGTAATTTTCCTTTTCCTCTGAAAATGTGCATTGGCTCTGATTTTTCTGTCTGCAGATTGTAAGCTCATAATTAGCAGTAAATTACTCACACAAGTGACAAATTTTGTGCTTTCAAGTAAATAGACAAAATACAGTTCACAAATTGCCTTGTGATGCCACAGACACCTGGCTTTTCCTGCTTCCATCTTTCCCACTTGCAAGAGGGATAAATGGATCAGAAAATGTTTCTTCAAGGAGCTTGGATGATGTTGCCATTTACTGAGTTACCACAAAAAGCTATAAAGGGCAACTGCTGAGCTAGTGCTGCCCAGTCCCTGAGGATTGTGTGGCTTAGCTGGGTGTGAGCAGGAGAATATGTGGCAGAGGCAGCTCAGGAGCAGAGGGTCTCCCTGAAGTCATGTCCCCATCACGCCTACCCAGAGCATCTGAGGACATCAATAAACCCTTGATGTAAGAACTGAAGCTTCCCTTCTGAAGCAAGAGGAAGCAATAAGAAAAAACATGTGGTCTGGGATGTTGCTGCAGAGGACTGGAGGAAGATGAAAGTGCTGAGCTATTGTGGAGCAAGGGCCAGGCTAAGCACTGAGGGTGGAACAAACTTCTTAACTCCAATCTGGTGTTGGGCAATGCTGTGTGATGAAGCAGTACCAATACGATTTGATAATTGCAGTTAATCATAGTTGCTGGGTGGATAACCCAGACAGAGTGGGTGGACTTTAGGGCAAACAAGCCAATCATTTTCAAATTGTAAGAGCCATCAGCTGAGAAATGACTCCTGGAAGAAGCCCCAGAGATGGGTGTATCAGGATAAAAGATCATCTATTCTGACTGCACATCCATCTGAGACTCAGAGAATGGCAACAGGCCCATTCATCTGGTTAATGAGCAATATGTTTTCAGGGATTTGACCTGATGATCATCAGTGTCTCTACCACATAGCAAGAAGGGGTCTCAGAAAAAATTGCCATAGCAATTATCAAAGAGGTAGAGATGACAAAAGAAAAAAAAATACTTATGAGATCAAAAGGTAGCTGTTTGGCAATGTGTAAATACAAAGGAAGGATTATTGGAGCATGCCATTAGGAGTGGAAGAAAAATGTGAGGAGGTGCTGCATGAGGGATGTTGCTTAGGTCTCCAGTAACTTTCAAGAACCAGTGTGTACATTGATGGGGTAAACCCTATTCCCTGAGCTGGATGGAACACTGTCATGGATGCTGCTGTGACAGTGTAGGCAAAAGCAAAGGCAAAAATCATATTCATGTTTCAGCTTCATTGGAAATTCAGGGGGGAAACCACATAATCCACTCAGCAAGCAGAAAAAAAAAAACAGAACAAAAGAGGCAAGGCATTAAAAATGGAATTTAAAAAAAAAGGGGAGGGGAGATTATATGAAAAAATTGAAATCGGAGGTTGCAGTTGGCTTGGGATCATAATTGTTATTACTTATTGATATGTAAGGGATGTTCGCAGGGAAAGGATAGGATAGAACAATTAATTTACAGCATCCATACAAACAGAGGCAATTCTTTCCTAAGCATAGTATCATTTGAATACATTGGAAACAGCCAATCACAGAAACATTTCATATAGAACTTACATTTTTAAAGGTGGACTGAAAAATATATATACAAATATATATATGTGTATATATATGTGTATATATACATATATATACACATATACACTTAGGAATACTATTTAAGTCCTTGAATAATAGTACTTTGCACTTGTGTAGCAACTTCGTTCTGAAAGACTCAAAGGACTTTACAAAACTGAGTGAAGTAAGTTTCTCCAACCCACTGTGGGGGAGATAACTGCTTTTGCCTTATTATACAAAGAGGAAGGAGGGGAAACAGCAAGACAGAATAGCTAAGCAATTTGACAGAAGTCGCATGGTACATCTGATGGCCTGAATGAGTTTAAGAAAGAAGTTGCTAAGTTGCTACAGGAAGTGTGCAGCCTGGCTGATATCAGCTCTAAGGAGAATGAGGGGGCAGCAGATGTTGCAGGAGCTCTCTGCAACAGGTGTTTGGGAAAGCAGAGTAGGGAGTGTTCGCTACCTGCGATGAAAACAAGACTGGAATGACAAAATATCTGAAAGTTGCCGGTATAACAGGGTCTCTGGAAGGGCATTTGCAAAACCACTTCAATCTATTAGTACTCTTTGAGCGTGTCAGCAAATATGGGACAAATGAAAATCGTCTGCCTGTTTTCACTTGGATTTTCAAAGCATTCTCAACAGGATCCAAACAAGAGAGTAGGCAATCAGGTACTCTATTAATGAGAACATCATGCCATGGCAAGCAGACAAGCTGGCTAAGCATCTGAAAAAACAAATACATAATTTAGCATCAAGTCTGCCATTTCCAACATGGAAAAATATTACTAGCAGCATTGCATCTAGCTCCTAGAAATATCTATTATTGTAGATTATGGACAATGTGGTAAAGGTGAACAGTCAGTAAGGTGGAGACATTGGTGAATGCTAAATATTTTTTGTCAAATTTAGAGGAAGATGTGAGTAATCAACCACATAAGGGTGTTAAGTTTCCTGGTAACAAATGCATGTTGGATGGATTCATTTGAAGTATCCATATGTGGTCCTAGGTTCAAAATTTGAGAGGCTCTACGTCCTCCTGGGCTGCATTCTACATCTTTGTAGTACTGTGCTCCTCCGTGGTCAAACAGTTCTCTCCATCTGATGAGGCATGCATAGGGAATAGGGTGGAGTTTCTCACTAAAAATGGTGTGAAATCAGTATGAAAGAGCATTCTGTCCGTAATGCTGTGTTCAGCTCTGTATTCAAAGAAAATTATAGCAGAAATCAAAAGGGTCTAGAAATAGTCAACACAATTGTTTCAAGGAATAGCATGATTTCCATGTAGGAAGCAAATTAAATGGCAGGTGTATTTATTTTAGAAATCATATGAATAAAATAGGCATTCGAAATAGTTAGAATAAATTATGTAGCAAAGAAGATTCAGTGTTCCTATTTACCTTGTCTTTCACACTCCAGCACCAAAGGCACATCTCATTAAACTGAGCAATAGGGAAAGTATTCCATCAAAGGGAATACTTCTCCTCAGGCATCCTCATTCACCTGTGGAAATCTCTGCTACAAGATATCTCTGAGGTGCAGGGTGTGGAAGGATTCAAATAAGAAAGAGATATTTGTGGATATTGAAATTTTCCAGATTTACAATAGAAGAAATTAAGATACGAATGATGAATATAAAAGCTTCATAGCTTCACAATAGCATGTCAGCTAGCCACTAATGAGGGTGCTATTTCCCTAAGCAATCCTTAATTGTCCAGCATGAGATCCCGAGTCTTCCTTTGTAACTTCTAGCGCCCATCAGTATCAAAGACAAAATACCAACTAAACTGATAATTGGCCAGATCCAACGTGGCATTTCCTATGTTCTTGAACCTTCTTTTCCTCTATTTCTTTCTGTCCTCAAGGCCACCCTTCCTGTTATCTAAAGTGCATGGAGGTACAATTGAGTCATTTTACATTTTTATTGGTGTTTTTCTGCCTCTTTTAAGCAATTGAACTCATGGTTCCCAGCATCAGCCTTGCTGCCAATTTTGACTTGACCTGGTCACAATTTTGCATGCACTGTCAATGCCAAAGCAACAGCTGAAATGGAAATTTTAATGATGTTAATGAGTAAAAGCTTAAACTATGCTTCCTGCACCTGGGCAGCAAAAGTGCATTTATAATTACTTGCCAAACAAGCCTTCTAGCTGCATTCCATCTGCCCCAGGCAAGCAGTTAACTGAGGTTTTCTCCTTTCACCAAGATTATTTTTGAGTGTATACTTCTGCCAGTGAAAGCTGTTGGATTGACAGCTCTGGAGACTGAAGTCCTCTATTACGTGACAGAAGTGAAAAAATTTGTAACAACAGTTTTTATTAGGTCACCTAGTCCATCCCTCTGTCAACATAGGATTGTTATCTATAATATATTCTTGAGTGATTTCCACCACCCCTATTCTTCTCCTGCTCTTAAATATAAATCCCTAGGTTTTTTCCATTTTTCTGCACAGCTCTGATGCTCACAGTCTCTTCTATGTGGACATTTTAGAAAAAAACCCTCTGTGTGTGTGTGAGTGTGTGTGTGTGTGTGTGTGTGTGTGTGAGTGTGTGTGAGTGTGAAGATATGCATGTGCATCTTCCAGGCTCCCAGAGTTCATTACAGAAAGAGCAACAAGAAAGTTTGGAATCTGCAGGGAAGATGCTGAGAAAATATCAGATAGCACTTTTTGTGGACCAATGTTCTTCCTCCTAGAAGTCTCCTGAAAGAAGACTTCAGATCAAACAATGTTATTTTCCTTGTCCTGATGCTAATACACTACTAGTATTGTCTGGATGACCACTACCTTTTTACCACCAGAGCACCTTTAGAACTTATCCTGGTGACTTTGCCTTTGTTTAAAGAAAGAGAATTGAGGCACAGAGCAATTAAGGGACTTACCCAAGCTCACAGTGGGTGAAATGAGCCTAGATTCCTCCCTGCCTTTTAACCCAAACCCTTAAATCCTCTCTGGGGACTGGTTAATAAAATTCAACTACCGATGAATCTTTGTCCACAACAGGGTACTGGTCCCATACCAAAGCGGTAAGAACAGAGGAGTTCAAATCCTGAATAGCATAGATTTCTGGAAATTCCAATCTCCTTTTAGCCCTTTCGCCCCTTGTGTGTTGACAGAGCACAGGATTTATTGCTTCAGTACCGTAATGTGATGGTGTTTCTTCCAGAATAGGTCCTTCCCTTCTGTCAAAATTAAACCAACAAACAGATGAAAGCAGAAGCCTGCTTAGTCTCATGAGAAATACTCTGACAGCTGTTTCTGTTTATAGAATCACAGAATGGTTAGGGTTGCAAGGCGCCTTAAAGATCATCTAGTTCCAATCTCCCTGTCAGGGGCAAACTTCCACTAGAATAGGTTGCTCAGGCCTCCATCTAAACTGGCCTTGAACACAGGGATGGAGCATCCACAGCTTCCCTGGGCAACATTTTCTGGTGCCTTACCACCCTCACACTATTTTGTACATGAATGAGAGTGGGAGCAGAAACTACACTAGAGATGACCGGTTTACAGAGATGAATTTTGTCTCTGTTTTGAAATAATTTATTTACCAATCATTCCAATAGTCAGCACTCTTTCTTATCAGACTTCTTTCCTGCTACCACTTCTTGTACTAGAACAGAGCTGTGCTAAATAGCTTCCTCCAGAGAGGCATCTTGAAACTCCTTACCTTCAAAAGAGCATTACATTATATAAACTGGCCAAGACTACTGTCCCAGACATGGTCCAGTTTGATTAGTGTTTGAGTTCCTGCCATTTAATTCTATACATTTGGTTTATAAAAGAACCTTAGCTGGCCAGTGTCAAACAGCAACCAGGTATATTCAGTCAGGGAATTACAACTGACTTATTCATTGCTGTGATAGTGCACATGGATGGATCCTAGACTGCATGCCCAAAAACACAGGGCATCTTCTGCTCTCGCTTCCACTAGAGAGCATATGTCCATCATGCAGTGCAGATCATGCAGAAATTTCCAGGCTTGCACGTCATGATTTTGCTGTGGTTTCAAAGGCACTGGAGCTTCACTATGTGGTGCTGGCTCCAGGGAGTTGGTCCTGCTGGGAGCAGTCTTCTGGCATTGCTATGCCACTTCCATGACCCGAGCTAATGTTTCCATGCAGCACCCTGCTGTTGGGCTCACTCAGTGCTTCAGCACAGCAGTGCACTGTGCGGTGTGGACATGCCCTTGGGTCACTTGCCAAAGTAATTTTATTTCTCCCAGCTCACGCCATGACAACTGTGCTGCATCCTGATGCAGCTATCAAAAAAGAGGGTGATTACAGGAGAATTCAACAGTCTTGAAGAGCCTGTGCAGGAGAAGGGCTGGCTTGAGAAAGTCAGAGCATGAGCAGAGCTTAGAAAAGAGACTGCGACCGGAGACAGCCTCTGTGGGGATTTCACTGTGCAGGAGAAAGGTACATGCATGGGCTAGGTTCAGCAAAGAAATTGAGGATATTGGAAGTGCACCTATGCTGAAGAAGAATCAGCAAGGCACTTAAAAGAAGGTGAGAATCTGGGTTGTAAATAAGGGTTTTGTCAGATGTCTGAATGAAGCCTGGCCACCTGTCCTCCTTCTGTCTTATATCGTTACTTTGCGCTCAGCAAAACAAGGTCTGGCTCGCTATGCAAAGACACCTGGAGCCTGCTCCATCCTGGAAAAGATACTGACCTGGCTCCCAGCCATCCTCATGCACCACAGAGCAGCCAAGGACAGGAGCTACGAGGACCACCCTGAGGTCTCGTCCACACGATACCCACAGCACTCATCCAGAATCTTGTGCCCTGGCAAAATTCGTGCCCTCTCTAAGTGAACAATTTCCAACAGAGTAACACAAGTGATTCATTCCGTCTAACAGTCTTTCACATGTAAATATTTTATATTCCTATTGAATATTTTTGGTTGATTATGAATTCTTGATGTGATGAGGACCTTGCTATGTATGAAAGGCAGGCAATAGCAAGGACTCCTCAAGGAGGAAAAGCATCCAAGAATAAAAAATAAGATATCATTACAAACTACAAATTAAAAAGAGCTGGGATAAAAACATAGGCACATGCTACTCTTTCTTCCTTCTCTGTCTGAACATTTTCAGAAACTGTCTAGGGCTCATATAAAGAGCTTGGCACATGGATAGATATGGAGTTAGCTGCCTCTCACTCTTTCCCTCCCTTTCTCTCTCTCTCTCTCTTCTTCTGATTCAGTTTTAATTTCATTGTTCCTGTTGAAAGACGCAATACCAACAGCCCAAAGGACCCAAGACTGAAGTCAGTCCAGATCTTCTACTCTGCAGTTTGACTCTGTTTCTGCAGTGCATCCAGAAACCCAGACTGTGCCTCTGAATCCAAACAGTGAAGTGAGACTGAGGGTGGAGAACTTCTACAAAAGAGGTAGATCCTAAAAGGATCTGGACAAGACAATGATTAAATTTGGACCCCTAATATTAATAGTGGCAGTACGAACTTCATGTATGAGTACCAAAATATCTCAGAGTTGTCACAAGGGACCTTTGCTAGGTTGCAGTGATTTCTCTTCTAGGTCTCAATCATCCAGTTAGTCAGAAGGGCTTTCACACATTCAGAGGTGAAAGGTTGAAAAATGTTAAGTCTCAGTCAAGTTAGGACAAGGTTTGTCAGCAGAAACATATCCTCTTGATTTGAACTGAAATAACTAAAAGTGAAGTAAAATTAATGTTGGTTGACTCTATATGTCTATACACAAGCTTGGCTTCTCTTCTAACAGTCCTCCCCATGAGCTAAGAAAGGGATTTGTAATGCCAATGGTTTTCATAGTTCCCTGACTGACAACACAATGTCAATGTCTGTGGGTCACCACAAGCCAGCTGAGGCCTCACCTGCTAGTCCGGATGTAAAAGTACATGAGCTTAAGCCTGTCCAAAGGGCACGTAGTTTATGTTGTTGGTATATCTAGCTAGATTAGGAATAACAGTCTTTCTAAGGTTTCTCTAGGATCCTTGTTGTCCATTGTCCAAGGTCCCAGCAATTTCATCTCCATAGAAATCCCATGACAGAAGTCACTCCTATCTACACAAGAATCACTTCTCAAAGCCTGTAGGGAATAGCCGAATTTTTGTGGTGAGAGAAGACAGTGTTGTCTTTGCAAGGGTGGACGTTAATTTGTACAGGCCTAAACTAAGAAGTCAACAAAGAAAATGCTTATCTGCCCCATGACCCATCTTCCAAACCTGTCCACCTCTGCTCATGCTTCCTTAAGTAGTTGTCTGCAAGTGTAGCACCCCATGACTGCTTATTATGTTGCCTGCAAAGACAAAACATCCCACTGCGTACCAGGGAAACGTGAGCAACCAGCACAGCCAGGGAAGTTCTCATCTGAACAAGCCCACATAAGGATTGCACAAAGGACCATGGTTATCTGGTCCCTGTTCTTCTGGCATCAAGGTCCTGCACTGAGCATTAGGATTTCCATGTGTCCCCAGGGTGCAGTACACTGACTTTGCTTGAAGTGCAATTTAAGATTGATGAATTCACAGGTTTTAAATCAACTGCAAGCATCCGGGCTGGCCCCTTGATGGAGGCTATTAACTTAATGAAACTGAAAGGCTGTGAAGTCAGATAACAGACATTAGAGTCTTTATTTACCTAGAGATTTAAGGGGACCTTTCTGAGGTAGCACATGACTTCTCTTTTGAGAAGTGTAAGATACTGCCTAACAGCACTTCCCAGGCACATATACACACACACTCAAGATGCCAGGAAGGCACTGCGTGCTGATGAGTGCTCTTTCCCTCCCAGGTTGACTGACAAGTGGTGCATTGTGGCACAAGGAGAAAGGTTTATTTTAAAAGCCCAGGTTCTGCTGCAGCAGCTGTCCAGTATGAAAGGAAGGACACCCAGTGAGCATCGGGGTCCCACATAGCCAGCCTCCAAAAAATGTTGCAGCCAGATGATTATTGGATACTCTTGATCATGTACAAAGACAGTCAGCAACTCAGCTGCAGGGCCAAGGGTAGAGCCTGATTCTCTCAATCGCTGCCTGGTTCTGCTGGCCACCAAGCACCACAGCTTCCCATCATATACTTGAAGAGGAAGAGCCAGAACAGTTCTCCAGCTGAGTGAGCAAAGATTTAGTAGCAACTGGGATGCTCCTGCTCCCCACCTCGCGGTGTAGCGTGTGCATGCTCATTCTGTGTACAAATGTCATCCGTTTCAACCGCTATCAAACTGAGTCTCTCTGATAAGTGCAAACATTATGTTTCCTGCCTTTTCCCCACTTTCATACAGAGCTACAGTGACAGGGTGCACAGTTCAAATGCTCCAGTGGATGCTCACAAGACAGGAGAGGTTTGGCCATCTGGCTTGCTACTTTCAGGAGGGAGAGGGGAGCAGAAAAGCAAGCGTCCAGCACGTACAGCGATGCCCAGGCCCCTGCTCACACAGAGGCAGTGCTGCTGCTCGCCCTGCGTGGCATCGCAGTGTCTCTGACAGAACTGGGGAAAGGACAAGGAGGAATAGAGTAGAGAATGGATGGCGCACAGATTTAGTGACCCCCAGGCCCTGACCTCCTCAGCAGTCAGTTCAAGGAGGAAAGGTGGTGTTTGGAAAAATAAGAATGCACCAGCCCTGAGTCCCTGCCTTCACTTCAGCCAGTTTACACAGCACTGAAATCCCACTGGACTTTGTCAACCAAGTAGATTTGTGATGAGAGCTATTAGCGCTATGGAGCAGCCTCCTACAACGCAATAAAAATGCCCCGCTCCCGAGGTAATCTGGTAGAACAATTTTAAATGAAGCACTCGTGGGTGGATGTGTTTGTAGTTGTGCCTCCTTTATTCAAAAATTGCCCCTACTCAGTCACTGAGGTGCAACAGCGCAAGACCTTTATAAGTCACTTCTATCCTGAAAACCCACTGCAGAGCCTGGTGTATCTTGCTCAAATGTACTTGGACTCCTCCCAGCACCAGGCAGAAGGACTCTCAGAAGCACGTGATAGAGGATTTTAGTGTCAAAATAACTAAGGGGTATTAAGGAATTTATCTTGGCTAAATGACATATGTTTCAATTTGCACAAGGCTAAGGACTATTCCATTTGAACTCTTATGCAGATGATTTTTGCTCCTGTTCACCTGGATATAACCATCTCTTTTCAGAGAAAATCCACGGGTCACTCTGAAACAGACTTTCTGTTCAATTCTCCTCAGAAGAAAAAGAAAAGCAGTAAAAGTTTACCTTTTAAATTTTTTCAAGTCTCCAGTTCTCTTCTTTTAGTGATGTAATACCTCTTTGGATTTTCCTGTGGGCTGAATGCATTAGTTAGTCTGTATCAAAAGGACTAAATTTAAATTCCAGAATAATCTTCCATCTGCAGGAAGTTGAAATCAAATATTATATCCAAGTTCTTGTTTATAGGCTCAGCGGAAATGTGCGCACATGTATATATATTTATACATATATAAACCCAAGAATTTGTTGCTAGTATAATCGAAATTTTAACAGTGTAATCCTAGAATAACACTCCAGATTTGACTATAACACAGAAACAAGAATGCTTCTGTACATTAAAAAAAGCCCTCCATAGTAGTAACAATGCATTTTAAAACTTTTCAGTTTCCACCAGTTTCCTGCTCTTATGCTCACCCTTCCACAGGTCTTCTGTCTCTTGATGGTAGTGGTTTCTATCTGATGGGAGGGGGTGGTGTGTTGTCAGCATGTGGAGTCGTTCACCAGGAAAATATGATGTTGATGTTGATGGTTTCCTCTTCTTCACTCCTTTTGGGGTCTATTTTATAGGTCTGTTTTTATACCTTGCTCATTTTCATTGGTCTGCAACTCCGGTTACATCCAAATGCATCATGTATGGAGCATTTTACATAAACTAGATACTTGTTCCTTCTTCTCTTTGTTACCTAAAGTAACTGGTTTTGTCCAGGTCCAGAACACTTGTCCAGCCGCATTTCTTCACTGGCTGTTGCTGAGTGGTTTATAGCCATGCAGCTTCCAGTGCCAGCCTGTGCCCTACCTCTTGACCCAACCCATACCTGTACTTCTCTAAACCTCTTCATGCCTACAAAGCTGACAGAGATCCACCTGCTGCACAGCCCTGCTGCTGCTGTCCAGGAATTTCTGCCTCAGTATTGTTCTTCGCTGTCACAAAAATCTTGGAAGACTAAACACAAAGACAGGGAGCTTTTTCTTTTAAATCCCTGTGGCTGTCATTCCTCCTACCTGCTGTCTGCCACCTCTAATTAAAGTGCAAGGACCATGTCATGAGGATGGTGAAGTTGTATCCAGACTGCAAAATTTGTTTTCTAGCCCTGTCACCAACTTACCAACCGATGTCAAGCAAAAATACAGTCTGTGCCCTTTGTTTTTTCCCCTTGTAAAGGAAGGATGGCATTGCTTATATTATTTCTGCAGAAATTTTGGAGGAAGGACAGATAATGTATTGACCCAGGTTTGCAGATGAGCTCTGACAACACAGTGAAGGAAGTGGCTAAACCATAGTCATTCTCTGACCAGTTTTTCACTGGTTGTGATCCTGGGGATCACCAAATGGCAAGTTTAAGTAGTACCTAAGGGATTATCCACCTGCAGGGGGTGGTGAAAACACAGTGATTTCCCACTTTTTCCGTATCCTTCATATGATCCGTGCCAGGGATAGTGTGAAGGATGACCTGTGCCAGCTGAGTGTGGAAAACTCAGCAGTCAGGTACCCATCCTCTCTGGCAGGACAACAAGATGAAGAAGGTCTGATTTTCCTTCAGAGTTAGTAATAACAGCAATAAGAGGAGACATCTCTCTTGCAGCTTGCCTCCCAGAGCGAGACTTTCTTGCTGAGATTCTCATCCTAATTCACTGCTTCATGCCTCCTGGGTTGCAACTACAGAAGCATGCCATTGTGCCCAGGAACATTTCCAGTGCACGGCTTCTGGCTCCATTATTAGAAAACTGTGCATTATCTACTGGTGTGTGACTTGTGTGTTAAAAGTCACCCACGGGGCCCTGTCCCCTGTGCACACAGGGGGGTGCAGCCTTTCCTTACTAAGATCCGGCACTTTGTTTCAAGCTGCTGCAGACCACGTTTCCTTTCCATCCCTGTGTCATGCTGCCCACTGCACTCCAGACAAAATGCTGCATACCAAAGAGCTGCTTCTACTCACAGTAGTGCAAATGGGCTGGTAGTCTTGCTGGGGATTGATGGATATTCCAGGGTGGGTGAAAGAAGAATTCGGCTTTCTAGTTCTCTGACACATCTCCTGCAGTAAGCACAAAAAATACCATAATACAAGCAATTATGTCTCCTACATCTTACCTTTCAGCATTAGGTGTAGTTATGGACCTGGATGCAGCTCTGTATCCCAAATCAGGATTGTAAATTTTGCCTTTTTGGCACAGTTGACAATAGGTATCAGAGGAAAAAAATAACAAAAGCACAACAAAATTAGAACTATTCCTTCACCTATTCTCTGCTGGAAGATTTCTTCTCTTTAGTAGTTGCAGAGCCAGAGAAAGAGTAGACTGATGATTGTATTTCTTTTTTGGCAATTAGCCCTCCAAAGGCAGCACCCTTTCCCTTCTTCTTTTCTGGCTTGGGAGATTGCTCCTTCCTGTGCCTTCATCTTCAGTTTTTGTCCTGCTTGGCAGAAGCAGCCAGTTCCCTGTATGGCTCTGTCAATCTGAAGTAGTATCACGGTGATATGGTACTCCCTTAGCTTCACAGAATCACAGAATCACAGAATCATTTAGGTTGGAAAAGACCTCTGGGATCATCGAGTCCAACCTATGACTGAACACCACCTTGCCAATGGCACTAAGTGCCATGTCCAGTCATTTCTTGAACACCTCCAGGGATGGTGACTCCACCACCTCCCTGTGCATCCCACTCCAATGTTTAACAACCCTTTCCATGCAGAAATTCTTCCTGATATCCAGTCTGAACCTCCCCTGGCACAACTTGAGACTTTGTCCTTGAAGATTGAAGGCATTCTGGGGAAATGAAAGGGAACTTTGTAAAAGAGAATAACCAAACCAAACCCATTATCATTTGTGAGAACAATAATTATTGAATCCCCTGTGAACTATTCCAACCTCTCCCTCCTTCCCCCATTTGCCAGGTTACAGGTCCTAGGGGTAAAAATATAGCTTGAAACAAGAAGCAACCCCAAACTGAGATGTTCTGGAGTTACCTGAGCACACACTATGTCTGTAGGATCAGCTGGGGCAGTAGCCTAGCCTATGGGCAGCTCCTTGGGATTACTTCCAGCTACCACAGAGAATCAAGATTTCTATCAGCTGCACTGCCCACTGCATGGCAAATGCAGCATTTACCCTGTAATACCTGAGGTGGATTTTACGAGGTGTTACTTCTGTTTTGCCCGGGAACAAACCCAGAAAGGTAGCTACAAGTGAGCTCTGAAGATGAATGTCTTCTCCCAGCTGTGAAGGAAAGTTCTGTATTGCCTGCTGCTCAGACAGGGAGGACCATAACCACATAGGGCCTGTGCAATCACATGCTCCTCAGAGAGCAGCAGAATCTCCCCCCCAGCTTCTGGGTCTTTGAGGACCTGCCCTGACTCCGTCTTCCCCACCAGCTTCACCCCTGGAGGGAATTAGACAGTGCTTCTCCAGCCAAGCTGGCTCTGCCCGTGTGTTTAGTCTTTTCACTCTGTCATAGCTGGATTAACCCTCCTGCTCATCTGGACAAGCTGATTAGTTAAAGAACTTGTTTCATCCCCCCCTAGGGCTTTATTTTTCATCTGTCATTTTCCTCTTTATTACCACAGTAAGCTTCTGCCTCTCCAGCTCTTTCCATGCTTCCCACTCACTGTCCCCTCCAGTGTGGCAATGGATTTGCCATTTGCAGGATGGAAGAAGTCCTGTCAGAGATGGACTAGTGAAGAAAAAGAAAACAGCTCAAATGTTATAGAAACAGAAGTTTTTAATATGGTTTAAACAGGTTTCAAAATGGCTTTTGCTTTTTTGCAGAGTCATTACCCCTTCTTTCTGACACCCCCTGTGAGGGACTTGTCTCCCATACAGGATGTCCTGGGAAGGTGTCCTGAGGTGTTTCTTATTGGTCCTTGTTAACCCCTTGCTATTGGCTGTTGACCCCTTATCTGATTGTTTTTTTCTGTTTTTTCTGTTTTTTTCTGAACTTGTCATTGGTTCCCCTTTGACCCTCCTAAAAGCCCTACCCCACAATAAACTTCCTCTTTCGTCTGTCCCTCCCTGGTGGTCTGTGAGCTCCTTACGGGGTCGCCGGGCCACGTGCCGGGGGGCAGGGGGGAAAAGCGTTCACCTCCAGGTGATGGGCAGGCACCCAAGAGCCTGGAGGTCTCCCCTGTCCCACTAATCCGTCGCTCCAGTTCCCGGCTAACAGCCCTTGCCAGTCTTTCCCAGCTGGAGTGAGGGGGCAGGGCCTTCCCATTCTACCTCAGTGTGATATGTCCCCATATCCTTTCACCTCCTTCCTTCAGATGTTCCTTTTCATATGAGTTATCTCTGGTTTTTTCCTTCTTTACGCCCTTCTGTTTCATCCCCCTGGGTCCATGTTGGTCCCGTGCACGGCACTGTGCTTGAAGACTCTGGTGCTCCTGCACGTTCAAACACAACTGAAGGCAGTCTGGGAGTCTTTTCTCACCATGCATGGTAGTCCTGGGTCAGGAGTCAAGGAGGAAACTGTATGCAGGTAGCTGTCCTACAGAATGCTTGCACATTGGTGCTTTTTTCTGGCCAAAAGGAGCTTTGGAACATGAAATGGAGATTCCAGGACCTTGAAGTCCGTCAGAAAGAGAAGCACTGGACCTGACAGTCTTTCTCACCCTTTTGTGGGCCTAGCAACACCATTCCCTGAGCTGCCTTACTCGTCTCAGCAGTTGGAACATGACCTTATTTCTCCTTGGCTCTGTCTAGGTTGCTGGTTACCTGATCCTGACCATTGCTCCCTGTTCTTTCCATCTCCTTTCTCTGCTGTTATCCTTCCAAGGGTCCCTACACATCCTTCTTCATCTGTGAGCAATACAGACAAACCCTCCAAACAGTGGGCAAGTGAAATGTATCTTTAGGGGAAAAAAAAAAAAAAAAGCAAAAAGAGCCTATAATTATGCTGCCCCTGTGGCTGCCAGCAACAGCCCTGATTGCTTTGATTGTACACTGTGACCCCTTTTGCCATGCTCCATCTGTTTATTTTTACAGTCTGAATTTGCAGCAGCAAAAGGAGCGTGTCTTCTTATTTGTATCTACAGGGTCCCCTGTGCAATCTGCCCCTGTTCTGACCAGGGCCTTGCTCTACAGCACAGATAAGGAAGAATAACAATGAAGACATGAAGAGTGGGACCTGCAGCCAGCAGCACAGCCCTACTTTTGGGAGCAGAATAAGACAGTTAAGAAAAAGATTTTCAAATAATCCAAATGAAGACTACAAGGGAATAAATATTTAATACTCGATCATGCAGCTTCATCCTCTCTAATAATCCCTAATGTTTCTACAGTGTCTTTCAGAAGGGAGCAGTGCATAAAGGGCAGATGGAAACTGTGGCTCTGACAGGCAAAAATCCTCCCTCTTCTCCCAGTGGAATGGCGAGTGTGCAGCTAGATCCAAGACATGAGGGAGTCCTTCCAGTGGCAACCATACCTGTAACCCTGTGGAGCTCTGTTGGAAGGATATATTCTGCTTAAGCTCTAGCTGTGGCTACGTTTTCTATTCTTACTCCCCTTGACTCCACAGGCAGTATCATCCAGAGATTATGGATTTAGAATACAGTAATGCTCTGTTTAAAATTGAATTCACACTTTTTGCAACAGTTCCATGTTCCGTTCTGTCTGGGGGCTCAGCAAGTATTCTTCATGTGGAGAGAGGGTGCACTGACCATAGATTTCCTGCAAAAAACCTCTGCAGCCCACAGACAATTTCTCTGCCTTCCTCTTACCCAGGCATTTTCAGGTGTCAGGCTCCACTCAGAAATTCCCAGCACAGACAAGTGCCAGTTTGACAAATACTGGTGTCCAGGCTGGGTCAAGGGGAGTCTAGGACAGTGAGAAGGGACAGACAGATTGCTGGTGCATTGGACTATCCAGAGAGAGAGAAGGACAGGCAGAAGGGCTGTATGTGCCTGCTGGAGGATGCAGGAGACATCACCTGGGGTACATACCGGGTATTTTGGAGTGGGAGTACTTTGTGTGTGCAGAAAGAGAAGGATTTCAACAGTCTGGTTTTCAAACCTTTTTCCACTTGTCTGATTAACAGTTGTGATTATCAAGCCATGCTCATACTGGGCAGTTAATATCTGTGCACAAAAGGAGACATATATGTATAGTAGGGAACAGGCCACCTGCAGTGTCTACAGCCTTCTTCCCTAAGGGCAAACTTGGTCTAGTTTTCTTCTTAGTAGTCTAGAGGTAGCTGCAAGCAACTGGAGGGAGAGGGTGAGCTGTTACCAACAAACTGCATCCCTGTTTCTGAGAGTACATGAGTGTATTTGAGTGAAAACAAATCCCAATGGCAAAGGATGGATCCAGATAAAATCTCATTCTCGGATCTGATATGTTTGGTGGGGATGGTGTTAGCTTCCAGAAACTTGGATAAGGAATCAAATTCCCTTCACAAATTCTCTGGATTACATAACTCTTTTTAATTTTCTACAAAATAAAACATGCAAATGGAGAAAGCACTGGCTTTGTAAGGTGTTCCTAAGGTGGTTTTACACAACTCAGTTTCAGGTCCTGCCTCTCAAGAGGAAAAGAGGATGGCATTTCGGAAAGACATTTTTCCCCAGTAGTTCCATGTGACCATGACTACGGTACTGCATAGTGGCAACCTTGGGAGGAGAAAGGAGCAAATTAAAGAACTGCTGAATTATCCAGGTTGGAAGTGACCTTCCAACTCCTGCTCATAGGCTGGCTAACTTCAAAGCTGAGTTGGGTTACTCAGGGTCTTGTGCAGATGAGTTTTGAACATTTTTAAGGATGGAGATCCCACAACCTCTCTGGCCACCTCTATCATGATCACCCTCATGGTGAAAAATTTCTTCCTTATGTTCATCTGGAATTTTCCATGCTGCAATGTGTGATAACTGCCTTGTACCTTTTCACCTCTGGGAAGAGCATCTTCACTATCAGCCCTTTTAGGCAGTAGAAAACAGGATTTAGATCTCCTCTTTGCTTTCCCTACTTAAGACTAAACAAATTGAGTTCCTTCAGCCTCTCTCTGTACTCTGTGCTGCAGCTCCCAACCATCCTGGTAGCCCTGTACTGGACTCCCTCTAGTTTGCCAAGATCTTTCTTTTACAGAGCAATCCCAGACTGGACACTGGACACCAGATATGTCCTCATGAGTGCCAAACAGAGGGACTAATCACTTCCTCATTCTGATAGTCATCTCAGCTTTCCAGATCTGCCACTAATAAATGCACATCCTGGATGTATCCTCTGCAGTTCTGTGCTATGCATTGCATACATGTTGGAAAAACTTACTGGTGAGTGTCAGACAAAATTTCCTTTTATACTAAAAAATGAAAACATTTGAAATAATTAGTCTTTGAAAATTATAGAGAGGGAAGAGATTTTAAATGTTCAGTAACATTTAAGGGCAAATTGCGTGTATATGCTTGTGGGATGTAAATGAGTAGGTGGCTGTATGGGTATCAGTGACACTAGAAAGGAATTCTTGATGATTTTTTAAATAAAAACATTAAGGAGCTAGCAGTAAGAAATAGCAATTATTACGAATCATGATCTCATTTCTGAATCTGGTATGAATTTCAGGCTCTGCAGTTATTACATTTTGAATAAATAGCAATTAACATCTAAGGCTTTTCTACTTCTTTTCTATTTTTTTTTTAAACTTCTGGATAACAGACAAACTTCATCTATTCTAAAATCCAAATACCTCTGAAGAGAATGTCAAGACCTCTACATCACCACTAATGGGAAAAAAAAAAATCCAAGGCACGTTATCTGACTCTGAGATTTTGCTTTATCTTCCTGTACTGACATGCACTGACCACTCGTAGGTTGTCACTTATTGCAGTGTCAAATGCCTGCAAATCTCATACTGAGTTTGCAGCTGATTTGTATTTCAGCTTTTTGTTTTAGTGCCTCACTGCCAAGTTTAGACTTTTTCCCCCCTTGCTTGTACAATAAGACCCATAGCAAAGTTTTGTAGACCATGTTCCATTGTCAGTGACATCCGAGCAATTCCACTTTCTGCCAGTTCACTGAGAGTGATACAGGTGAATAGGCTGAGTCTCCAAATTGTGCCTGAAGCAGCAAATTGTGGGATACCTTCCCCCCACCACTGGCGTGTGTGAAAGTGCAGTGTGGAGATGAAGGTTGGAGACCTGGAGCTTCAGGTCACCCTTTCAGGCCTGTGTTACTGGTGTAGGAGACATAACATTGAAAAACAATGAAAATGTAGTTATCAAAGAAAACAAACCTAATTCTCAGGTGGTACCGGTCCTTTCAGCGGAAAATCTTTTCTGAACCATCCTCTTCTCCTAATGTCTCCAGTCAGTATGTGTAACGTCTACAATTAGAAAAAAAACCTTGAACGTGAGATGAAACATCCACATCAATGAATTAAACCATTCTTTTCCATTTATGAGTTCCTTAAAAAAATTCCAGAGTAAGTCTTATTTATTTCCTTTAGAACAAATATAAGACAACTGATCATATTCATTTTTCTCTGATATCATCTGAAAGTCCTGTGGGAGTAGTCTGTGGACTTCCAGGAATCTGCAGAGCTCAGACTGAAAACTATTGCAGTGATGTATATGGAATGAATACACAGCCTGCACAGCAGCAGTTGGACTGGTATTCAGCAAGGTATGAAAGCTTCTGAAAAGACAAAATCCTTCACTGTTAACCCCCGTTTAATAGAAAGTGCTGTTGCTGGAGGACTGATGTGAGTATCGCTTCTGAAGAAGAAGCAATACTACAGCCCACTTGATCCTGAAACATACTAAGCTTACTAAACCAGTGGTGCAAATAGTCTGAGACTGTGTGCTGCCTGTTTTATGGGAACTACAAAGGATCTTCTACCCCTTTCCTTGGGAGACTATTCCACAGCCAGATAGGTGCTTGGTCAAGATTTGCCTTTGGACTCCAACACAGTTTGCTGTTATTTTATCTCCCTGCCCCTCTTTCACATTGTATCTCCATGTGTACTTTTCAAACCTTCTCTGAAGCAAGCTGGAGTGTGTGCAATGAGTGTGACAGAGTGTGACACAGATTCCACTTGTCCTTTTTCCTGTACTCTCTCTTGACTCCACATTACCCTCCACTGGGCACAGTGGGGAATCTGGACAAAAGAAGTTTCCTGGAAAGTTTCCTCTCTGCAAGTGCAGGGGTTTCCTACAGGGACGCACCCTCTGCTGTGGTTTCCAGGGGGCAGAAGCAGGGAGATGAGTGGCTTTTCTGAATCTCTAATTCATAGCCATTAGCAGAGGTCACTTTCAAATGCTTCTCCCTTAATGAAACGCTGGCTGTTCCTTGCTGGTGTTTCATTAAATCACAATCTGGAGCAGGCAAAGATGCACTGGAATGAAAACGGGGAGAGTGGGGCACCAGCTGGACACCCCTGGGGTCCTGTAGGACCTCTCCTGCTTCCTGCAACTGGAATCCTCACCCAGCTCACAAAAGAGTAAAGAATTTTTTTTTTTTTTGTGATGAGGGTTTTTGTTGTTGTTTTCTCCTTTTCCCAGTGCCGTGCCCATCGTTCCAAAGAGAGGAGTGAATATTTGATTGCAGTAATTAGTTAATCAGTAACTGGCATAATTTTTTCCCCCTGATTAATGCTTTGAATAATCATTGCAGCCCTATCTGTAGGCAGTCCTGTTATCAGAGTCACTTTGAAATGATAGATCTGCATCCTTACAGATAAAATTAGACAGGTCAGATGCTCCACCCTCCAAAAACTGCTCTTTCATTGAAATTGGCCAGGGGAGAAGAGAGAACAAAAATGCATTCTCTTCTCTCAGCTCACTCATTTACACTTCTCTGGAAGCACCATTCTGGAAGAACTTGGGGAATGAGTCCACATGGAAAATCTCAAGTACACAGGGCAGATGGAGGCACAGGATGGGCCTTCCAGGAGATGAGGACCAGGAAAAACATTCATACAAAGACTAATCTGTCTCTGTCCCTAGCGCTGATTTCATTGCTCCATGGGAATGCTGAAACAGAGGACCACCTGCCGATCTGAGGGTAGGGCAACCTCAGTATGAACTCTGTGTGTTTATACATATATATATACAGTACATGTATATAAATAAAAATATTTTTAGATGTAGATTATATTTTTGTGTATATAATGTATGCTTTATATGTTTTATCGCTAGGCCCTGGCAGATGAACTTTAGGAATAAAGGGTGGGTCCAGTTCTGCACATGCTGCGTCTCACCTAAAAAATCCATTGTGCAGGCTCAGGGGTGTTATCCACATTTGTAAAGCCCTGTGGATGGATGGATATGTTTTATGCATATAAAACTTGCATGCATAAGATTAACTTCATAGAAAGAAAAGGATGAGATCCTTTCCATCCTGCAGGAGCTAGAGCAATTCCTAAAGCAGTGGTGAAGTTCAAAGTCAGCCTTGCTTTGGAGGGATAAATAGTGTAATTCAAAAAAATTTTCTGCAACGAATTATTAATTCTGAAAAACTGAATCTCTCCAGAACACCCAAGCCTCAGAATGGTCTCTTGGTTTCTAAGTGGATTTCTAAGAGAAATGTGAGAGAGACAGTTCATGTTAATGTATGCAATGCTTGGAATGCTCAGCACAAGACAGTGCTCGATGGGGAGGGCCAAACTTTCAAAACCATGGCCTCTCCAACTGAATTTGAAAATCTGGATGCAAGCTTTACTCATCCGTGGTTGGTGCTGCATTCTCCTGCACAGGAGTTATTTTGAGTACCACTCCCAGTCTGTCACCACAAAACATGAAAAAATGGAAGTTTTCCTTTTTTTTTTCTCATGTGAAGCAGGGATATTTCCAAAATCCTGAAGGTGCTAGGATAATGGTATCCCATTTCCTGACAGCTCCACCTTAACCACCTTCTCCCAAAAGTGGTAACATCAGCAGTTGTGACAATCGTCAGATCGCAAAACTCAGATAAAAAAGACAGAGGGTATTTTCCCAAGGTACATTACTGTTTATTTGACAGGACACTATTTATTTTTATCAGCCATTGTAAGGTATCAACAACAACCATGGGAGACTAATGATCCTTGCTGTGCTCCTTACCAGTGGCCAGGGAAAGAGATCATGACCTGCTGCCATTTTTACTAGAAGAAAAGAGCCAGTAGATATGTACAGCATGTGGAGAAAATGCTCCTTCTGTAACTGGGGCTATCACTGCAAGGTTGAGCTGGATTGGATAAAATAGAGACATGCCCAAGCATCCTTTCCCACATACAAGCTGAATCCTTTCCTTGAGCCAGTTTTCAAAAAACCACAACACTGATGTGTATAAGGTGGAAACCAAAGGTATTTTTAGATTAGGGGAGAAGCAGCGGATTTGTGTGTGAAGACTGACACTGCATCATTCAGAAGAGCTGGACCCAGCTACATTGTGTGACCCCACAGACATTAGCAGCAAAGGGTTGAAAGAAACTCCTCTATGAGACTAGGATTTCCTGTAATATGCACAAAGATATATATTTAGCAATCTTACAATGTCATACCATGAGTAAATCAGGAACAATGCAATAGAATTACAATCAGACCATCTTATCTTTATCTAAACTATGGCCTCAGTTATGTTATAACTTAAGTAAAAAAATGTATCTGCTGGCTTCTTGGCAATGAGGTCATTTCTTATGACCTTTTGCCCGTGGAAAGCCTCAAGTCATTTGTCTTGCACCTCCAATATTTCCTGGACATTTAACTTCCACTTAGCTTACCTAATGCTGAGCTGACAAAAGCTGTCTTGGTAATGGGTACTTATATGTGCTAAACTACTACCTATACTCCTATCATATTCCATTTCTAATGATTATTGTATAATATTTCCTACATTCTCTTATGCTTAATACTATACTTAGACTTACTAAAAGAGTCAGGATTAAATGACAAGTGAACAGCTATCAAAATGGATAATACTATTCCCCTTGCGTCAGGAAGACTCCCAGAGTGATACGGTCTGGCTGGCTGGTGCATTTGTAGTCATGAGAAACCAAGCAGACTGATACCTTCTCATTTCTGGCCCTGGAGAAAGGAGAGCTGCTTAGAGCTGCTTTCTGTCTGTTTAACGTGTAGTGGCCACTTATAGGGATGATTAAAGTAGGATGCAAAGAATTACTAGAGACAACCCAAGGACAACTCTGTCTCATTTCTGTACTTGGAAGAGCCCGGTCATTTACTAGTAAAGCCAGTAAAAATCATGAGATTCATTCTTGCTTATAAGATTTCAAAAGTAGCTATTATATTCCAAAGACTGCTTATACCTTCATAATTGACCTGATCCTGCCAATATAGAGATATCTGCAGAGAGAAAAAGATGATAATTCACTGATATTTACTCACTCTTATCCCAGCGGGGATTCATCATATCAGAAGGTCATGGCCTCCCTTGTCCACCTATTTAACCAAGGGAATTTCTGCCTGGAGCTGCCTGACAAACCCAGGGCTCCCAAAATGGGGAGAGCTAGGGCTGCTGTCCTATCCTTGTTGGTGGCAACTCCACAGCCCCTGGAGACTAGACTTCACTGGAAAAGCAGGGAGTAGAAGTGGTGTTAAATTTAGACTGTGTTCATTTCTGCTGTCTGAAGGAAGAGTGAGCAGCTGCCTATGCCCCGGATCCCACATCTGAGCTTTCTCCCTCACGCTTGGATGCTTGGGCATACAAAAAGTCTGGGAAAGAACTGGGGGCAAAGGCAGGAAGGCTGGAGGACCTCTGTGCAATTTCGTCCCCAGGGAGAATCTCTGCAGGCTTGGATGTATTTTTAATCTGCTCCATCAGCAATAACAAACACAGTCAGAAGAAATATTAACAGGGATTTTGCTGTGTATGTATGAACTTGTTATCATGAAATGTAATCTCTCGATCAAATTAGAGCTGTGTTCAGATATTCTCTTCACTGACCTTGGGCTCATCAAGAGAAAAACATTTTCTTTCAAAGGCAGCCTGTCACAGGCCTGTTCTTTACTCAGGCACCTGAACACTTTCCCCTTGTAACTATCTCTTTAATCTGTTGACGCCTAACTCTGGCTGAGTCAACAAGGAAGTTCAAAGCAGTGTGATATGTTTTCTTTAACATGAGATGTCCCATAGAAAACCCAGTTGAGTCTGATTAGTATCAGTGCCTTGTTACTACCGTGCCTGAACCAAATACCAAGTCAGAAGAGTTACAGTACATACTGGATTAATTCTGTTGTCTTAGACCACCAAGAGTATCTCTTAACTGTATTCTTAACTGTTAACATTCTTAACTGATGTGTAGTTATGAACTGAAAAGCTATAGTTCACAGCAGGGCTGTGACTAAACTGCAGTGTAGAGCAGAGTGCTACCAGAATACATGAGATGTAGTAAGTTGGTGAAGTTCATTAGCTTTCTTGGGTGGAAGACGCTCATCTATTACCTAGGCATAACTCCTCAAACAATCAGTTCAGGACATCCTCCATCCCAGAGTGCTTAAGGGCCCACAAGGAACTAACAGCTACAGAATCTGCTTGATGGGCCAATGTTCCCCATGATGAATGTTTGGGGGTATTCCAACCTGACCCCAAAGCTGATGGGACAATTTCCTGATGCAAGCTGGCGGTGTCTTTGTCCAGAGCTCCAGCAGACTCATCCAAACCCACCCAGTAGAAGTTAAAGGGCAGAGGTATCAAATGACCCTGACATGTCCTTAATGTGCCAGCATGCATAATTCATCATCCTCAGATAACCTGCAGTCCTTCCACCCTTCTGGTGACTGTATCAGCATTTGCAATGCAAAGCACTCCTTTAATTTTATTTATTGAGGGACTGATTTGCACAGCAGGGCATCACTTTGTTTATTCTCTGCGATCGTTGTTACCTTTAATGAAGACAATGAAGAATTTTAAATAATAATTATAAAATATATCCCCCTCAGTTACCCTGGCAACAAGCTGGAGCTTTTTAACACTGCCACATATTCCATCTGTTTCTTTCTTTTAAATGACAAAACAGCTAACTCCCGTACCAGTATTGCATGGAGGAGAGGAGATTCTCAGGAAGAGAAAGATAGAAGTTCCTGCTAACAAACCACTCATTTTACCTCCCTGAAGGAAAGCCTCTTTCTAGTCAAGAGTGGTTTCTTTCAACCAGTGCTGTCTAACCAAGTTTTCTCTACACAAAAAAGGGTGCAGGTCTGTTAGCAGCCAAGCCTCCAGGACTTCACTCACTCCTCCAAAGAACAATAGGTACAGTGGTGAATGTCTCCCTCCCTTTCTTCCATCTGAAGCCTAATCAGACACTAGCAGACGAATGTCTGCCAGCTTGGTGCAAGTCTAGACCTAGATATGACTTGGCCCAGTTTGAAAGCAAGAGAGTAAGTGCATTCTTGTGATACTGCAAGAGAGATATCACAACAAGGTACTTTCCAATAGATTTGTGGGGTGTGGATTAGAGGTTAATAAAATATAATAAAATTATTATTTTTCTAGCCTCAAAGTTTCTCTCACTACTCTCCCACATAGATTTCCTGGTTTGGCTTTTTTCTCTTCCTCCTCTTTTTCAGACTCTGTTTTGGAGTTTACCCCAGCTCATGCCCATTCCCAGAAATTTCTTAGCTCTCTAAAATGAACTCTGATCTTCTCTCTTCCCTTGTTGGCAGATAAACCCTCTCCCCCTAAAGACTGGCTGTCTGCCACTGCTCAGATGTATGTCACACCTGCCTCCTGCTTAGCATCTGACTCACAGATGGAATCATTTGTTGTTTGAAGTCTCCATCTGCAAGATTTTGCTCTTACTTTTAAGGATATAAAGCCAGAGCAATTCTCCCCAATTTGCTGGAGATACTCTGCCTCTTATGCTTGCGTTACCAAGACCACAACTATGCTCAAATATTCCTCTTGGTCTTGCAAGTGATGTTCCACAGAGAAACATCAATGGACAAAACTGAATGCTTAGAAAGAAAGCTGTGAAGTGACCTTACATGCACAGCAAAAACTAGCCTTATCTTCAGAATCAAAGAGTTTGCAGTCTTCCTTTCTTTCCAGCTTCTAGGATTGGTTTTGGTTTGGTTTGGGTTTGGTTTTTCCCCCATATTATCTAAATGTTTCCTGCAGTCTTCTGCCTTCTTTGTCATTAGATTTTGCTTTTTTTCATCTTGTGCCCCAGTGTTTCTCCCAGAGTCCAGTTTAATCACCCAGAATTTTACTTCCATGTAGGCTGCATACTATTCTGGGGTTTTGCCTCTCCTCATACAATCAGTTTATTGGTTCCTTCTGTCTTTCCAAATAAGCAGCAAATTGCAGTTGGTGGGGGAAGTGGAAGCTGGAAAGCATTCTGAGAGTTCACCCAGTGATGGAGCAGCAACACTGACCAAGCCTGAAATGAGAGCCAGCCTGTGGCCAGGAGAGGTTAATGCCTTTAACCTCTGCATATGTGTATCCTGGCTAGAGCCAAGTCTCATCTTGACCACTACTAACGGACAGTGGAAAACCATCATGATGGCAATCTCTACTTTGGAAAGATTCAGGGCTGAACAGCAAAGAAATGGGACAGTCAATAGCAAGGGTCCATCTGCAGGAAAATCTGGAGGTCACAGCCTGGAGTAGAAGGTGCTGTACCACTGACTGAGGTTGCCCCGGGACATAAATGACAGAACAGGCACCTGGTGGAGCTGAAGGGACAACTGTGTAGTGGTTGCAGTGTAGAGAACTCTGACAGTCAGACTGGTCTGAGCGGAGGGTGAATAGCAAGGTCTCGGTAAGGACACACAATAAAGGACAGTAGAAGAAGAACTATAAGAACAGTAGATGTTGTTAGCACCAAAATCTGGAGGTCACCAGGATCATGGCATATCTACAGGTAGTTTCTCAAGAAACCTGGAAAAAACTCTGAAAAAAATAAAGAACAAACTAAAACAAGGGATACAACTTCCTTATTTTGTTTTTGGTGTTCTAGCCCTGAAAAATGTCACTGCAGAGGCAGAAATATCACTAGCCTTTCTCTATTACACAGAAGCTGAGATGCTCCTTCTCTCCTTCTTCTCTCCTCATCTTCATCCATTAAGAGGAGATTCCTAGAAATGCTGTTACCTTGAGAAACCAGAGTCTTAGGAGAGGAGCAGGGATGTTTGCCTGTAACCTGTTGAGCCATGGAGCTCAGACCGAGGACTGGTGAAGCTGACCAGTCCAGCGTGGGATGAGTGGAAGAGAGCTCCTCAGTAAAGCACTGCGGAATGTTGGAGGAGAAACAGAAGGGCTATGTGGCCTTTTAAAAGGGATAGAAGAACTACTTGACAAGCATTAGAAGATGGAAAAACTGGACTGTTTTTGAGATACTTTGCCTTGGGATTTCTAAGGGCAATCTGCAGTCTCTGAATGATAAACTACCAGAAATGTAGTTGATAACAACCTTTAGAGATGCTGTGATGAAAGGGCAGAAGGGGAAAACATCTTCTGTACTATCACTCCTGAGCCAGGAGTGCTTGAGGTGGAAATGCCACCCTCCTGCCTTAGGCCTGCTGCTTCACAGTTGTCCATTACTGGGGATTTTATCCTTCATCCTGAGGTGTCCCTTTGTGTCCATTGCAATAAACAGGGCCCTGGAGCCAGATGGTCCCACTAGCAGTCCTGATGCTGACAAGACAAGAGCACAGCACTTGGTGCTTTACTACCTCCTCCTTTACATTGTGTATAACTGATGGTTGTGGTGTTAAAAAAGGACAAATACGATAAATAGTCACGGAAAAGAAATCCATGTAGATGGATATTCTACTGTAAACCATATGTCTCTGTCCAGGGCTACTGTAGAGTTGTTACTGAAAACAGCAGGGTAATAAAAAGCAAGATTTCCTACATTTTCAATAATGTTTTCTAACCACGTGTAATGTCAAGTGTTGAGAGACTGGCCAGAATTTCAGCCCTGGAGGCTAGACAAAACCTCCTCATGTCACGCCTTCTGGGATCTTTCACTAAGAGGAGAGAACCGTTGCTGTCAGCCAGTGCTTGCCTGGCACCAGGCCCTCTTCCTCCTTCTGGCGGTGAATCTGCACCTCCAAAAGAAGCCAGTTTTCACTGCAGTCCTGGTGATCATAAAGCTAAAGGTGTTGGCCCTTGACATTAGCTCTGCAAGGACAGAAATCTTACTCAGAGGAAGAACACATGCACAATCTGAGGAAAATCCAGGATATTAGTGCCAGCAAAGAGTTAAATCCCCAGTTTTCCAGGATTCCTAGTGACAGAGTCAACCCACCAAATTACTTTCTCACCTCACTGATGAGGATATCCTATGCAGAATAGCATCTGGACATCCATTTACCAAACTCCACTCATGGCTAGGCATATCAGTGCAGGTATTCCTTTGCAGATCTTCCTCTACTCCCCACAGAATGACCTGCCTTTGCTGTCTGAAAGCTAGTCCAGCTAATTATCCACCTCAATTAACATTCATATAGAGAGTATTTACCAGAGGCATTTCTGCTCTAACAATGCCCTGACCATCAACTTTCACTCTATAATCTGCAACAGCTGTCATTGTCAGGTTTTCCCTCTATGTTGGTTCTCTGAATTCCTTGATTTATACCTTCTGCAGCAAAAACTTACAGGACGAAAGCTAAAAGTGCTTAGGCAAGCAAGGACTGAGATCAATGAAATCAAGGGTCTGGTACTCCCAGGTGAGGAGCAAGACAGGAGTAAACGTGATATGTTCTAAGTTAGAAGCAGTTCTATCCCATTACCTGCATCCAGGTAAGTGAGCAGTTAACTGTTACCCCTAATAACAAATGCTTTCTGCAACTGAAAATAAATAATTTTTTATCTTACACAATTGAAATCCAAGGTAATAGTGGTTTATTGCCCTGTCAAAAAGAACACTATGGGTAGGGAATCCATACAAATGGAAATAGTCATAGAGTCATTTTGTCCTCTACCTGAGTAGATGGAATAAAGAGACCTTGCTCCCTTGGAGCTCTGGCTCTTGGGAATTGGCAAGCTGGGAAGATTGCCTTTTTGCTAGTAACTATGGTTGTAATAGGGGTTTTCAGTTGGATTTCTGCCCCACTGGGTTTGTAGAAGTGAAGCGTTACAGGAGAAAAGAGCGTTTGCAATCCCTCCTCCCAAGCCTTATCATCTTCTCTTAACTGCTAAGAGGAGCTGAAGGATTTGTTCCCCTGCCCATCTTTCCTGAGCTATTTTTCATAGTGGATTGAGAAAGGCTTAAATGTTACAGATGGCTGAAAATCTTGTGGCATCAGCATGGAATGGCTGTTTCTGTTCATGCTAAGAGCCCAAAATGAGCAGCAGCAGCAGCAACATGCCATTGTAAGCCTCGCTCTGGTCACTTTAGTGCCTATCAGATGACAAAAATGAACAAATATATCCGATAGCAAACACCATCCAAGGCCTTTTTGGCACAAATTTGCCACTTTTTAAAGTCTGGTTTGGCTACCTCAGTGATAGCAAAGGAAAGTGACTCATCCAGACAGTTGCCAGCATTGTTAATGTGGTTTTTAGCAAAGATGAACCTAACTATAGGATATTTGTGTGTTATAGCTTCCAAAGCTTGTGTGTTAAAGCTTGTGTGTTATAACTTCCAAAGCCTCTTGTGTTTTAGACCACTTGGCTACCAGGTCGCATTAACTTAGCTCTCTACAATAGCTGGGAGCCCATATGTTGGTGTCACCTAGCCTTTTCTTCACTGATTGGTTTTGGAGCAGCATTAAATGTGACCAACATCTGACTCACTGCTTTCTGTCTGTTAACCAAAGCAAGAGATGAATGTGCAGCATCTTGTATGTGTGTACGTTGCTTGAAAGGCTTCCCAGTCTTGCTTAAACAAGTTCTTCCTTATACTTGATCTCTTCAGGACCCGCTTCCTTTTTTCCTATTTCTTCCTTCTGTTAGGATGTAGCTGACTCTGGTAGGATGAGAAACCAGCACAGCAAGCTGATTTTCCTTCTCACATCAAGGAATATCAGTGAATGTAGATGCTTGGTGCAAGAGCACCTGTAATTGAAACCCATCACTGGAGCCATGGAGCCCTCTGCTCCCCATCCTCCTCCATGCAAGAAAGATATTTGCCAGCAGACATTTCCACACACGTGCGTCACGTCTACGGTCTTCTCTGTAACAAAGTGTGTAAGGAGGTGTTCAGCCAGACCTGTGTTTGAATTGTTTATCTAACAGCAGAAAAAGTGATCTTTTTAAAATAAAAATATTCATATTTCAAGAGATGCATTTGTTGTGGACAGATTTCAGGGTGTTTCCGAGCTGTTGAGCTTGGCTAAAATTATTAAATGAGAGGTTCTAAAACTCACTTTCCATGTTTTTCTGCAGATATGTTTTTAGCATCAACCATGATTACGTCTTGGACTGGCATCCTAGGAAGGCAGATGGGGTTTCCTGGCATCGGGTTTCCTAGGCTTTTGACTGTTGGAGTCTACTGCATCCTGTTGTAAGGGGAATGTATTTTGCAGTGCCATAACAGGATTCTATCTATTTCCAAATATAGTGGTTTCCTCCTAATTCTCAGACATGAGGTACTGCCAGGAATGGCTCAGCCTGACACCATTTTACTACAATGGACATGTGAAAATAGCCTGATTTCTGCATTGAGTCTCCAAGCCAGAAATTAATTGAGCCAAGAACAAATAAGTAATTCCTTATTTATTCCTCAGTTGAGGTTTGCTGCTATTGTCAGGTCATAATAGGTTAGGGAATTGCTCTCCGTGCCTCAAAGAAAATATTACTCACTGTTACAGGAAATTAATAAAAGGCAGGATTCCTTTTCCTCCAGGAAAAGGACATCTCCCCCTCTTTGTAATTTACACTAGTGTTTTGTAATCTCTGTCTCTTAAGTACAAGTGGTTGGACTATAACTACTACTTTTAAAAACAGTGGAAATCTTCAGATGCATGATTTCCTTGGAGTTTTCTCTCGCATTTGACCCCACAGTGGTTATCCTATGGGGAAGCTGTAAAGGTCACTTGCAGGGACAAATGCAGGGAAGCACTGAGCTTGTGAGCTGAACCCATAAGTTTCCATGTGGAAGCACTGGGGAGTTAGCGTCCTACAGAACATTATTTCATCACTAAAGCCATCGAATCTGCACCACAATCTCCTTCTGAAGCTTTCTTTCCTCTACCAGGCTGGCAACATGACCTGCTAGTACTCACAGCCCAATATGCTCTCTTTCTTCACAGGTGCTTTTGAAAAGCTCTTTAATCTTGTGATTCAGACTCCATTCACAGGAAGTTTACTCTTGGCTTTACATTTCAGGTGAGTGCCAGGACATTTCCTAGCAATGTGAGCATTGCTTCTACGTAGTGAACCCTGAAAGGAGAGGCTTCTTCAGGGCTCAACCTCCTCTGCTGCAGGCTTCTTCTCTCTGACAGCTGAGGAGACTCTCCATGGTTTCTGTACAGCAGGGCAGAACATGTGCAGCTCAGGAGCCTGGCTTGTGTTCCACCAGCAGAGACTCATGCACTGCTAGCACTCACCTCTGGCTGGGCAGTAACCTGTGGTCATGTGTTTGAACTTGCTACAGTAAAGGGGAACTGCAAAGATGCCTCCTTGACTAAGATTGCCTTTAGGAACAGGCTAAGTTAGAGCGGTGCCTGTGGGGACACAAGGCAGTCCTGCTGCAGCAAGGGAGGTGCCCAGGCCATCCCTTCCTGCTCAGGGCTCCTCAAGATGCTCTTCTGCCTGGTGAGACAAGGGGCTGCATCAGGATTCTGCTCCATGCCTCTGCTAGTCCTCCACACCCATGGCACGTGCCCACTGTTACTGCAGTGCTCTTACCTTAGTACTTTTGAGTTCTGTACTACTTTTAGTTTTAGCATTGTTTGATAAGCAACTGGCCCCTTCCAGCATGGTGTTAAGCACCACTGAAATAATTCGCAATTGGTAGAGCCTGCCAATAGAGCCTAATTTTCCCCCCTCCTTGAGACAACTTGTGGAGAACAACGAAGTGGCTATATAGTGGCATCCACAAAAATTTTGCAGTAGTATAGGGCAAAAAGCAAAGTGAAAACCTGTAGTAATCTGAAGTGTTGGGGAGATTTAAAACCCGTATAATTAGACAGGCATCAATGTGGCCAGGAAACCCTGTTTAGTGCCCCATTGTCTTTAGAAAACGACCTGAATTTTGCGCATGCAGCAAATAAGGGATTTACCAGAATATTAACAATATCCCCGTTCCTATATTAGAGGACATTCTTGGTACAAATAGAAAGGTATTGCTTGCCACCCATGGTCTATTGCCCTTGCTACTTAGAGACCCCAAGCACTTTGCATTTTGCCAGCCACTTGGAATATATATACTAGCTATAAAATGATACTTAAAGAGTTCCTGCACTTTGTACAAATGGCTATTTATGACCTGCCATCAATGTTGTTCTACAGAGAGGCACAGGGAGGGGGGATTGATGGAGCAGTGAGCCCAATCCATCAGTCACTTTGCTACAAACTCTAAACAGATTTTAATTGTGAGGCCAGATTTACTCCAGCCATCTGTATACGAAACGTGTCTCCCCACTGAAATAGAGAAATACTTTATACTGAATGCTCTTTTGCAATGTATATATTGTGTCAATGTCAATAAAATATTTGTCACAGCAAAAATGTAAGCTTGTCTGCTGCATAACAGAGAGCCCCAGTGGAAGGCAACTTTCCCAGATTTAATGCTGACTAAACTTCTCAGTTTCACAGGAAATTAATGGGGCTGGGGAAGAGCCTTGCAATTAGAGGAGCAGGGCTACAAATTCTTCTCTTGCTGTTGGCTTGCTTTATTGGAAAGATCTCAGTTCTCAGAGCAGGACTGGGCTGATGGCTGGAATTGCTAGGAGCTTTTATTTCTCCTCAGAGCAATAAAAATAAAGCCACTGACATGACAAGCTTGCCTACACCTCCAACCCCTGTTCTGACAGAGCACCCCAGGTTGTTCCCCACCCAGAGCAGTGGATTTACTCCCACAACCTTTTTAAACCATGGCAGCACTGTTGAGACTGCCAACATGGGAGCCAATTAGGTGGTACTACAAAGATGTTGATGCCTGTGGTCTGATATCTATCTCAAATATCCCCTGAACTGCTGTAAGTGGTAGAAGCTTTTAATCACTGTTAAGCTTGACTCAGTTCAGACCATTTTCTTGAGCTATCCCGTCCTTTTGTTCACCTCACTTCCAGCGTGATTAAAACTCTGTTTACTGTAAGGGGACACTATCTTCTCTAAATTTTATTCTTTTCCTCATCACTAGCCACAATACAGTTATTTCTGAAGATCTTTAGGTTAAATGACTTTCATCTAACATGCCCTTGTTTTGTGGTACACCCAATCTGCCGCCTAAGATCTCCGGACAGCATTGCACAGTCACCATGCTTGAGACCTGGTATCCAGTTCTGCCACAGCTCAGCTTTTTCTGGTCCTCAAAGTAGCACCACATTACACCATCCTCTCTGCGTTACCGTGGACAGGCCCTCTCTGCCCCTCACAGATATTTTTTAAACCAGGTAGAACAGTTCTACTTTGCAATTCCTAATGCACCTGCTAATAATAAAGACAAAATTGTTCAGTATAGCCTGAAAGGTTGGTCTTCCAGACTCTTAGGAGTGGTCTGTAGGTGAGGAACATTTCCTCCGCAATCAAGTGACCAGTGCATGCAGGTATCTTTTTTCTTTTCTCTGAAGGTGCAAATCCTACCAGTCCCATCTCATCCCCACTTGTATTTTTCTCCTGCGACTTTATGGGTACCACTCGCTCATCTGTTGTGGTTTTCAGTTATTCATATAGCTGGTGGAACAGGACTTTAGCCTAATTAACCTGAATGGATGCTGGCAGGCTAAATGTTGCTTACTCTGATTTATAGAGGATGCCTCAAAAGCTTATCCTTGCAAGGCTTTTCAGAATCCCATTTGCTTTTCGCTTTCTGCTGTTTGCTTTTTCCTTGGCATTTCTCTCTGATGGACAATGGAAACAGACATCTAGCTTGAAATTCAGTTTCTAGTCTTGCATTTGTGTTGCAAGCTCCCAAATGGGATTTTTACTTGTTTTTTTTTCTTTCATAATATTTTTAATGAATTGCTGTGCTCTATTTTTATTGGTCTGTGGTATTTATGGGGCAGCAAAAGCTGGACTGAAGGTTAAGCCCTAGCCTTGGCTTTTCCCCCAAAATGGTAGCCCCTGTGCAGCAGTTATATGAATCTAAAACATTCATCACAGGCTTACTGTGTGCGTGAAGGGAAGAGCAGATATCGATAGTCTCTTATCTCCATTTCTGTCCAGACGTGCTTAGTATCAGGGCAGCTAACTCTTAAATCACCAGATGAACTTCTGCACCATGTGACTCAGAGAGATCTGCCAAAGAAGAAAATAGTAGGTCAGTGTCAGTGCTTCTGCGTTAACCTGGTGATGTTCATTGCACAGGCGTGAGCCTCGTCTCCTGGGTGATATTGAACAACCCAGGAATGATTCCAAACTCCTCAGGCTTTGCTCTCGCTAGGCTGGTGCACATTTCACCCTTCTCCCATTAGTGGTTAAGTGAGACAAGGAGTATATGGATGTGAAGATGAGAAGGGATCCCAGTGAGGCAGGCAATAGTTTGGCAGTTAAATTTACCATCAAAACCACTCTAATGTATTCTAGAGCCATTTTAAGTGCACTGCATTAAACACAACTGGTAATACAAAACCAGAACAGAAATATGTCTTTGATTTGCCTGGGTTTTATTGCTCTAGTGTGTGCTCTGTAAACCACGTGAGCATTTGCATCCAGGATAAGGCATTAAATGACAGTGAAATTCAGTGGGCAATGTTCCTGCCTCTAGGCAGCAGAGTCAGAGGTCTGGATTTTCCTTCAAGCTCATACCTGCTGGTGGGAAAACAGAAAAAGGCTGGAGGGATAAGTTGCTTTTTGGAGCAAGAATTAAACAGAGAAATGCACCAGGGCGACAATGAGGATTCACATCACTCATTCCAGAAACATTATAGCAGAGTATGTACATCTGACACATAACAAAACTTATTAGAATGACAATACAAAGTCAAACAGTGAAAAATTAGGAAAAGGCAGGGATCTTCAGGCAACCATTAGTTTGCTCCCTTATGCATTAACTATGTGGCTACACAGTGTTTTCCCTGCAGGGCCCTGTTTCATTCACTGCACAAGGCAGACAGTGCTAACTTAATAAATAACATTTCAGTATTTCCTTTCTCCTTTGTGTTTGCTCTGCTGTCTCCACAGTTGGGTTCCTCCTCTCCTGTGCCCCTGTCTGCTCTCTTGCTCCCTGTGCTCTCTGTACTCCCCTGCCTTGCTGGTGCTCCATGACAGATCCTCTCCTCAGATGCAACACCAAGCCTTGCTGCCCCTTTCCATCAGTGCCTCCAAGACATCCTGTCACATTAATCACAGCTCCCCCACGTCCTCTTCAACCCACATCCAAGGGTTGCCAGTGTCTCTTCAAGGTTATCTCCCCACCATTATCTCCCCACCCACCCAGCCTCAGTCACTGAGGACTGGCCCCACAACACCCTCACCCAGCCAGCCCCAGTCAACTGCAGGGGAAGGGATGAATGGAAGGACCAAGGAGTCGCCTCTGCATCCAGGGGCTGCGGAGGTTGGACTGTGACATGGAGAGATGCCCTGCAGAGGGTTTGCGTGCCAGCACAGGCTCAGGACTCTGCAATACAGGCAGATTCCCAGTTTTCATGAGCTTCTGAAGGTTTAAATCACCCAGGGAGTTCAACAGCTGACGTCTCTCCCACAGGCTGTGAGCCTGGACCCCATCTGATCCAACGCAGAGGTGTCCATCTGAGCTAATCATCTGATGAGCCTTTTGTCGTCAAGGCAGAGAAAACACAGCAGTCCTGGGGCATGATTCATCCTAAGCAGGCAGTTAATATAGGTCAGCAGAAATGTTCCCTATGAGTGCCACTGGCTGTAAATGGAAACAGAGCCAGTGAAGCCGTGCCAATCAAATGCCACGCCGGTGGCTGGAGGGGGAGATCACACCATCACCTAGACACAGTCCCAGTCTTCATAATCTCAGTCCCAGACTGATCCTCTGATCCCACTTTCCTTACCCAGGCCATTTTCCAGGCCCAGTTTCTTTGCTCATCGTGTCTCAGTCTTTCACCCTTCTCCAGATCCCAGCCCAGTTTCCCTCTCTCTTTCGGTCTTACCAGCTCCCAGGTAAAACTCCAAACCTCACCAGGCTCCCGTGCAAATCTGCTGCCCCAGCAGCCTTTGAAAGCTGGTTCCACGTGGCTGCAGACCTTGTACAGTAAATTCTGCATAGCCTGGGGCATCAAACATGCTGAGGACAGACGGACTCTTGGGGGAACATTGCTTCTACAATCCAAGTAATTCCCAGTAGACATGTGCAAATTGCAGTTTTTGGAGGCCAGATTTGGGGTAGGTTTGTAAAGAGACAAAGGGCACATTCCTGACTCAGAGACTACCCAAATGCTCAATTCCACAGCATACTGGACACAGAACATTTAAAGAAAAACGTTACCTTTATTTTTTAATGTGGACAAAGGCATAATTTTTTTTCTGGCTTCATTCTTCAAAGCTGTTACATCATTTTGGATGAAACAGTCATAAATACATGCATTCCAAAAAGGAAGACTGAGTAACCATGAAAAATCTCTGCCTAGAAAAGGTCTTACATAACAAAAAATAAGATTTTAGTATGGGAAATGCTGGACAAGCTTAATTATATGTGAGCTAACAACCTACATGTAAAGATGAGACACTGTCAGGAATTGATGTGTCAAAAGAAAAAATGCTAGAATAAATGTGCTACATTAAAGAGCTGTAAATCACCAGTCTCTGATGGCCCAGGTTAAAGAATCCTGAAGGCTCCTAAGAAAGAAATTCTGAAGGAAAATATATAATCTCTCAATAAAATTAGTTGTCTGAAAGATAGCAAACACCAAGTCTACCATTTTCAGAAACACTAGGCTTACTCATGCAAATCAATACATCTTACTCTTACAAACAAGTTTTGTAATGAAAATTTAAAACATAATTACAGCATCACTGATTGAGATATATTAAGCAAATTTGCAACACAGGAAAATCATATTTCATTGGTCGATTGGACTTCTTTGTATAAAAAGGCAATGGAGAATTGGTTGCTAAAGGCTATTGGATTCCAACAGAACTTTTGACGAAGTCTTTCTTAAGACGAAATTGCATAAAATAAGTAGCCAGAGCTAAAGAAACATCGTAAACTAAAGCAAGGCTGCAAAGCAAAAGAAAATTAAGAGGAACAAATGACTAATTTTCATTATAGTAAAACACCATTTGTGAGATACAGTAAGTTTTAGTACCAGGGGATCATATTATTCACCATAGTCTTCTGTGATCTTGAAACATGACAAAGCAGTATAGCAAAAAAGGAGCCAATAAGCTCCCTTTATTTAGCCAAGGCTGTATAAGACTGTGGGGGTTGATCTAGGTGCCTGGACTACTCAAACCTGCAGTGGGGCCGCCACTGGATCACCAAGCCAGAACTCACTCACTTAACAGTGTATTTACCTACAGTGCTTTTACAAGCCTGCAGCTGCTATGTTGCATCTTTCCAACTTTAATTCAAAGTACAACTGGTCTTCAAACAAATGCTCCCTTAAAAATCACAGATACTACTTATGAAGCATAACTTTCCCTCCCGGGAAGCGTCAAGCACAACCCATGCCATACTTGATTTGGACCTTGAGGATTAATATTTATATAAAAGAGGTCTGTTCCTGGAAACCTTTGCTTCAAACTCTGTGAAACTTCCACCACATTTTTAAATAGCAGTGTTTCACGTACATTTATAGCATTATAAACAATACCACCTAAGGAGTCCTTCTGCTGTGCCTTTTGCAACCGGACTTGTCTATCTCATATTTGCCTTTTTAGCCACCAGCGCACTTGTAGCAAATGTAAGTAGAGCCCTTCCCAAATCTTCGTTTGCAAAGCCTAGCCATGATAGCATTATAAAAATTAAAATAGTCTTTTTACAATAACCAGTCTGCTCTAATCGAGGGTCAAGCCAAGCCAAGTCCTTTGTCCTGGCACATTTGGATAAGAGACTCCTTAAACTCCTTGCAAGGCCAGACAAACTGAAGCCAGTTTCTCTAGTGTGGCTGCTTTAGTGCCTCACATGTCTCTGCCTTTGAAGTCTCTGCTCAGAGTTGCTGAGAACAAGGCACCTCTAATCCCAGGAGCTGGGCATGCATCAACAAAACACAGCTCCCATTCTTTTGGACCTGACCCCACTTTTTGCTGTGGCATGAACAAATCTCCCAGATGGTGCATATAGTGGGTAACAGACATGCCTTGTGCTCCCAGGTGTACTTCACTGCTGAGGGTGGGGAGCCAACAAGGAGATGCTGTTTTCTATGGCCTCAGAAATATTTCTCTCGGGATTTTCCTCTCTTGTAGGTTGGAACTGCAACACCCAGGAGCTCTCAAAAGCTCTCCACTCACAGCAGCTCCCCACAGCACTGCAAAGGGGAACGTAGGGAAGGGATGGAGGGGGAAGAAGAGGTAACAAAAATTCTTCAGGAAGCAGAGCCAGAAATGGGAAGTGCTACTAAGCCTTCACCTGCAATTGTATTTTCATAACGGTCAGGCTGATTTGGAGGCTGTAATTCTGTGCTAAGGTTTGGAGAGTGCTCTGGAAAGAGCTGGACAGTTCCCCGTTTGGTCTCGCTGATGTATGGCATCAATATGCCCTATGGCAAGTCGTCTCCAGGCAGTGCCAGACATCAGTACAGACACTGTCCATGCTCTCAAATAGGGCTGTGTTTTTCAGGGGGGCTCCTTTCTCCTCTCTGTGCAGTCGTTTCCTTCTCTGCACGCAGTGTCAGATGCTCCACTGGAGATCACTGCGATCTTAGTGATCTGTCTGCTTGTAATCATTAACTGTACAACACACTGTCACATTGCATTCATTTCCTTTTCCCCCTCTACCTCTCTTCCATACCGTATAAGCCACCTCCTGTCTGTACAATCTGATGTTTGAGCTCAGATTCCCATGTGGAAATTCATATTTTCCATAGTTGACTTCCGTAGGGGCCCTTCCCCAATACCCTCTTAAGAAGTGAACAACAATTAAGAATTTTTTCCTGTTCTTAGACAGCACACACACACACACAAAATATTTACTGTTCCTCCAGCTATTTACGAAGGCAGGTTTACATTCCCACACTAGCAAGGGCAGGAAGTAGTGAAAACCATAATTCAGGGCTCCTAAATAAAAGCAAGTCAACAGAACAGCCAGCTGAGCTGAGCTCTAGCACCACTCCTCTGCCCCCCTTTCACTTCTCACCCCTTTCTCCAAGTCCCCAGCTGCAAAGAAGAAAGGCAATAAATCTTCAAAGGTCTGGCTTGCCAGGGTGGACGAGTTTGGTGTCTGATGTCAATGTGGGGCTGTTTTCCCTAGTGCCCATGTCAGCATGCCAGGCTGTTTTAAGGATGACACCTCAGCAGTAAGATGAATATTTGGGCTCTGAGTTGGATGACAGCTGTCTAACAGATTGAAAAGAAGGGTAAGAGGACGGTCATGTGGGCCTGGCAGCATGGGACCAGCCCTCTGATTAATATCTTCACACACTCTTGTCCCCATATTTGACTGCTTCAGAGATGGGGGAAGCATTTTTTGAAGCTCCTCTGGCAGAAGAACATCCCTTGCAGCAAGGAGAAAATGGTCAAAAGCAAGGCACCTCTGAGGCATGGTGCACTCAGGTCTCCCTGGAGTGATATGCAGAAGGTACTGGCCTGAATATGCAGAGTTAAAAAAACAAAACCAAACAGACTCAGCTGCCTAAAAGAGAGTCAGTGCAAGGAAAACAATAAAACTTCTGTATTTGTGCCATGAGTTTTGCATAAGACAGTCTGTATCACGTGTGCTTGTAACTCAGTACCTGCTGTAAATAGGGGAGGTACTGGGGAGAAGAAAGAGGCCGGCCATCTTTCTCCATGCACAACCAGACACTGATGGATGGATTCCACTGTCCTTTGCAGGCAAAAGGAGGTGACAAGGACTGCTGCAGCCTTCCATGTTGACCCAGTATGAAAAGATGTGGGTCATACAGGTGGCAAAGCACATCAGGATACCTCCAGCCCAACAGAGGGTCAGGTAAAGACCACAAGCAGCAATTGTTTGACTTTCTTGACAGTGTCATGAATCCTAATTAACAACCTCAGGCATCTTTGTAGTAGTGCACCTTTTCTTTTAGTGGCCAGGCTATCACCTTATCCTGCTCTAAGTAATACCACAGGGCAAGCAAAAGTTCCAAGATAGGCTCTGTCAAGCTGTCTTCCCTTCAGATAAGCTATCGTAGTTGTTCAGCTCCACAAGGTAGACACACAGTTTTAGCTGGGCAAAATGTACTAAGTGTGAAGCTGGGAAAAGGTTTATCTTTTTGCAACATTTTGTCAATGGCTTTCTCTATTAGACTTTTTCTTCAATAGAAATTGTTTCAATTTAGACCCTTAGGGATAGTCTGTGCATAATTTTTCATACTGACTTAACTATATTAGCTTCAAAGCTGATGTAATTAAAGTAGTATTCCCTCCTCCTCCACAGTCACACTTTAACTGGTATAAAGGGACTTATAATGGTACTGTTTACATGAAAATTAACTGCATTAATTTTTCCTTCTCTGCACACCTGTATTACATCCAGACAGCTGCAACATCACCAGGGGATGGGCTGGGGATGAAATACCAAAAGCCTTCTGGCAGATTTAAATGTGTAAATACTAATGAGGCAGACTATCTCACAGTCTGGTCTTGCACTTAGCGGGACAGGCTGAGACTCAGCATCTATGGATTTGAGGAAAAGGAATCTACAAGAGTTTGATTTGGGGCACTCTGTCAAGAGAGTCCAAAAAGAAAGAGGAAGTTATAGCTTCTGGTCTCACACCAGCATCAATCAGGATCTCCACTCCTGATGGCAGATAACAATGTGTTGGTTTCAGCTATTGCCTCTAGCTATCTCCTCATACACACAGCCCTGTCAACTCTCACAATGCCTTGTCTGGGTACTAAAGTTTGCAGCCATTCTTCCACCCTCCCCACCCTGCCTTTCCCTCTCTCAAACTCAAGGTCTCCTTCCAAAGGAACCAGCTGCACCCCACATCAGGTGAGCACCTCTAAGTCACCACAGTCATCTTCTATGTAGAGACGCCAAACAAAGTGCAACATAATTTCACATTTGTCACTTTCCAGGCTCCTTCCCAGTCTCCCTGATTTGTGATTTCTATTTCAGGAGCTCTGCAAAGGAGCTCCACTGATTAATCCTCCAACTATGAACTAAAAGTAGCTGTAAGCCCAGGCGTGGGGAAGGGACCCTTAAACATTCCTGGCGGAAAGAGGAAGTATTAATTCTGGCAGGGAAACAGCACTTAGCTTGCCTGCAGAATGACTTAATTTGTTTCTTAATGGACACAATGCTTTGCTGATAAAAGTCCTAAAGTGCCTTTAAAAAAAAATTAGGAAAGCGATTGTTCGTTCTTTACCCGTTGGAGATTTCATTTGTAATGTTTATGCTTCAGCCTGGAAAGCAGAAAGGGTTATGCTCTGGATGGGAAGTTAACACATGTGCAGGCTCAAGTACTTTGTTAACTTTGAAATGGGAAGGCGAAGCCCACCATCGAAGAACTGCTGAGAGCAGCTCCTTGTAGGAATTACTGTCCAGCCAGAGCTTCAGGACAGGGCAGGAGGGATGCCTAGACATCCAGGGAGACTTTTTTACCTACAGTCTTGTGTGTTATGGGAAGAAGAGATTGGAGATTAAACCCCACCTCTGAATTTCCCTGAACTGGATAGTAAGGAAAGTCAGCTCTGCCATGTATCAGGTGAAAGCTGGGACCAAACACCGCTTCTTGGACAGAAAGTGCTATCAGCCACTTGGCTCTTCCTTCTGATGCAGCCTTCAGGTGCTGGTATTTTCTTATAATTGCTGATATCTCAGGGAAAGGGAGGAGGAGGAGTGATAGATTCTAGAGATGGGAATAAAGAAAAGCTTTTTAGATCATACATGACAACAGAATACCAACCAAATATTCAGAAACTGAAAATGAGATTCCTGCCCAGCTCTGGATCCTGGCCCAGGGCTTTGTTTTGGCCATTTCTGCAGGCTGAATTTGTGCTGCTGACCACTGCCAGGGAGTCTAGCTCTGAGCTAGATGAACCATTTGTTCAATCTAACAGGACAGTTCCTGTGTACCGTAATGCATGATGGCTATTACATTTCTAGGGATCCAGGCTTTCATCTTAAGCCCAACATCCAGACTTTGCTTTCCATTCTAAAGTGTTGGGGCTCCTGCTTGTACTCCTTGCCACATTTGCCTGGAGCTGCTGGGTGTGCTGGGTGAGTGCCAGCCCCGCACTGTCATTTCTGCACATCTCCATGGCAGGCAAAGTCCTTCTGGCATTCCCTTGGTATATGGTATGTGTCTGGGATGGTGCTGCAGCAGGGTTGATCATGTTTCCTGTCAAGGTTAGTGAATCGCCTGCTCCCACCCTCTTAGGTCTGGGATCCCTTGTTCAGTTAATCTCATGCTGGGCTTCTTGAAGATGCATGACTGACAGGTCACCATCTTCTCTTATGCCTGGAAGCCTCTTCCAGAAAGGAGAGGAAAACAACTTGTCCTCAGAGATTCATCCCTCTCTCCAGGATGGGGACAGCTGACTGGGTCAGATAGAGAGAGCTGGGATGTCAGAATCTCCCCACAGCAGAAAGTTTCCTCCCTGTCCAGGAGATGAGGATGGAATAGCAGAGCTTCTGGAGGCTGGACTGAAGTAAATGAGAAACCAATGTAAAACATCTCAGCTCACAGAGAAAACTCAAGGATCCAGGAGTATCAGTGGGAATAGGGAAGATTTTGCAGAGATCAGTGCAATACAGCAAAAGAATATGATAAGCTACTCAAAATAAAGCTCCTTGAGTAATGTATTAGCCCATGCAGGAGTAAAATACCCTATGTAATGTACAGAGCAACTAGGTGCAGAAATCCTGGGCCAAAGCTAAAAGCAGGGGAAAGTGCAAAAGAGTCTCTGTTTTAGTGTCACTCTGTCATAAGCACTCACCAAGGTTCAAACACCAGTGAAAACTGCATAGCATCCTGCCCTGGTGAGCAGAAAGGGCACCCTTGTGTCTGCAGAACAGGCAGGATGAACATGAGAGAGATGGAGGAACTTGGCACAAGATCCGATTGAAATTGAAAATTCCTTGACATGGGCAAATCAAGGTGGAAATCAGTGCAGGAAGCCCTGCGCTTTTTTGGGCTTCCCTTCTTCTTGCCTAGCAGGTCAATATGTTGTTACTTGCTCTAACAGGATAAACCAGGGAAATCCCATTCCTAAATGTGCACTAAGCATCCAGCCCAAATCCTGATCTCACTTTTACAAGCATCAAGGCAGGTTTAACATCATCTGAGCAACTTCCGACTTAGAGTGGTGTCACCACGATCAGAATCAGGCCTTTAGTCATTCTTGGCATGAGACTCTGTTTCCCTCCCCCTCCTTCTACCTTTATTTTCTGTGGTCTATAAGATAATTTGCTAAATATATTACTATGTGCTGTTTGTACTGGCTGCCTCTTCAAGGTGTTCCTATGCTGTCACCACTTCCCCATTCCATTCTGTGGGAATTTCATAAATCACTGCAGGTTACACTCACCTACCGTGGGGCCATGCATCACCTAAATACTGTCTTCACACACTGCCTTTCACCTCAAGGACAATAAGAAAAGATGCTCCTGATGGCTGGTCTGCTTCTTGCCTCGCAGAGGATGTGTGAGGAAAACTCCAGACACAGCAGTATATTGATCTAAATTAAACACACACACACAATCTAATTGCACTGACAGGAAACTGGTGTTTAAAGGCAGAAAATTAAAGCTGTTAATATAATAATGAACAGTTGTGCTTACTGTCTGTGCCTCTGACATTTCATATTGTCGTCTCACTAGCTAATAACCGCCTCTCCCTCTTTTGTGGGAGTTAAAATGTTTTCATCCATTCACCCAACAAGTTAGCTCTCCAATTGTTTGACAGTTACTAATATATCCTACCTGCTAATGAGCCACTGAGCTGGAGCTGCATAGGTGATGGAATAACAGCCACCCACCACTCCACGATAACCCTAGTCAGGTCAGGCAGAGCACACTACCTGCTTGCTTGCCACTCACCTTGGTCCCTTGAATTAGGGCAGCCCCTCAATAGCCCCATTCACTCCCTTGGTGCTGATGGGAGGACATCAGGAGCAACTCTGTCTGAGCAATGATGCTAGTTTGCTGCAGGAGGAGTGGAGAGCCACAGGCACTGCCTTTGGCCAAAGAGGTCCCTTCCCAGGTCAGGGCTGGGAAGTCAGACCCTGGCTATGGATGTGGACCCCAGCTCAAGCTGCTGCACCATCCGTGGCTTGCAGGGGACCTGGCAGGTCTGCCCATGCAGCTATTCCCAGAACAAGCTGCAGAGGTTTTTCAGGCACTGCACTACACCCTGGTCCTGCCTTTTATGATATTTTGGCTCCTCTAACTTCCAGCAGAGAGCTGTGAAGACTTCAGCCCGCAGCCAGTTAGGCTGCTGGGCTGGGCCATTTCAAAGGGTCTCCTCAAGTTTACTGGCCAGCTGCCACCTGCCTGCTCTCCTAGAATCAGGGGCATGAGCACCGCAGCTCGATGACTTTTTTGCTTGGGGAACTGTGCTCACTGGTAAGTAAATATCTCTGCTCCACAGACAGGGAGCCTGTGGGGAGGGCAGTAGGACAGGCTTGCTTGTGAGTCAGCATCAGGACTGGGAAATGGGCCCTTGCCCCAGCCCCCGGCATTGCCGGTTTCAATTTCGAACAGTAGAAGAGGGAGAAGGGGAATGAGGCTCATCTGCCTTTAAAGACAACCTGCAAGCTGATTTCCTCCAATGATTTTCCAATAAACTTGGCTACATCGCTTGAGTGGATTCTTGACAGCTTCAGCATAACAGAAAGGGCACCACATTCCCCTGCATTAGCCCCCACCAGGGCTGCACAAGCTCAAAGCCTGTGGAATAAATGTTACACTACCCAGGCCAAATCCTGCTTTGTGCTGCCCACCAGTCATGTCCTAGGTGATGTGTAGGTACCTTTTTAATTGTAGTGGGATAGGTTTGAAGTGGCCAAAGTAATTGAACCTATGGTTAGTCATCATCATAACTGGGAGACACCTTCTTCTGCTTGCACAGCCAGTGTGTGCAGAGTCCCATGTCCAGAAGGTAGGAAGGAAGGAAGAAAGGAAGGAAGAAAGGAAGGCAGGCAGGCAGGCAAGACAGAAGGCAGGAAGATAGGAAGGCAGGCAGGCAGGCAGGAAGGAAGGGAGGAAGGAAGGAAGGGAGGCAAAGACACCATTCATTCTCTGAATCTGTCTCCATTAGCTCTGGAACTGGCTCTTGAGACTCTGACTTGAAACATGGGGATGAGTAGGAACTTAAACTGGTGCTGTGGTCACATCCTTATCAAGACTTCCAGAGGATAATGAAGAAAACTCTGCAACATATAAATTTATAAAAGCATGCATCCCTTGGGGAAACTGCCGCTACCACCCATCTCATAGAAACTGGTTTCTGCCATGAATCATGGAGATTGAGAGTTCATCTTATGAAATTAAGTTTATTTCCATAATCCATATTCATGCATAATTTTTTTATTTTGTTCCCACTCTGTTTTTTGGACACATTAATTTTTTACAGCAAGGAGTTTCACAGACCTGTAGCTATGTATTGCACAAAAATAATTTTCTAGCTTCCTATGTGCAGTTTTTCAATGTAATGAATCACCTCTGAGAAAGAAAGTAATTAGAAGCCTCCAGTACACCTTGTCTAACCCATCTATTGTTTTACTCTGGTCTACCACGTCCTTCTTATATATATCCTCTGTTTGATAAAAAGATACAGTATTTTCCACCACTTCTAAGTTTTTTCTGCATGGTTGCCAATTCCTTTTACTTCTTCTACATCTTTTGTGGACAGATTTCCAGGGCAGAGTATAGTATTGCAGGTAAAAGTAAGCCATCTAGAAATATAATGGCATTGCCACATAATTGATCTCCTAACACATTTCCAGCTGTTCTTTGCCTTGCTTCACCACCTTTCTGCATACTGGAGGGGTTTCACAGAGTTCTCTGCACTGCAAATCTGATTTTTCCTTCTCTTAAGTGAAGACACATCAATGTCACTGAATGGTTTAAATTATCTCTCCCTGCTCCTTGCCCATGATGGCACCCACATCTTTAGGAAACAGATTATTGGCTTTGTTTGAGTTCGCATTTTTCCATCCTCTGCATTTCTGTCCACCTGTCACCTTCTCTGTCAGCTCTGTCTGCTTATGGGCTGCATGAATTACCCTTCAGTCCCTGAGTCAGCCCCATGTACACAGACCCACACCCGCTGCTGGGACCAGCACTAGATGAAGATGAATGGACACCTCTTCTACTGCAGGTTTCCCTAAACTCTCCACTGAGAGGAAATCAGTGTCCAAGCCCAAACTTCCCATTGCCAGAGACATGAGGAACAAAATAAACCTTCATTCACCCAAGAGAGAAGCAATACTTAAGAGGTGGCATTCAGGTTCCTGCAGGGAACAATGAAACAGTCAGACAGCCCCAGTTGCAGTGCAGCTTTCCCAGATTCTCTTCAGTGCTTGGATTGATAAAATCCAGAGGACAGTTAGCAAAGGTCACTGAACAAGCAGGGACAGCAGAAGTCCTATTTCAGAGGGAGAGAAAGGACAGACAGCAAGGCAAAGTGGAGGGGATCTGTCGTGTGGAGCAGAACCAACTCCACCGTCTTCACCACTACATTGCAAAGCATCAGCATGCTGGTCCCTGGGGATCACTGCCAGTGAGTGGGATGCTTGGTGGAGATGCCTCACTTCTGGGCAGCCACGGCCGCTGGCACCGCATGATGTGTGGTGAGAGATGGGAAGTGGTGATGGGGGTGATCAGAAAAGCCAAGATCTGATGAGCTGTAGCAGTAATCAGCTCTTTCCCTGGCCTGGCCCATCCTTGCCCACATGGAACAGCTGATGGACATGGAGTGCTTTTCCCATTGGGACTGAACCCATTAACATCCTGCTACACATGGATCACATTCTCTGACAGGTAGGTAGCATCCAGGCTTGCCCTGCAATTAGCCACTCAGAGGTCTCTTCTGGGGCATGTTACTCTTTGCTTGGCCAAGAGCACAACCAAGAGGAATGCAGGAAAGGATATAATTCCCCATTGCACAGGCAATAAAAGTATCTTTCCTAGTTTTATAGGCACCTGCTGTCAGGCTTTAAAAATAGGGGACCCAATTTCCATTTTCATGGTGTTCCCTTATATAATATAAAGGAGCTTTAAATTGGAGTGATCTATATTCATCTCATGGTTTCTTTCCACTGCCATAGCGCTGTAAAATCTGTTGTAGTGTAAATGAGAATCAGGTCCAAAGTGTTCATCTACAGCACAGAACAGCACTGGCCCAAGGCTTTGAGCAAGGAACCAGGGAAGCGGGAGAGAAGGAGAAATCCTGTGGTCAAGAATGGAGTGATGTAAGAGGGCAGGAAGGGAGACATGACCTTGATAGGCACATTTGAGAAATCATCCTCTACCAGCTCGTGGCTGTAGATAGCCCTTAGGGATGTGAATGCTCAAAGAGGACTCACATGGGTGAATTAATGTGGGTCTAGGCTTGTGAGAGAAATAGGCACCATGCAGGTAACACCATCAGTGACACAGTATATTTGCGTATGTATAAATCTATATATGTATGCTTATGGATGTCTCTGGGTTTTGGCAAATCTTTTCAAATTTGTTTCAATTCCACCAAGATCCAGTGGAATATTGATAATTTAGAGTTATCCTTCCTGTACAAGATAATCAGTTTCATACACAGTGCAAGCAAATATGTCTAGCAATTTCTTGGTTCACCCATCTGTAGCTGCCAGTCATGCTAGGATTTATATGTATTAACTGTGTTGGATCAAATGTTGTCTCAAACGTTGGATAATGTGGTGAGAGAGGCCAGTGTTTTTCCAACTGAAAACATGCTGAAGATGGACAAGACTGTGAGAAACAGAATCGTTTTACTTTTTTAACCCCTGACAAATTTCACAGGCAACAAGGCCTCCGCTGTTAAAACTGAGAGGATGACTGTGGTTTTGGTGTATACCCAGCTTACATGGAGGTAGCCACTGCCACAGACAGCACTCCCTTCTGACCGCCTCTGCTATGCCTGTGGGTGCAAACTGATAGTTGTGACTCCTGGGCTTGGAGGAGGAGAAGGTAGCTCAGGTGCCAAGTCAGAGAACAACAACTGCTCAGCACCGGTTTCTGTAACAACTGTCAGCCTCCACAAAGCCCACCTTTTTCTGTCAGGGTGTCTATGCAGCCTCTTCTCTCACTGCTGACAGTTGGGCCAGCACAGATTGGAGGCATTTTGCCTTTATGACCAAGATCTACAGAAGTTCCTGAATCACTCTGTGCATTCATCCTCCAAAGAAATTGCTACGGAGAGATGAGGTTAGCAGTGTCCAAACCCTTGTCCCCTCACTGAGCTCCAGAGAAACTTTCTAGCTGGAATAAATTGTGCTGAATGAAACCCTGGGACCTGAATCAGACCAGTGGCTGAATGCTGGCATGTCCCAAGGCCCCTACAGACGTGCTTTGAGCAATGGAGGAGAGACGACCTCTCTGACCCTTGTGCCTTTGCTCTGGCTGAAACTGCTAGTGGGCAAAGAGGAATCAGCTTTCACCTGACTGCCTCTCCCTTGGAGCATCGTCAAAATGTCAGCTACAGGTTTCTGGGATGTTGAAAGAGAAAGGAAGGAAGAAGGGAGCTTGCCAACCCAGCAAGGATGAAATGTCATGAAGTTTGTAGGAGGCAGCCTCCAGCCAAATAAGAGGCTGTTTCTAAAGCCTCTGGTATATGAAAAAGTTGCTCAAAGTGCAAATTCACTGGCCAATGCTTCGCACTAATGTCCTCTCATGATGGAGTTACTGTCACTACATGACATAGCATTTGGGGTGACAGACAGGACCATGTGAATGTCAGTGGGGTGGGTAAGGGACCAGGAGATCCCATTAACTTTCTTCTCTCATGGATTTCTCCTTTAAAAGAAATTGACAGTTGGCTTTGGGCTCCCCATACAGAAAACAGCTTCCTGGTGTCCAATTGGTGGTCTTATTCTGCAAACATCCATTGCTTCTCACCATCATGGAATTCTCTTCAAAGAGAGAAGTCAGGCACAGTTCAGCTATTCAAGCACTGCACATTTTCCAGCCAGAAAATGTGAAAACAGCTAAATTAATTGAGTGGGTTAGAGTTGGTCCAGGATGATGGTACTCTGTCCTAGGGAGAAATGCTGTGATATTTGCAAGGGGTTAAAGATATCACTAGCTGTACAGTTCATCCAGGTCTTTCTGACTCTTTAGTTGAGCATGGATTCAAAGGGCAGTTGTTGTTCCCCACAAACACAGTCATACCAAAACATCAGTGCCATTTCTTATGGCAGCTAAGCTTCCTGTACTACTGACACATATTGCTGCTTACTTTGTAGGACAGGTCACCCAAGGGACACATGTGCTTGTCTTCTTCCTATAACTTTCTTTTGATGAGACTGGTTGCATCACACTCCACCCACCTTTGCCAACATACCCCAAGCAGAGAGATTGCTGTCACCAGCTGAAGCAGAACTGACAAAAAAAAATATCACAGCACTAGGCTCTTCCAGAACCAGACCTGTCCCCAGCAAGCCAAGGGATGAGAATGAGTCAAGAGTAGCTTTTCCCACGCTCCCAGGCAAGAAGCTGTTCATACCAGGTTGTGCTTCCCAGAAGACTTTTCTGGTTGGCATTGTTACTCCAAGGCTCGCTTTGCTTTTGCTATTTCCTAGCTCATATTTGACTAGTTAAAAGTTTTATCAGCCAGGGCCATAAATTACCATGACAGCTTCTAGGGAAACTCAGCCCTTTCGTCTCCTGCTCATTTCCTCTCTGTCCCTTGTCATTGATCAAACCTGCAGAGTTTCAGACTTCTCAAAGCAGAAACAAAGAGAACTCCAACCCTGTCTAATTGAGACGTAGGTAAAGTTAAAAAGCAGCCACCACGCATGTCTTTGCCTCAATTAAATTGGCTCCTTGATATTTCTGATAATTCCTTTCTCTTTTTTCCTTTTCCTTTTTTTTTGGAGCAGTTTTATGATTAATGGGTGTTGTGATGTGCTGACATTTCAGCTTTTCACATATCCCATGCCCCTGTTAAATGGTGAGGGCTCAAGCTCCTGTTTGCAAGGAGCAAGAGGACTGTAAGTCGACTATTAATCAAAGGGGTAATTCAGCCGGGGAGGGAGGGAGAGCTCAGAGCCTGGCTCCTGGCAAACACAATACCCCCCAGGAAACTTGAAAATGTTTGTATCCGATGCACTCAGCAGCTGAGAGCAAAGTGGCTCAGCTGAGTAGCGAGCTCATGGCAGTATCACTGCACTGCTTGAAGGTCATTAATTTGTGTCTGATGAGGGAGAAAAAAAGCAGTGAAAGCCAATGCTTTTCCAATGTGTGGATTGAGGGCTCTAACAGGCCCTGAAGAGCTGAGGCTGGAGAGCAGGAGTTGTGTTTCAACCCATTAAACCCTGGCCTGACTTCCAATGTCAAAAAGGAGATGGATGATGGTGCTGAGAGCACAGTTTCCTTGCACAGGAGTTTGGAGGCCATACAGTAAACTTTGAACTGGAGGAAGTGTGAGGAATATCAGGCTTTGCTGGGGGCTGCCTCTGTAATAACAAGTTTGAGACACTGTAACTGTCTTCAGTCCTAAGGGGACTTCAACAAACCTGGGTACACAAATCAGTCACTGTGATGAGAAAGGAAGGGCAGCTGCTTCTGGAGGAAAAAAGGCACAGTGCTGTAAGACAGCACTGCATATCGTGAAGGTGGGAGTGATCCCTCCATTTAAAGGGAGTATTGAGAATCCAAAAGCAATGAATGAGTCTAAAAGTAATGTTTAACCGTGCCTCTAAGATACGTCCTAAGTTGCATGAGCATCATGGTTGCTTGCCAGAAAGCCTCAAATTTCCATAGTCAGGTTTCTTAGTCAGGTCTCTGCTAGGTCAGTCATTCTGCAGTTGGGGAGATCGGATAAGGTGGTAGCCTGAGATGGGTGATAAGCTTTATGCACAAGCAGAGGAAAGCACAGCTGAGGGATGGATCATAAGGATTCTCCCCTTCTTCCCCTGGTGCAGCATTTCTGAACAGAGATGCCAGCCCAGCATTTAGCATCTAAAGAAACATCAAAGCGCTGAATGTCCTTTCATCTGAAGGGGAGCAGAATTGACTCCCTTGCCATTGAAGGGGGAGTTGCACAATGTGGCATGTTCAGCAACAAACAAAAAGACACAGGTTAAAAATAAGCCTTCCAGAAAAGGGCTGGAGAAGCTAACTTCGATCTTCTTGTCAAAGCACAGAACACAGCCCTACAATCAGCAGTGTTAGTACAGCTGAGGGGGCTGCAAAATGGGGTGCAAGAACAGGAATTTCTTAAGTCAGCTTTATGAGTAAAGGAAACTTATGATGTAATTACACCATGCCAGCAAGCATGGCAGCAGCAGGTCTCTTTTGTCTCTGGATTTCTGTTCCTCCCTAGATGTGTATATAGTAGAAGCAATCCAGCCGGTCCAAGCTACTCTACATAAAATAACAGCAGTGAAGAAAACAGTAGAAAGCTCTGTCTGCTGTGGCCATATGGGGTTTGTAAATGATGTTCCCAGTTCTAGGAAAGGCTTCTCGAGGAGACCAGGGCGCCTACAAATCACCATGTTGTCTAACTAGTGTGGAGATGGAAGAAGTCATGCTTACTCTTTGGGAAGACTTGTAGAGCAGCAGCCCGCAGAGAAAGACTCAAAGCCGGTGCAGCTACTGTGTTGGAGCTATTGCAGAGTGTGCTGTGGTTCAGCATCACAACAGTAATTATCCCACACTGACTGGGAGGGGAGCAAAGAGCAGCAAAACAAAGAGGAGAAGCCCCTGGTCTGTACCACATTGCTGCCTCTCTTTCCAAAGCACCAGCAGAGACATAGAAGAGATGAAAGAGTCCCTTCTTGGGAAAGCAGTGTCCAAACACCCTGTCTTTCCTTCTGCCCTGACAAACCCATCTCTGAGATGTACCGAACAAATACTCTCCAACCAAGGGATGAGCAGCAAGTGTTTTCACTGAAATAGAGCAGTTCCCAAAATAAGGGTTGGAAGGTCAGTGGGATCCAAGAGAAAACAATTTAAGGAGGCTTTGACAGGGGGCTCAGGGCCACAAGCTTTAAAAGGAGAAACATCAGAAGGACACATTGGCACAGCTTACCTTGCCTGGAGAGTTTCTGGTATGGGCACGTGTCTGCTGGGAGAGATATAGCTCTAGCCAACCCTGCTGGGGTAGGAGGGTGGACCAGCAGATTTTAGGATGTTCTTTTTACTCCCATTTTCCACAGCTGCTATCAAAGGGACCTCTTTGCAAATAAAACAAATCATCATCTTAATTCTTTCACAATCAGGCTTAAGCAGAGCAAATAGATTTAGATATAAAACCCAAGGGACAGGCAGCTCCATTGGAGGCCAGAGCTTTATCCAGTAACCCCAGCCACATCCTTCTCCCCCTGCTGAATAATTCAGAGCTTCATTTTCTTATCTGCTCTAATCTGGGTTTGTACAAACCAGCCCTGCTGTTAAAGTAACATGAGCAAGATAAAGAACAACAAGGCATCTTTGTGCAGGGGGAGCCTCAGCAGGCAACAGATACCTCCCCTTCGTGCTGCCACACTTTGAGAGAGGAACCGGTGTCTTTCCTCTGCTCTTTCCTCTGCTCTAGTACGTTTGTTTCCCTGCATTTTCTCTTCATGCTCCTTTCCCAACGAGGATTTGTTGTGTGCCTAGGCTGGCCTCTACCTGAAGCAGGGAAAGCCAAGCAGCACTGAGGGGAAAAAAAAAGGCAAAAAAAAAGCCCCAAGCTCTATAATAGACTTTTCATGACATTTATTAAATCTTTTGGAAGTTTTCCTTCTTTCTGCACTAAATATCAGTTGCTTAAGATAATCTGTGAACCTGTAGAATGGCCATTAGGAGCTCCCTGGTGACTAGGTTAATTCACAGTAAATTACAGTCACTGCCAAGGAGATTGCAGGGGGGTTAGGAAGAGATTGGAAGCGGCAGGCAGCAAAATACTGTAGCATTTACCAAAAGCAGAAAATAGAACAGTAATCAAAGCTCTCCCTTGTAAGGAACAAGGAGGCCAGGCACTGAATGCATGTTGGAATAGTCATTTCTGAACTCTGACAAATGCTGGTAAACACTGGGATCAACACTGGGTGAGTTTTCTGAGTGACCAACCAGCAGTAGCCAGTGTTACCATACACAGGAAGCATGAAGGACACTCACAGAGAGACCACCCTTTTTCCAACTCTTTTTTAAAGTGGTAGAACACAGAAGTGCAGGGCAAGAACCAAAAACTTGGCTGCACCAGGCACTGTACACATGGAAAGATGTTCTTCAGCAGACCACAATCTTTTTACACCTTCCCTTACCCTCCTCCTTCTCATCACCATTATTCCATCCTTTCCCTTTTGACTGTTAATATGATGACACTGACCCGGTCATCAGCCCCATCGCTGGTGTAGCTGTGAGGACCTGGGCCCTTTCATAACCCAAATATTTGCTAGTGCACTGGGTGTGCCACTGCTCAGAGGCAGGCTCTCTAGGTGTATGATCCTGGTCCTGGTGCAGACCAGCTAATTTTGAGCTTAAAATGGGGGGCAAGTTCCCTGTGCAAGTCACATCTTGCAGAGCACACTTTGCTTGCTTTCTTCTGGCTCAGTTCAGAGCCCAAGTCTCTCCCATAAGTTTGGTCACTGGGACGCTGGGAATAAGTACATTTCCATAATCACATTTGAGAGGGGGGGAAAGGGGAAAATGCCGTGATCCAGGCAATCTTCAAATTACTGAACAGTAATTTGAGTCATGTGCAATGTCTAAGCTCTGTGACAAAATTGTGCCTGAAGAGCTTTTTGAAGAACACCAGAGAGTGGTGTCCACTGTAGAGTGTCTGTAGCTACCTGGGGACTGTAGCTGTTTGCTGCAAACCTCCTCTGTGCTCCCAAAACAATTGTGTACATCCAAAAACTGCCAGGATTTTTTCCCCACCAGACACAAAAGGCTCCTCTTTCAGCTGACAGACACAAAGACTCCCTCAACACACTTGCATAGTATCTACATGCCTTCAAGAGACCAGCATAGTGAGGACAAACTTGGCCCATAGCAGCAGTGTCACCAAAAAGAGGACACGTGGCAAGTGTCACCATCCTGCAGTGACTTCTCTCCAGCCTCCCACCCAAGATCTATTTCCATTCTCTTAATTTGCCCACAGTCTCTTACTCCAGACACTGCTCTGACTATCAGCCAATATTCAGATCCCTCTGATGTTCTGGCTATGGCTTCTTAGTATACAAAAGCCTCGTATTCAACAGATTCACAATAAGTTGGTAGTAGATCATCCTCCAATGCACTGGGGTTTTCTGCACAATTCGGCTCAATTCATTCTTCCACCTTTCTGCTGGGTAGGAGGCTACAAGGTATAGAGGCCCCTGGAAATTCAGATATCATCTCATCCTCCCCTCCCTCCTTTCTTTTCTTCTTCCCTCCCTTACTCCCTTCCCAGCAGTCTCTGGGCTGCCAGATTTTTTAACATGAACTTTAATTTCTGCTGCTAGTAAAATGTAACTGTACCAAAAAATAATTTGCGCCTTTTTGCTTTCTTCCTGAAAATATACATATTAACCTATTTGGAAAGGCTTCCTTTCTTCTGCCAGCTGGTATCAACAGTCAATCAGAATCTGTCAACATAGCAATTTTATCATCTCCAACTTGGGTAGCAATGCAGTCGTCATGGGAACCAAAATAGTAACTATGGAATAGCTGCCTTAGTAACAACAACAAAAAATGTGTTGGCATAAAATTATATTTGTAGTAAATTTCATTTAACACTTTAGAAATTAAACAGTCGCTGTGTGAATCCTGGAGTTTGTAAATCCAAGAGCCCTCTCCAGGGAAATGGTGGGCTTTTAAAGTTCCCTGAGATCTAACCTTGTTGCTGACCCCTCACACTACAAGTTGAAAGAGGAGGAACAGAGGGAAACACGTCTTTATTTTGATCTGGGCATCTGCGTAATGTGAGATTATGGATGCAGCAGCTTTATCCTGCTTGAAGAGGCAACCTGCATTCCTAATGTATAGAGTTAAATTTATGATGCTTGGGAGAACTACTAACTACAGAGACTTTAAAGGCAGCTTGCTTTGGTCCCTCTGAAGATCCAAAAGAACAAGACGATGGGCAAATAGCAGGAAGGGAAACATGGAAATTGCTGTTTCAGTGCAGACCTGTGGCCCAGTACTCTGGAGCATATCCATATTTCAAAGGAAAATGCATATTCTCAAAATGCTTTTGGTCACATATGCACAGAGATTCAGCTTTTCAGGATAGTGGGTCATTACCTTAGCCCATTTGATGCTCACACTTTATTCCCAAAAGCAAGAGAACAGAAAGGGAGGGTATGTCTAAGAAGAGCACTTGCTGGGTTTTTCTGTTCAGAGGGCAGGTTTAATACACTCAGTGCTTTTATCCCCTCCAGACCTCTTGTTTCTGTCCTGTAACACCTTCAGAAACAGAAAAAGTCAATCATAGCTTTACTTTGTACGTGACCTTTAAACATTCTGCCAGATCTCCTTGCATGGTGTAGATGAACATGACTCTCTTAACAGCAAAGATGAATAGCTAATTTCCAGGTCAGCTTTTTTAATTCTCTGTCAAGGAGGTGACCTGCTCAGCTGAGCGTCAACACTACCCACAGCAGCAGGTTCAAATCCCAGCGCTGTCTTCTCTGCCCTGCATAAAGAAATCCAGTTGTCTAGCACGGAGGTCAATCAGTCTGAACATTTGAGGAGAGGGCTATAAGAGTCCTCAGAACAATAATAGAGCTTCCTGTGAAATGTCTTAAGGCTCTTTTTAAAATGACAGCACTTTTAATTGCAGTTTGCTAAAACTACCAAATACATAGAAACTGTGTCTGGCACTAGAAAGGTTAAGCTACGGGAGGTTGAAGGCTGGAGAAGGTGTGGGGAAATATCATTATCTACTTACACTTGTCTTATACCTTTTCCAAAAGGTCCAATTTTTGGCTCCTGACAGATAAAAGATACTGTGCTATGGGGATCTTTGACATGCACGGTTTGGATATTTTAATACCCTTCCATACACATGCCCAGTTCATTACTGGCCTACATCCAAGAAACAGTTTTATTTAATCATTACTGTATTAAAATTGTGAAACAATTGTCATAAAAAGGGAATGGATATGTAGTTAATATTTGTCTTTCTAAAATATGAGGTAAATATTTATGTAATTGCAGTGTCACAATCCATTATAATTCATCCACTTTAGCACCTTGCTTGGGAAAAAGGCCGTTGAGACTGTCAGTTTGTGACAAAGGCCAATGACCCAAACTCCTACTCCAGCAGATGATGTTCCCAAGTAAAACACAATCATTTAGAATGGTATAAGTGATATACAAAATTTAAGTGACCTTTTGGCCAGATGAGTTTGTCCTAGTGACTAGTTACCTAGAGAAAGCATGCTCAGAGGAGAACAATGGTCAGAAAGGTCAAGAAAGCTTCCCATTTTGCCCCCTTTTGAAAACTTTTTGTAAGTCAGAGAAGTGAGGATGCCTTGAGATGCTCCAGAGAAATCAATAAGAAAATTCAGCTGGAACGGTAACAAAATCTGCGTCATGTAAAGTGAATTTAGACCTAAGGTTTAACGCCATTATCTTAAAAGGGCATCTCTCTACATTCTGCTCAGCACTGTGATAGTACAGTGAAGAATAGCCTGAAAAGGTGTTTTTCAGGAGGAGGTGTGAGTACTGGAGAGTTTGGAGGATTAACCTTTCAGTTGTGGAGACCAGGGCTGTGAGAGGTGGATATGAGTAAGTGAAGGTTGCAAGACTATCATCATGGACAGAGCTGACAAGGTTACAAAACAGTTTGTGTGATTAGCCAGGAGCCACAGCAGAATCAGTGACAGAAGTGAAAATAGATTAGAAATTCTGCAGCTTTGAAGACAGGAACCAGGACATTGGCTAAAGAATAAGGTTAGTTTGCTCAGAGGTGTTCCTGTGCTAATGAACAGGGGCCAGGGGACTGGGTCCAGCCAGCAAAGCTGATTCAGAAAGCAGAACTACAGGTGAGAGAAAGACTGACACTGGAGGCATTAGCAAGTCCAGGGTGTGCCCATGCAAAGATTGTAGCTACTGTTTCCTTACTCCATATTTCCTTTACCACTCTCTCTCTCTCACTTGCCCCTTGTTCCTTTCATCCTGGAATACATAACCACTTTACCAAGTAAAGGTGGGGATAAGGTGAAAAACCTTTGCAGTTTTACTGCTCGAGAGAGCTGAGCACTAACCATGAAGTCCAAGGAGCTTTGACAGACTAACCAACTTCAGCGACTGTTTGCCAAATTTCCTGTGTTTTCCCATGTCTGTGAACCACACCCTTTCAGTCCCTGAAAGATAATTGCTACTCTTCTAAGGTCTAGAAGACACAACAGAATTGTCATTCCTTTTGCATTGTGGAGTTATGGGTTGATCCCAGCATTAACAGTGCCTGGCTACTGCCTGTACTGTTCTCTAATCCTCAAAAATTTTCCATATTCCACATACGCTACAATTAAAATGTTTTAGAGAGCAATTTAACCCCGGGAAGAAAGAAGCAGGAATATTCCATAAATCCACTAAAATCTACTGGAATAAGGAAGGCTTTAGAAAAGGCAAAAGGAGACAATAAAGTTACTTCAAAAGACAAATGGGACATAGCATAGGATGTGCATGAGAGGCAGTTTGTCGCTGTCCCTTAGTGCCACCTCTGGCTCAGGAGGTCCCATAAGCAGCCACGGAGAGCACACCAAGGAAGCTACATTGCCTAATGGCTTATTTCTGGGGCTCTTCTCCAGGCAGTTGCTGCTGCCAGATACTGGATCCTGAGCGAAACAACTTTCGGGTCTCACCCAGAGCAGCTGTTGGGATGGTCACATCCTGATACGTTCCTGGAAGGCAGCTCTGACTACATAAGCTGGAAAGAGATCTCAGTCCAGGAGGAAACAGTACGAGCAGTTCACAATGACTGTGCTCTAAAATCATGCGTTTACCTTTGACAATTCCAAGAAAATTTTTCTGAGATCAGGTCTGCAATTGCTGACCTATTTTTCCAGTTACGAAGCACATGATTTTTGAGGAAAAAGTGTCCAAAACTGAAGCCAATTTTCCCATATCCCAAAATAAGGAGCCAAATGGGGATGACATCTCCAGGGTGCCCTGTATGGCTGTGAAAAATATTCCTTGTAATTGAGCAGCCCTTAGGCAAGGGAGAGGGAGGTGAAGCCCTGTCTCAGCTGCACACACATACCAGTACAGGCAAAGAGCTCAGCTCCACTTGGGTGAGGAGCTCTGTGAATGCCACAACAAATGGAAATCCAGGCCTGAAATGGTCTCCTGCCCAGCTTTGTGAAACACTATATTATCATTTGATGCAATTATGTCATTAACTAATTTTCAAATTTGCATAGAACCATTAATTCAATCTTTAAATAAATAGTATGGATTTAGAGCCAGTGAAAGCCCTCCAGATTAACTGCTTGGTGAATGAAGCCTTCCACTTATCTGTGAGACAGCAGCAGGACCAGCTTTATCCATATGCTGACCTGCCAGCATACTGCAACCTTGATTTGACAGATAAGTGCACAGTGTCTTCTGAGGAGTTGGAGGAAGGAGCTCAGCTCCCTGATTCAGACACCTCATAATCTCTCTTGGGCCATTACTGCACATCAGGGCAGAAAGTTCTCACAGAGTGCAGCTGGCACTGAGACTCATCTCACTTCTTGTGCTTGAATCTCAGCATCTTCAGAACTGAAGCGACTAGCAAGTTGTCACCGGGAGCCAGAAATGGCCCCTCTACAAAATGAACACTCCGCATCCGCGAGCAGCCACAGCAGAATAGCACTTTCACATGTTCTCACACTGTCTTATTGTCCTCTGCCACCCACCTCACTTAAGCTATTTATGCCGTGCTCTACACAAGATACTCACACCTCCTTAGAGACGGGGAAGACAGACAACTGGTTGGATTAGCTCCACTGCCTGGAAGCTGCCTCTGCAACCACTGCTCTCTTGCAAGTTGCAGAGGGAGGCAGCCATTGTGTTGAGGAGGGCCAAAAGATCCTTGTGTACCTGCTTGGTGGTGGATGGAGCTGGATTCCCTAATCTACCCATCACAGCTGGGCAGGCTGACATCTAACAGACCTTCTCCCTTCATCTGGAAAATACACAGGGCCTACACCACTAGAGGAGGAAGAGGAGGAGGAGGATCCAGGCACTTGCTCCATTGCCTTTGCGAAATCCCAGGACCACAACATAACCATGACAACTGCCACTCTGCAATCAGACAAGTGAGTACTAAAAGACAGTTGCTGCCAGCCATGAGGAATGGCAGACAAAAAGCAGAGGTAGAAGCTAACAGAAAGGGGGTGACTTGGCAGCCTCTGGTGTGAAAACAGACCCTGTGCCTTGCACCACTGCCTGGGAGGCACACTCAGCAGCCAGGCACACCTGGACCAGCCGCATGGCTCTTGGCTGCTCTTATTATTCTCTGCAACCCTTCAGCATGACTCTTGACAGAAAAATTACCAAATGTAATGCACTTGTGACTTAGTTAATTTGCACCTGTATCTAATTTCAGACCTGCTAGAATAACAGAGCAGTTCTGTAATCAAAAATGGAGAAAAAAAAAAAGCCAGACCTGCCAGTCACCGGCTGCTGCAGGGGAAACTGCCCCCACTTAATACAGGGACCCCATACAAGAGCTTTGCATGAAGGTCACAGCAGGACACAGAGGTTTCCCTGAGAAGGGACAAAGCAAACCCCCATATGTGGGACTCAGAGTGAGCCTATAGCGATTCTCAGTGGCAGCAGGCAGCACTGTACTCCTCCCTGCTTTCTCAGTCAGCAATTGCTTCAGTTTCCTAAATGTCTCTGCGCTTTCATTTTGGGAGATTGTTCTGAGTAGTTTACAATTGTCTACTTGTGGCTAGCAGCCTTGACTTTCTGAGAGCCAGAGGGTGCCGTATTTCATCATCAGAGAAAGCACTAATGAGACAAAGTCCCTCTGGCTCTTGATTGTGGCTCATTAGGGTACTAGTCATGATGCCTCAGTTTCCCCTCGAGCCTCTGTGAAGCCAAAGCAGTTAGACTTCATGTGTCATTTTTAATCCTCTCCCTCAGTCCCTGCAAGGGTCTATCTCCTCCACAGTATTCAAGACACAAAAGATTTGAGAAAGTCAAAACCACTTTGCTTTTGGCAGGTCTCCCAGCCTTACCCACACTAGTGCCAGTGTGCTCAGCCCAGCCTGCCCAGGACCGAGCCACCACGCAGTGTGTCACACCAGCCCACAGACCTAATCTGGGCTTACCACGGGACCTTGGGCTGGCCTCAGTCTGCCCAGCCAGGGCCAGCAGCTGCCTCTCCTTCATTGCCTGGCACAGAGCTGTGGTGGCAAAAATGTTCTTTCTGAAGGAAATCAACAAGGAAGAGCTTTGTTTACTTCTTGACCAACTTCCGTGTCCAACCTTCCCCAAAGATGGCCTATCTATATCTGCCTCACTTTCTGGTGTCCCCTCCCTGCATGGATCCCATTGCAACATCTCCAGATATTCCTTGCATCCTGATGACCCTTAACCCAGGTGCAATTCTATCCTGTCACACGAACATTAAATCATCTCAACACATCCCCAATCTTCTTCCTACACCTTCCCTCAGCAGCATCTGCTTTCCTGTAGCACAATCACCCAGCTCCTTCCCCACTGAGTGTGGTGATTAACCCCAGCCATCTCCACCCTGAGGGGAGCTGTAGGCAATACAGACACACATACAGTATGGAGCAGCCTGCACTTTTCCACTTTGAAAGACCAATTGCCTTTAATAGAGCTGCACAGAGAAAGCAGATTGGGACACAAAACATTTTGAAATCTTCAGACAAAAGGGGTTAATGCATCATTAACATCGATTTCTTTGGTTGAAACGTATGTTAAGCACAGGTCTTGGAATATGTAAGTCTGATGTTTTAACCTTGTCTTTCTCACTGACTCTACATCTCTAACCCTGCTCAATCATTTCTAGGCTAAAAGGAGGTAGGTTCTAACTGTCCTGCCTTGCCAGGCTGGCTGCTGTGGCTCTGTAATTAGGTACAGCCTGTAGATTTCTGTAAATGTAAAGAGCATTATCCATCTATAGATGTAGGCATTATCTATCTATAATAGCCTCCAAACTCAGCATCCTGCAATAGCACATGTACCACAGCAATATGTTCCCTGAGGTCCTTGCACATCACAGCCTTGCTTCTCTCCGTGTGAAAGTGCTCTCCTGGGTAGCCTGTGCAGACAATATCTGCCCATTACAGCTGAAGATGAGGGTTGAACCACGAGGAAGGAAATTCAGACGCTGTCTTGGGATGTCCTCACACGCCATGCTGTTATCCAACGGTCTTCTCTGCACTGGAATATAATTCTAGGAGTGGTTGCTCACTCACCCAGGGAGAATGGTGCAAAGCACAACTGCTGATCCATGCTGATCATCCCATCACTGCTGAAATTTTCTCCCAGTGATGTCCTGCAGCAACAGAGCTCAGAGAAAAGTCTGGGTGAAGGATATGCACTTCTGTCTTCAAAGGGACAGCTGAATCCACCATTCTCATCAGGCTGACATAGAAGCACAAAGGCCACGAAAAGACCATGCCGGCATTCACACCGGATCCACAAGAGATAATGACTATGGGGAGTGAGGCAAACTCAGGGCACCGAGCAGTGCCAAGGATTTCCTTCCTGTCATATTTGGCTCCAGCAAACCCTCTCCTTCAGGAAGCTGAAGAACTGTTTCACATTCACAGTACCTGTGCAGGAATTCTTTTATGCCAAATAACCTTTATGTGAAAGAGTCTTTCTATGCTTAGAGCAACTAGCACAGAGGACCTGGAATCTTCTTAAGCTGCGTTGACTCATGACTAGATAACTACCTACTGCCCTGCTCCTCTGAGACAAGCACCTACCTATGGACTGGTATTCATCAGTCCTCCTAGTTTCAGTCCTAGCAGAGAGGCCAAGCCTCAAGTATCCCAGGGAAACCAAACATTTAATCCCTCAAGGTGGTGCCTCCAGGGCAAGGTTGAAGCTGTATTAGCGATACAATGTGGGAGAACTGTAGTGTATCTCAGGATACAGAGCTATCAATCCAGTGCTGTGGTGGGGAGATACAAAATCTTTAATTAACTTTTGCTCACTTGCTCCTAGCACTGATGGAGGCGGGTGGATGCTCAAGGGAGGATTCTTCCTTCCCCCTGCTTTTGAATTCCCAAGCAATTAGTGCTCTGTATAGAGCAACATAAATAGAGCTCCTCAAACCTAGAGGGTTTTAGTTTTGTTTTGGGATGGGTTTGCCTTCCTATCTGTTCTATCAAATACCAAGCAATTTATGGACCATTTTGCATGCGTTTGCACACCCTTTTTGCATCTCAACTGACAACCTACACGCTTTTTTAATTAAAATTTTATTGGCTTTTCCATGAGTGATGTACCTACTGTAAGTAAGTACGGTTCAGTACAGATAACATGTGGTTTGTTTAGCTATCTTGCAGGAGATTATTTCTGTTATCATTGTAAGTTGATTATTGTAATTATTGAAAGAGAGAATGCTGACAGAGAGAGATCATGCAGAAGGAAAATGGGGGGGGGGAATTAAAAGATAATAATAAAAAATAATAACAGTCTCCTTTGTTCTTATTTTTCTCTTGACAACCTACTGTACATGCTAAATTCCAGTTTAATGTTGGAGTCAATCCCTCCTGTTGCTAACACACCCCCATCAATAACACAAGGTCTTTAAACCCTAGATGCCTGCAATTAAATTCAGTATCAAAGAAAGCCAGAAACTGCCTCTCTTGTTAGTACTACCAGCCCTCTGAGTATCTCAAAATGCTTCTTTTCACCTCTTTCTTTCTAATTCATTTGATATTTTTAACCTTCTTCAGAAATCATATGGCTTGAGTGTACACAAAGTTAGAGAAAAGTACTATGTGCAGGGGGTAGTGTGTGTGCATGAAAAGAGTGAGGGAGAGAGATTATACACTGCACCGATAACCATGTGGTCCTGGCAACACTTTGAGGCCAATGTATGGGATGGGAAGGTGGAAACCCCTGAAGGCCAGTCACAATGCTGTTGGTGGAACACTGTGCTACCCTGTGCTTGTCAGGAGGAACAGGTGTTCCAGGGGCAGTAAACATTCCCTGTTCATGAGAAAAGCAAGGGAATCTCCACGTGCTGGTCCTCTCAGTAAGAAAAGTACTAACTGTTGCACGTGGGGTTTTTTTCCCACATTTCAGAGACAGTGGCCAATGCTTACAACTACTGGAGGAAGATATCAGAAACGATCATCATAGGAAATGGCAAGACTCTCATATAATTCAGATGGTGTTGATAAGGTTACTTTTTTAGATACTTTGATCCAGGCTACTAGGGCTTTCAAGGACTGAGACTTTGAACTTTACTGTATATTCTCTTAAAACATGAGAGGAGGGGACGGCACAACCAGCTTGAGCTGCTGAAATGTTCTGGGCTGCAGCAATGTCTCCCACATCCCGATGACTTTGTGCTCAATTGGGTTAGCAAAAAGGGGAAAAGCATAGGTCCTTGTGGGACAGCACCATATCCAGGCATTAGCAGTAGTGATATATGTTCACATCTCTACTAACTGGGGTATGTCTCACTGAACCATTCCCACCAGACTGCAACCCCTCTCCTCAGCAGGGATATGAAGGGTTTCATGGTCAACAGAATCAAACACTGCAGAAACATGAGCAGAAAATCTGTCTTCTATGTCAGTCATCATGGCTGGGCTTCGCGAATGAAGATTTGGGAAGGCTTTATCCACATTTGTTACAGGCACGTTGGTGACTTATGAGCCCAATACGTGACAGACATATCCGATTGCAAAAGGCACAACAGAAAGACTCCTTAGATGGTGTATTCTGCAAGACACGGTTCTTCCTGCATTGCCTTTTCTCCTCGAGAGTGATCCTGCGTGTGTTCTCGAAGGCATCCGCAGCATTACAGATGGTGTGTCTCCAGGCCTCCCGATTTGAGGCCAGAGTAGACCAGTTATGGTGATCAATATGGCCAAGGCTGAGATGTTGTTTCAGGGAGTCCTTGAATCTTTTCTTCAGGGCTCCTCTCTTGCGGCAGCTGGTGGCAAGTTCACCATAAAGCAAGATCTTGTCTTCTATGTATCAAACACAGAAGTGCCACAAAAGCAGTTTTATATAATGTTCTGGCCTGACTCCAGCTAGAGCCCCTGTGTCATTCCAGGAATCCTCCAAGCAGCAAACCTCACTCAGGCTGGGGGGTCAGAAGTGAAGCCATCCAGCTAGCAGCTACTCAGATCCTTCTCAGAAAATCCTCCCAATAGAGCAAGCCCCACGAAACCGATCTGAAAAACAAAAACCAAGAAATCAATGCTGTGCTCTTTACAGTTTTTCTGCGGTAAATAAATACTGCATTACCTACACTGTGCTCACATTAAAGGATTTTCTTCACTATGGGTGGTTACTCACTTCAGCATATTTGGCATTTGCTTCCCCTCTTTGCCAGAGGACCTGATTTGTGGTGTCTCGTGAAACTTCAAAATGAAGTGCAGCTCTCCTTTCCTCTCACTGAAAAGGAGACTAACAAGCTGCACACCCTTGCTCACCTCTCCCAGAAAGGGAGAGCTACAGCCCATGTTATTGCTTTATAATGACATGACTATTTACGGTTGCAAAAGTTCTTGTCATGGTTCCTCTAGTGAGGAGGAGAAAGACAGGAGACAAGACTTTGAAGGTCAAAACAAATGGGCAAACTAAGAGAGTATTTTTTCCACTGGAGGGAGTGAGGGGAGAGACAAAGAGAATGTTCCCCTTGAGATCATCTGTGAACATAAAAAAGCAGTAGGGATCAAACCAGGTGATTTTCATTTGAGGGGTAAAAATCTGAAGATCAGACTGTAAATATATTCACGAATAACCAATTTTACCTTGCCTTCATTATCTAGCAGGTCATCCTGACCTGCAGGAAGCAAAGCAATGAATGAAACTGGAAGGAAAACATTTTTAAATTAACCTAGATTTCTCAAACCACCTCAAACAGGCAAACAAACAAATAAAACAGCCTGAACAGTCACTCACTTCTTGGATGCAAGCTCACGTCAACTTTTATTTTTCTGAATTGATTTGCTTGTTTGTATTGCTTGCCATTTTTATTTTTTGGTCCCTGAAAACGTTGTAAAAACCAGCTAATAGGGGTACAAAATAGTAGGTTTTATGTACCTTGCAGAAACTTGTATGTGATGCAGTTTGTTAAGATCTCTGCCGTTCCTCCAGCAGTGTGTCAGGTTTGTCTAACACCCAGCCCCTGAGTTACAGGTTTACGGTGCCGATTTATAGCGTTGTAAGTTTAATATAGTGGCGCGTTGTAAAAGGGCTTCTTCTTCTTTTTTCTTCTTTTTTTTCCCCCTCCCTTCCCTTAATTAATATTTTAGATCCCAGGAAAGCGCCACAAGGGCAGGCGGCAGGAGCAGGGCTATAATTTACGGAGCGCCTGGGGCACAGCCCGGGGAACGGGATCCCGGTGCTGGGGCGGGCGGGGCTGCCCGGGGCAGTGCTGCCCCCTCCCGGCACCGCGCGGTCGTGGAGGGGGAGTGTAACAACGACAAGCTCCATCACCCCCCAGGCGCCTTCCGGGTACTGAGCGAGCATTGTTTAAAAAGCGATAATAATTTTG